>NC_050447.1:19770208-20070208 GCF_903995425.1 Onychomys torridus | reverse complement strand
GATCTGATGGCCCCTTCTGGGCTCGGCAGCACCAAGCATACAGGCGGGGCGCAGACAAACCGTCAAAACATCTGAACACATTCAAAATGAAAAAGACAAAGAAAGAACGAAGAAAGGAAATGCCCCCCAAGGCTCACCTACAGGCCAGTGTTAGGGAGGCACTGTCTCCCTTGTGTTCCCTCTTGTCAGATAACTCCAGCTTGTGTCTCATTATCAAAGATAAATAAATAAACAAACAAATCTGACCAGGACACACGGGGACAGGAAAGGAAGTAAGACAACATCCAAGGGGAGTTCTGAAGCCAGTGGCCCTCAGATGCTAGGGAAGATGGTACATAGTGTGGATATATAACAAATTGCCACAAACAAAGGTTCCTGATTCTGAGATGTAGTAATTCTGCTCTCTCCTATAGCAAATAATGATCACTTTTATCACTCTCAATGACAAGGGAAATTATTCAATGGCTTCTCTTCCTTCCCGTTTTCTTCTAGTAGGGTGAATCTTTAGACCTGGGTTACAATAATGAACCCAACACCCTTTCTTTTCACACATCCTTTGTGTTCTGCCACCCAGAGATCCTCTGAGACAAGAAACCACCCTCCTCGAAGTTGCTCGTACTTCCTCCTTCAGACACCCTTCCAAAGTCCCACTCTTGATCTGAGCACACAGCAGGCACATCTGGGGAACTTGAGGCTCACAGGTGAAGGTGAGTCCAGGCTTTTGCGTGTGAAAAGACCCCTTATTTTTCTAATTTGTCCCCATGAGAGAAGGCTCTGCCCTTCAGTGGCATGGAAGAAGCCTGGAGGACTTAGCAAGGCTTCTCCACAGAGGAGTCAGGGGTAACTAATGCCTTCACGTTGTCACCGGGTTTGAGGTGGCTTTCACTCACCGCAGAACACTGTCTCACAGCCTTGCTTTCATTCTTCAGGTGGGAAGATATTCCGGTACAAAGGTTAAGTCCTCTTGTTCAGGACAAGTGCCCCTGGCTCAGGACAGACCCTGGAGACCTCTGACCTCTTTCTTTCCCTCCTCTCTGTTCTCCCTCCCCCTTGGTCTGCTCGGCAGCAAATCCTCCAGGACCTCTAGCGTCAACATCTGTCTGGACACTGACTGCCTCCCACCAGACTCTGTGTTCCAGGCCACTGTCACAGTTCTCAGCCAGGCGCCCACGTTACCTCCTTATGCTCTCTTGGCCACTCAGTCTCGTGCCCTGGCAACAATCAGAAAGAGGCTCCTAAGAGGCAAATCAGATGCAAATAAGGTCAAGCTCTGGCTGTGTTCAGATTCATCTCCTTCAGAGTGAAATCCTATGTCATTCCTGTAAGAGAGGGCCGGTCTGGCTTGTGCATGCCTGGTCTCCCCAGGCCTCTGAGTCAGTCTGTCTGTCCCTGTCTCTGTCTCTGTCTCTGTCCCTCTCTCTCTGTAAGCTGGCTCCTTTTCACTGCTTGCTTGAGCTGCTCCAGTTTTCTTTCCCAGGTCAGGGTCATGGGACAGAGAGACACACGCCCTCTTCATGTTCCTCTGTTTCTGTCTGTCCTCCTTCCCTGGAGCCGTCTCTTGGGATCACAGCTCCACCGTCTAGAAGACCTTGGATGCTTGGAAGCTGAAGAGTGAACACTTGCAGAAGGACGGGACAAACCAATGTGTGAGTGAGTAACTGAGGAGGCCCCGGGATGACCTCCATCCAGTGTCTGAAGAATTTCTGTCTCCTCATCCTGGTGCCCAGAGAAAACATGGCATGCAGTGATGGCACTAAAAATTGGCAGTGGCACAGCCCATGGCCTGGCTTGATGCCAATGACAATTGTGTGAACAAAACCTCGCGTTCAATCTCATCAGCTTTTTGAAATTTATACAGATCATTGTAAGTCAATTGTGCCTCAAAAAATTAAAACTAAGCCGGGCGGTGGTGGCACATGCCTTTAATCCCAGCACTCGGGAGGAAGAGGCAGGCAGATCTCTGTGAGTTCAAGGCCAGCCTGGTCTACAGAGTGAGTTCCAGGACAGGAAGGGATATACAAAGAAACCCTGTCTCCAAAAACATACAAACAAACAAACAAATAAACGCCGTGCTTTAAAGACAAAAGCTGTGGAATGATCCATCAGAGCCTTCCCTCTCACCAGCCCTACCCTCTGAGGGTGATCACTGAAGTTTGGCTCAGGGACTGTCCGGCTCACTGAGGTCTGACTGAACACCCTGTGTGGTTGGTGTTGGAGGAACAGCCTCTGTGCTTGAGCTGGGCAGGGCTGGGAGGCACAGGGAACAAGAAGAAGCTTGTATCCTCTAGGTGCTGACAAGCTCAGCAGGGAGGGGATGGACACAGAATACTTCTAACCCAGGCCAGGGTGGAGGGCCAGTTAAGCAGAGCTGACAGCCGTGAATAGGGCCGGGAGCGTCCATTACATCAACTCTTGCCTGGTCCAATTTATCGCCACCGCTATTACTAATCTAATAATAATAATAATTCCTACTAGGCCGGACTTCTTTGGTATCAAAGGGTTATTTTTCTACTGCCAAAATTAATGATAGATGAAAACAAGCCCTTGGAATTAAAAGCAGTTGTGCTTGCTGAAGGTTGAGAGGGGCAGGGTTTCCTGGGGAGGGGCACCTTCTGAGTGCTCCTTTTGAGGACCCAGTCTCCCCAGGACCTCCTCCAGCGAGCATCTCAGCATATGCAAAAATCAAAGTCACATTGGGCCTGTCTCTATCAGCTTTGCTATTTAATGTTTAACATATGGGAGGGAAAATGTCCTGAAGCTTTTAGAAGTAAATGAAGACATGCATTCCAGGGTTGTGGTGGGAACCGAGACGGGCCTGGCACTCCCCACATTACACAAGCTGTGCCAGTGAAGGTGCCTCCTGCCACCCACAGAAGCCCTCAGCAGAGAGCACTGGGGGCTAGCTGCCTTCTCTTCCCATAGTTCCTAGGTTTCAAAGGCTGTTGGCAGGATGGTGGGGACTTCCGGCAATCTCCTGCCTCTCTTTACTGGGCTCTGTTAGCCTGGATCTGCATCATTATGTTTGTCAAGCTGATCTCAGGGTGTTGGGCAGAAGGCTGCTGCTAATGAACTGAATATGCTAGAAAGGGGGTGCTTGTCCTGCAGCAGGACTCGGTCACAGTGTGAGCAAAAGCAGTCTTGAGGGAGGAAGGCTAGTCCCTTGGTCTCTGAGGAATCAGCCCACGGTTGTTTGGCTCTATCTGCTTGCATAGAACATCATGGTGGCAGAGAAGCTTGTGGTGAAGGAGAGGTGCTCCCTTCATAGCCAGCCAGGTAGCAGGAGGTGAGACAGAAAGAGGACAAGTGTAATAATACACCCTCAAAGATCCATTCCCCAGTGACTCACTTCCTCCAGCCAAGTCTTACCTCCCGGAATGGAGCGGAGGCAGGCAAGATTAGGAAACACCTTAGCAACCTGGCACTCACTTGGCTTGAGTTGTGTACATACCTCTTCTAAGAATGGATTTGCAGGGCTGGAGAGATGGCTCAGAGGTTAAGAGCACTGGCTGCTCTTCCAGGGGTCCTGAGTTCAATTCCCAGCACCCACATGGTGGTTCAAAACCATCTGTAATGAGATCTGGAGCCCTCTTCTGGCCTGCAAGCAGACATGTAGGCAGAATACTGTATACATAATAAATAAATAAATAAAATCTTTTTTTTTTTTTTGTATGTGGAGCTGAGGATCGAACCCAGGGCCTTGCGCTTGCTAGGCAAGCGCTCTACCACTGAGCTAAATCCCCAACCCCAATAAATAAAATTTAAAAAAAAAAAAGAAGAATGGATTGCTCACCAGAGACCCATACCTGTACGTCCTGTATACTCACAATCCTCTCCGAATCATCCTAGTTAGTCACTTAGAACTCTCACCAGACAGGGCTACATGTAACCCGCACCAAACAACGGAATGCATTTCCGCTTCCTTTGAAAACTGTCAAAGATGTCCCATATCCCAGGTAACACCTATTCAAACACATTCCAGATATAGTCAAGCACAGGACTGAGGGGGAGGGAATCAGGCCAAGACTAGTTTGGGGTACATGCATAATAAGGCAAACTATGGACTTTTAGGGGAGAAACCTATGCCTATTAGCTTATACCTATCCATAATTGGATATGCATATGATTAAAATCAGATGCATAATGAGACAGAACATGTGTGGTGAGTAAAGGCTCATATAATCCAAGCCTGTCATTCAAAACAGAGAACCACCTCTGTGATGCCCTTTAGCATCCAAACTCCCTCCTCTTGTCCCATTAAAGAAAGCCCCAAACAGTAACCAGGGCCCTTGGGCACTCACACTCAGCTGTGTCTCCTGGCAGGGCATCTGATCTTTGTTTCGGAATAGTTTCCTGACAACTCTGCAATCTGTGAAAGCCTCTTTTTCAGTTCTTTAAGATGCCAAGAACCTGGAAATAGCTGGTCCAGACAACAACCACTGTCAACAGGACCATCAGCTGGGACCACATATCCAAACCGCAAGCCTGGGAGGGCATTTCAGATTCAAACCGTACAGCGCATTAGACTTCTGGTGCCACCAGAGAAAACACCCCAGGCAGTTGGGGTTCTGAGAATGGCTGAAATGGCTCCTCTTTCAGCATCATGGTGCTTCCTCCCACTTAAGCTGCAATTTGACTTTCTCTGGGTTTCTGTTTCCTACAATCTAAAAATCTTCAGTGGACAATTCCAGAAGTAAAGAACTTCTCCATTCTAAGCTGGGTGCCATTCTTAGTAACGTGATGAAATATTGCCCTGTAACAGAAATCATTGCTCTGCCCCAGGATCCACACTATCCATGCTACCAACCTGTTCATGAGTCTCTGTGTAGCTTTGTAGTCATCAAGACACCCCCACAATGCTTGTAGAGGTCCAAGACATTCTGATTGCATCATAATGGTCTCAAATAGGAAGTTAAAGAATGGCAAAGAGAAGCCAGAGGTGTTTAAGTGAACGTGCTGACTACTTCGGAAAGGCCACATTCAGTTAACTCTTATTTTTTAGTCTATCATAATTGTTCTATTGTATTGCTACTGTTCATCTCTCACTGTGCTTCATCTGTGAATGGAAGCTCATTATAGGGGCATGTTTGGAGGGAAAGCACCCACATATACAGGGGCTGATGCAATCCTCGGGTTCAGACAGCCACTGGGGATGCTGGCATGTATCACACAGTGAGTCATGGGGACACTTTGTATAGACAAATTGAGTTAATGGCAGGATTCTGAAAATCAGGAAAAGTCTGTCTCAGCTGCTAGGTGGCCTTGCCCTGGGCTCCATCAAGGGTTCGAATTCTCATGCATTGGAGCTACCACATGAACTGTATCTGAGAACTCTTTGAATACCTTTTGCAAATACTCTGCTCCAATCTCTACTAAATGCTTTGGGTCTGGTGCTCATAGCACCAATATTTGTGAGCATGCCATTCTGTTAGATTAGACACCAGGCTTTGGCACACAGAGACTCCTTTGCAGTTGTGTGGCATTTGATAATGTCACAACTATTACAGGCCTGGAGAAGCAGGGTAGAGATCTTTACTGTTTTTACAAGTGAGAATTCTATGTGTATGCTCTTTTTTGCTTCTAGTGAAATGGGCTTTAGTTTTTCTCGAGGGCTTAAATATGCAATTATGATGCATTAAAAACAACTGCAAGTGTGTGGCTGCCTCCTCCATCCCAGATGCCTCTGTTCCCATCTTGTTTCTGGACTGGGCTGGAACTGCTGGGTCAGTGCAGTCATGGGGAAGGATGTCATACCCCTTCTGCCACTCGCTTCTCGGAGCCCTGAGCCTCCAGGGAAGAAGTGCAACTAGTTAGCTGAGCAGACCACATGGAGGGATTCAAAGACCACAAGGAGTGGCAGGGAGGGACAGGACTCCAACCTTCTAACCGCTCGAAGGCCAGAGACACAAGCTGACAATCTTGCTCCTACACACCTCTAGCTACCAGCGGGGCACCATCAAGGGTACCTAGCAACAGCACAGGGAACAAAGGCACCTGTCTCTGAGCTCTGCTCCCAATTCCTGCCATGTGAAACCTCTATGTTAAAGATGAGTTGACTGTTTCCTTGAGCCACTAAAGTACGGGCAAGGAGGGAAGGCAGACAAGCCAGCAGATAACTGGTTTTTCTCTGAATAGCCCATCTCTGAATGAAGTTCGCTTACTTATACCATTCTGATCTTCATAAGCATGCTAATGCTAATACAGAAAATCTGTAGGCTGCAGGAAACCACACAAGAGAAATTACCTTCTACTGAAAGAGCATTACTAGCAACATTTATATTCATATCTTTTATGCCTTTCTTTTCTTTTAGCAAAAATTGAAATCAGATGGGGTTCATTGCCATACAGTCTACTTTTATCATTGTGAATATTTCCCCATGTGCTGGAATAGTCCTCAATATGATTTTCAGTGACTGCACAGATAATGTGTGCTCTGAATATCCTATATTTATATAACCAATTTACTATTGTTCAGATATTCAGTTTGTTTCTAAATTTTCCCCATTATACATATTGTTGCAATGAATATCCCAGTCTGTTATCATTAGCTATTATCTCTGATCATTTTAAGATGTCTATTTTTCAATGGAAGTTTTAGCTGCAGGAAGGACCTAGTCAGTAAGGTGCCCACTGCATAGCCTGATCCCCAATACCCAGGTAGAAATAAGGGAACCCTAGTGGGTGCCCATGATCTCAGAGCTGGGGAGGGAGAGAAAAGAGGGTCCCCAGGGACTCACTGGTCAGCCAGTTCAGCAGAATTGGCAAGATCCAGCTTCATGAGAGACCCTGCCTCAAAACAAGTCAGAGGGGATAGAAGACACCCTATGTTCACTGTGGTGTCCACATGAAGAAGCATTCTGGAGAATGAAAGCTTGTCCTATGAAGGAAGCAATTAGTTTTCAGAAAAAAAATCCAGCATGTTATCTTATTGACCTATGTATAGAGGCTGCTAGGAGCTAAGATGTACATGTATGCATGTGTGTGTGCATGTGCCTGTGCGTGTGCATGGGCGTGTGCGTGTGTGTGTGCGTGTGCGTGTGTGTGTGTGTGTGTGTGTGTGTTTGCCATGGGTACCTATGTTAGGAGCATGGTTACCTGTGTGGTGGAATTGTCATGGGGAAAACTTTAAGACCTTAACAGGTGGGATCTAGTGAGAGGTCTATCTATTGGAAGGAATTATGAAATACCATTCCATCTGTGTCTGGTCTGGTGATGTGTCTTCTTCACAGATACTTCCACCATGATAAGGTGCAGCCAAGGAGGCCCTCACCAGAGGCTGCACCTATGCGCCACCCAGTCTTAGACTTTTAGCCTCCAAATTTGGGCGCTAAGCAAACCTTTCTTTCCAAAAGTAGCCTGCCTCAGATATTTCAATACAGCATCAAAACCAGACACATAGATACTTATGCTTTTGACTTGATACTCCCCTTTTCAAGGAACAGGTTTGGGTCATGGCTTCAATTAGATCATCTCTTAGGACATTGAAGCCAGATATTCACAATCATCTGGATCCTCTTTAGAAATCCTCACAGGAAACACCATTTAGGTAGACTTTCACCTGGCTCACTCATGTCAGGACTACTTTGGTTTGGGATGAAGCTTCATCTTCTTGCCCCTGTGTCCCCAGAACACAAAAGTGTCAACCAAGGTGACTGTCTCCCTCTTGGTCTCAGAAGGAAGCATTTAGTATTTATCACTAAGTATAATTTTAGTCATGGATTTTTTTTATGGATATCCTTTAAAAATTTCCTTCTATTGACACTTTGCTGAAAATATTTACTATATATGACTGATGAGCCTTAACCATTGCTTTCTCTGAATCTATTAAAATGAAGATATAACTTTTTTCTTTATCCTGAATTATTGATGCCTTTAGACATTAAGCTAACCTTGCATTCCAATGATAATCTCTGCCCAATTGTATTTTTTCTTTAAATATGGCTGGATTCATATATTGAAATTTCATTAAGACTTTCTGTGTTCATATTCACTAGGTACTTTGTTAAATTTTTTTCTTTTTCTTGACTGACTCAAGGATCACAGTAATACTTTATACATAAAGAGAGTTAGAAAATCTTCCTCTTGCTCTGTTTTCTGAGTCTGTAAAATTGGTATTATTTCTTCTTTAGATATGTGGGGATAATTTATCAGTAAGGCTGTGTGGGTACAGAGTTCTTCTGTAGGGGGAGCTTTAAATTATAAAACTTAACATTTTTAATAGGCAGAGAGGCTTTTAAGTATTCTGTTTTATCATCTGTCAGTTTATTAGTAGCATTTTTAAAAGAAACTTATTCATTTCATCTAAGTTACTAAGTCTTAGCATAAAACTATTAAAATATTCCATTACTTTAAAAAATCTCTGTATGAGTCATAATGATACATTTTTTTCATTCCCAACACTAGTGATTTCTCCTATTTGTATTTTACTCCTTTCTGTCCATCCCTCAAACTTCCTCTTTTGGGATAGTCTCTTGAAACTTTATCACATTTATTGCTTATTTATTTATTTATTTATTTATTTATTTATTTAGTTAGTTAGTTAGTTTTCTGGAGATAGGGTTTCTCTGGGTAGCTTTGTGTCTTTCCTGGAACTCACTCTGTAGCCCAGGAAGTTCTCGAACTCACAGAAATCCACCTGCCTCTGCCTCCCGAGTGAGTGCTGGGATTAAAGGCGTTCGCCACCACCGCCCGGCTACATTTATTGATCTTTAGAAAGAGGTGTCTTTGCTGATTATCATTTTAGCTTGTATATTTTCTGTCTCACTGTAGCCAGGCATTTTTATTTATCTATTCCTTCTGGTCTCATCAGGATCACTGTCTTATTTAGTCCTATAATCTTTTATTGGGGAATTTTAGATCTTTCTCCCTGTCTAATTAAAGCTCATCAAGTTGACAATTTATCTCTATACTCACCTTTATTTGTTGGCCACATGTGTTTGTATGTAAGGTCCTCCTTGCAATTTAATTCACACTATGCACAATTATTTATTGAATACCTTTGCCAATCCATTGTTTATTTGTGAGTATTGTTTAATTCTGGCTATACGTGTTATCTTTCCTGGTTGGTGGCCAGAAAGTACATCCAGGTAGGAAACTGAGATTAGCCCCCCCCCCCTTCTACACTTCTTTCAACAAGGAGAGTGTGAGAGGTAGAAGACAGAATTATGGGCAAACGAAAACTAAGTGAATATCTTGCAAAACTTCATGGGACCTGATCACCCTGAAGTTTGATTCATTGTTTTTCTACAATCTCTACTGAGCATTTTATTTGCCCGAGCAGGTGGTCCATAGCATCATTTGGTCCCCACCAGATATCCTGTTGGAACACATGAGATTCAGGTATGTTTTTTTCTTTCCATCTGTTTAGTTGACAGAAGAGAAAGCCACACCTGGTAAAGACTGGGGCCAGTTATTCTGTCCTGGTTTGAAGCCTCGTGCCTCCTTCCATGGCAGGTGTTACAGGCACTGCCGAAGGAGGCTGCTGCTGCCCACACTGCCCAGGCCCCATTTCACCACAACCGGAAGCTCCACAGGATCCACTGCGAGAGAAGCTCTCGGGCGGCACGTGAGCTTGCTCAGTGAGGGGCACACTCTCCTCCTGCCTCTGACAGACCCCCTGGCCAGTAAGATTTTGAGATGTTTCCCCCTAACATAACGATACCTTGTTTTATTAAATTCAGTGGTTTTCAACTGTGTTTGACAGCCTGGACCCTTTTTTTGTTCTCTTCCACATAATACTTAAAAAAATCTCACTGACCACAGACTCAGGATGTAACTTGCGAAAATGTCTTCTATATCTTCTTCTAACTGTGTCTTGATCCCTCATCCATGGATGATGTCAGACTTTACTTTCCCAAAACACGTTTCTCCAGGGTCCCATTGCACAGACCAGCACTATACCCCACAATGACATATATAAGGATGTCTTTTGCACAGCCAAACAAATGTGGATTTATTCTCTCATCCCTCTGCCCCTTCAAGGAAAACAGCATCTTCATTTTGTTTTTCTAATTAAACTAGTTTTGGCAATCTTTCTGTAACAATGCATAGAGAATGAGTTTTTAGATTTCAGTTACCGGGTCAAACGGCATCTTTGCAATTCTGAAAAATGCTGCCAACTTCTTGAATCACTGTGTGCTCTTCTCTGTTGAAGCATGCCTGTTACCCACTGTCCTTAGCAGCAGGGCGGATTTACACTGGGGTTTTCGCCAATCTGATAGGTGAGAAACAGTAGCCCTCACGCTTGTAATAAAACCTGGCACTTCCCTTGTGCATGTGGGACTGGTACTCTTTTAGGTTCTATTTATGTTTTTATTTCCCTTTCTTTGGCAGCCTTGAAGAAATGGTAAAAATATTTCATCAAATGTATTAATCTTGATTTGTGTGCCGTACTTAAAAAGAGGTTTACCCTTCCAAGAAGAGAAAAATACTACCCAGCATTTTGTTCAGAATGCTTAAGGCTTAATGTTCATATTCTCTCTCTCTCTCTCTCTCTCTCTCTCTCTCTCTCTCTCTCTCTCTCTCTCTCTCCCTCTCTATTCTGGTGTGTGTGTGTGTGTGTGTGTGTGTGTGTGTGTGTGTGTGTTTAGGTCAACCTCAGGTATTATTTCTCAGAAATTGTCCACCTTAATTTTTGAGACAGATTCTCTCCCTAGGAAACCCCAGGGACCTAGCTAGCTGTCTCTGTCATCCAGATTATCCCATCACTATGATTATAAATATGAGCCATAATGCCCAGCTTCTTACATGGGTGATAGGGATCCAACTCAAGTCTTCATATTTATGTAGCAAGCACTTTATTGACTAAATCATCTCCTCATCTCATTACTTAATTTTAAAATTTACATATTTGTTCGACTTTTAATTTTAGGTGTGGTATGGGTTTTCTGTTTTCTGTTTTCCTTTTTGAAAGTTTATTATTATTTTTCTTCCACATGATTGCACAGTTGCTGATTCCGGTTCTCATACTGTGAAGATCATTTAAACAAGATTTCTAAGATTGGCTTACAGGGTGTTATCTGGGCAGTCCAACAATGGCTGCCTCACACTGGAGAGGAAGAGAATCTAGTAGCTGTTCAGTCCACAGGCTCCCAGCAGTCCCAGACTGGCACTAAAGACCTGAGGATTCCTGGAGAGCTGCTGGTCTTTCGTCTACATTAGCAGCCTGGAGGAGCTGGTTCTAATACCAGAGAAGGGATATCACAGCCACAGGATAGATGGATGAACTAGTCAGAGACAGGGAGGGCAAACAGGCAATCAGCGGTTTCAGTGAATATGGTCAAGAGAATCCCTCACAGGCACGCAGCTTTGTTTTAGTTGATTCCAGATACAGGCAGGGTGACAACCAAGATTAGCAATCACACTCAAGGTCTTATAATTTTTAATTCTAAAACTGCTTTCATGAGCCAGAAAGATATAGCAATATAAATTCACCATCTCATAAAAAGAACACATGAGTCCAGATGATATTGCTGGGTGAGACGGATGTGGTGTTTCAAATGAGAACGGCCCTTATAGGTCTGCTGCCATCCTGACTGTGTTTCTTCCCCGGGGCCTGCTCACGGCTTTCCACTGTCTTCCTTGATCTGCACTTTTACCACCATCTCTAATAACTTCTTGTGGTGGCTTGAATGAGAGGGTCCCCATAGCCTCGTGTGCTTGAATGCGTGGTTCCCAGCTGGTGGAACTGTTTGGGAAGGATTACGAGGTGTGGCCTTGTTAGAGGAGATGTGTCTTTAAGGGCCAACTTTGAGGTTTCAAAAGCCCATGCCATTCCAGAGTCTCTCCTCTCTCTCTCTCTCTCTCTCTCTCTCTCTCTCTCTCTCTCTCTCTCTCCTGGTGGTTTCTGTTTCACGATGTAAGCTCTCAGGTTCTACTCCAGCACCATGCTTACCCACCTGCCATGTGGTCATGGCCTCACCCTCTGAAATTGTAAGCAGGCCTATATAAAGTCTTTCTTCTCTAAGTTGCTTCAGTGGCGGTGTTTTGTCACGACAGGTAGAAAGGTAACAAAGACAGCAAGTTAAAGTTAAGATAACCTGCTCAGGGGCTAAACATTAAGATTTTTCATTTATCCTCATAGGTGGTTTTCTCAGAATCTGTTTTTAATTTTATTATTATTCACCCATTCATTCATATATTTATTTTTAATTAAATATTCTCTTTATAGCCCAGGCTGGTGTGGGCATCCTATCTTCAGCCTCCTGAGAGCTGGAATTACAAGCCTGTGTCACCCCCAAGCTAGTGTTCCCAGGGTGGTGAGTGGCATGGGGCCAAGGGAAGGTGGGGCTGGCCTTCATCTCTCAGTGTCTCATTCTTGCAATTCAGAGATGTGAGCTTTGGTATTCCGTCCCCAACTTTAGGCCTAGGAACTGTTTCTTTCAAAGTTTTACCTTGTCTTGAGTTTCCAGCATCAGTTTTGAGACCTGAAAGTTGAGAACACTCTCTTTTCCTCTTGATCCCTCTTGAGTCACCCAGAAAACAGATCACTGCTGTCAGAGTGTGGGGAGGGCAGACTCTGCCCCACAGGCCAGGCCTCTTCACTCTAACATCCGACCCTATCATGTGACCATGAATGTGCTACCGGGGAAACACCGGGTCTTTCCATTGGCTGAAGTTCATCCTAAGTGCGGAGACTGCTTGGTGATTGCCTTTGAGGCCTGCTCAGGCCAGGCCACTTTGGGGAGACCACCCCCAACACACACCCCATGGAGCTCCAGTTTCTTCAACCATGCTGCTTTTCTCCCAGCTTCCTGGGAGAATCCAAATGCATCCCAGAGGAAAAGGGTTTTGTGTACCCAAAGCCCTACACACATGTAAAGCATTACAATTATCTTTGTTATCATCAAAAACATTTATTGAGGGCCCCCAGTGTCCTAAACACCCTTCCAAGGCATCTGCTATACCACATAACAAATAGCTCTTTGAGATGGTTTTAATTGCCCGTTAGCTTCCTTTCAGACCCCATTCATTTCTGAATCCGAGCAGCAACAAAGGGAGCTTTTATTGCTGGGCTTCATTTCTGGAAATTAAATTTCCATTTTCAACACTAATGCTACTGTAATTCGTGGCGGTTTCTGTCTCTTTTTATTGTGTGTGACAGCGACCAGCCTCGCAGCCTACGTGGCTGAATATGCGATGGAAATGCACAACATGAGAAGACATTTTTGAAAAGCGGAGGGAAAGAAAAACATTTAAAATAGGAAATTAGAGCAGTTATTGGACCCACACCGTGGTTAATGAGTGGGCGGAAAGCAAACAGTTGCTGGCTGGCTTCTCAGCGTTACAGCCCTGCGACACTTCTCTTGTTTAGGGAAGGAAATCAGTAATAGTCTCCATACATGGGAAGCCTTCAGTTTGCAGTTTTTCAATGCCCCCAGGGAGGACAGGGTTTCTGGTTTCAAATCTGTTAAATTTTTCTTTAAAAGACCCGTTTTGTTCAGAAACCAAAACAAAAATTAGCATATTAAGAAGATATGCAGGTCACGCGTTGGGCCCTGTGCTCAGCGACTTCATCCAGCCACTTACAAAACATCATCGGGTTCCAGAGAAGCCAGGGTGGGACCTGGGCACTTTGGCTTAAGTATGTAAAACTCTGTTCCAAAGCTCCATACCCTGCTTTCCTTCAGGACTCTGCGTAAGATCCAGCAGAAGCCCCATCCTTCCTATTTGGTAGTGAGTTGCAGGACAGATCTGTTTGCTCTTTGTCTGTGTTTTGAATTTACTAAAACAGAAGAACACGGCTTGAGAGGTCCCAGCCTGATGGAGCAAGCCTGTAATTTCTGCTTTGGAGAGGCAAGTTCAAGGCCTGCCTGAGCAACTTAGGAAGACCCAGTTAAAACAAACAAACAAACAAACAAACAAACAAACAAACAAAAAAATCCTAAAACAACCAGAAACAAAAAGAAATGAGCAGGTGATATGGCTCCGCTGTAGAGCTCTTGCTAGCTTGTGAGGGCCTGGGTTTGATCCCCAGTTCAACCCTGGGGATCCCCCCCTGGGGGTGCACCCCCACCCCTCAACCCCCACCCCTCAACCCCCACCCCCCTACACAGAGGCACTCGAGACCAAGGGGAATGGTTTTGCTTTTCTATTACTGCAGGGGCCCAGACCTTGGACAGAGCAGCCCTGACTCAGCTCCAAAGAGCAGGGCCACTTTACAGAGGATTTACATGGCCCTTCCCTTCTGCCCCAGTGTGCCTTATTTACCTTTCACAAATGAATCTTTTCATGCCCTCAAAAGACACAGTGGCTGTGGAAAGTTGATTTAAAGGTAGCATAAAAAAAATTAAAGGGAAACGGGACCTAGGGAAGTGATTCAGGGGTTAAGACCACTTACTGCTCTTGCAGAGGACCTGGATTCAGATTCCAGCGCTGACATGGGGGGAGGGCTCATAACTACCTGTAACTCCGATGCCCTCTGGCCTCTGTTGGCACCTGCACTCACATGCTGCACATAAACTCACACAGGCACACACACATACACATCAGTAAAAATAATTAGTGAATCCTTGACAACACTGTAGAACAGCTGTCTTCATTTAAAGAGACTTGGTGGCTTGTGCACGCAATCCTTGGCACACTGAAGACATGACTCCTATTTATGGATTACAAACTGGAGCAGTTCAGTCTTGGAGCGACACTTTCATACTGTCCTGTTGGCAAATCAAGTTCACAAGCTGCCTGTCAGACCAATCTTGGCCTAGTACAGATGACAAGGTTTGGGAGTTAGAACCAGGAGTTGGATGGACAGGTCTGACTCACGGGGAATTGATAAGACCCTATAGTAGGGCCTGCTTGATATTCACACCCAGTCTACTTTTCCTCCTCCTCCTCTCCCTCCTCCTCCTCTCCCTGGTCACAGAACTTCACCCTATTCCTCAGGGCCCGCACCCCCAAAGGACTGGCCATCTGACTGCATCTCTTTGCCAATGAATTAAGACAATCCCCCACAGACATACCAATGGCTCATCCTGATCTACACAATTCCTCATTTAGACTGCCCGGATGACTAGAGGTTGTATCAAGCTGACAGTCAAAGCCAACCAGTGCAGTCACCTAGGAACCTCTACCAACTACAGATACGAATGTCCTATAAATCAAGCTAATATCGGAGGGAGTGAGCTAACTGCAGGCTGGTCCTGAGTGGGTGTGCCATTGTGGAGTGTCCTGCTGGGTCATAGCTCGCCGTAAAGCTGAGGTCTTTTGTGAGATCCTGGGCACTTTGTGGCTCTCCGTAGTGAGATAAAGGCTGAGCTGGAACAAGCCATGTCTAAGTCAGAGTCTTAGTGTGGGCCAAGAAGAGAGAGTGCCATGCAGGGTCCTCTGAGACTTGGCCTTTTGTTCTGTTCAGGCCTGCAACTGACTGGATGGGACTGACCCACATTAGGGAGGGCAGTCTGCCTCCCTATCTCTGCAGATTCACATAAAATAATCCAAATCCAGATTAGTTTAACCAGTTGTCAGGGCATCAGTGGAATTGCACGTAAAATTAACATCACAGCTGGGAACACATGTTGCCCGAGCTGGGATTTGCTGAGAGATAGTTGAGAGAGGCTTTGGGCAATATGTTGTAGAAATGGCCAGGCTAGTGGGCAGAACCTGCACAGGGACTGATGGAAACAGTCGGGCTGCACAGCGTTGAGCTCTGGCACGAGCTGGTTGGCCAGGAGGCCGGGGGGCCATTAGCAGAATTGATTTTGGTTCCATACCCCTCCCAGAGAACTGTCTTCACAGTTTCTTGGGGCAGTCCTCGGCTGTGCATTGCTCTTCTGTTATCCCACTTCCTTTGGCCTTTATCTCCAACAAAAATGTCCTAATTTAGAAGATAAATGGTACTGTCATCTCCAATTTTGGGCAGGATGCTTTTGTCCTACAACATAACCCTCAGTGTTAGAAAAGATTGCCCATGGTCTAACTTGCATCTTGCCAGCTGCAATTAGAGCCTGCTGTCACAGTCCACATATCAGTCAGTCACATCATCTACTACAGAGCAAGCCAGTGCCTGGGAGGTTTGTGAATACAATTCCGGGCCCAGGTTGAGAATGGAACCTTGGTGATGAGTTGACCTGGGTGTAGCATCCTGGAGTGTTTGATAGCCAGGGGGTCAGATCACCAGGCCCACCATCATTCCATAGTTGGGGAAGAGCTCAGGGGGAAGTGACCCGGGACAACAGCCACTAAGACCTGACTTTCCATCTCTATCATCACTGTTGGTGGCCTTTCCAAGGGGTCAGTCAGCCATTAGATGTGTGGCTGTTGCTCCTATCTCAACATACTCTGTCCTCCACATGGCCTGCAGAAGATGCCCAGCTGACCTGGGAAGTCTCGCTTTTCTAGAGCACATTTAGGCTCCAGCAGAGGTGAGAGGAAGGCAGAGTCCCCATGTTCCTTAAACCCATGGCCTCCTCACAGTCACCCTCTCTCCCAAAGGGCCATTTATTACAGTGATGGCCTCACAGTGCTGCATTGTGAGTAGCCCATGTTCAGAGCATCATAAAGATGGCCTGCTGGGCCTGGAGAGATGGTTCAGAGGTTAAGAGCATTGGCTGTTCTTGCAGAGGACCCAGGTCAACTCTAAATACCCACATGATGGTTCACAACTGTCTGTAACTTCTATTCATGGGGATCCAAAGCCTCCTTCTGACCTCCACAGGTGCCAGACATGCACATGGTGTATAGATATACACACAGGTAAAATACTCATACCCATAAAATAGTAAAATATACCTTAAGAAAATGAGAGAGAGAGAGAGAGAGAGAGAGAGAGAGAGAGAGAGAGAGAGATGACCCCCTGCCTCCAAAGCCTGTATTTTTTCCATCTGTGCCCTCTCACACCAGGCTGGGAAATCCCTGCCTCCAAAGCCTTTACCTGAACTGACAGTTTTGTCTTTTCTAGAATGTTTTAGATCTGGATCACACTGCTCCTGATCTTCTCTGATTGGCTTGTGTCCCTCAGCAGCACACACTCTGCTTCCCCTGCTCTCTTCTTGTTACCTGCTGGCCCATGTCTTCTTAGTGCTAATACTGTCTCCTGTCATGTTGAACCAGGGTACACTGATCCATACTCCTGTGGAGGAACATCCCAACTATTTCCGGAGATGGCTTTTAAAATAGAACTCGGAGAAGTCACGGTTTCTGTCAACACGCTCATGCTCTCCTCTTCCTACCCGAGGACAGTGCTGGGCCCTCATCCAGGCAGCTCCCTCTGCCCTTGACCTGCCCTTCCCCCTTGCTGGTGGAAACATGTTTCACCTGATGGTACTGGGGGTAAAGTTGAACCCAATGTCCTGAAACGACTAAGCCAACTTGGGTGGAGACTGGGACAACACAGAATAATGAATTTCCTGTTGCTGAGTGTGCGGGACCAAAACATGACAAAGATTTTCGGAAAGACAGTTCCCCTAACTCAGGTTCAAGATTCGTCGTATTTCTTACCATGAAGGAGTTTGTTTGAATAATTCCTCTGCCATCCCGCCTCTCTGATTCTTGCTGAGAAAAGGGAATACTAATTTAAATGGAGCCAATTTGGGGCCTTGTGGGCTTTGGAATGAAGGATGCCCAGGCTGGCCAGGCTCACCTCCTGGTGCATTGTACCCACCAGACTACAGAAGGGGCCATGGGCACCCAGGCCTCAGATCATGCTAGAAGAGGTTTAGGAGCTGGCCTGTGGCTGCACAGCTGGGTAAGGATGGATGAGTTCGAAGCCAGGCACAGTGTTTAGAGCCACAACCTCATGGCACTTTTTGCCTTTCAGCTTTTAAACACATTTCTGATGATTTTATTGACCTCACTGAGCTCCAACTGCCATGCACTCATGGCCTCATTTTGTCAACTTTGGGTCCAGGACTTCAGGGCTCATCCCTCTCCATGATACCTCCTCATCTGGCATTGACTAGTGTGGAAACCCAAACTCTGCTCTGAGTTGCTGGAGGTCGGGAAAGAAGAGGGCGTGCTGGCCATCTGACAGGCCTGCCTTCCTCTGGAGAGTCAGTGCCTACTTATCCTGAAGAATTTGGCTCAATTTCCATGTCCCTGGGAACTCCACCTCTGCTCTCTGCCCTGTGCTGTAGCTGTTAGTCTGTCTGCAGGGACAGCCTCAGGACCTCAGTGGTTCATCACAGCAGGAGCTTATCTTCTGCTTATGCTAAGAACCCTGTAGGTCCAGGCAAGCTCAAGGGCTTGCTCCTCCACGTGTGAAGAAAGTGATTTCTGTCTTGTGCCTCTGACTTCTTGGCATAGGCTCCTCAAAGTGAAAGGAGGGACTAGAGAGTGGGCCAGTGAGATAAAAGACTTGCCACACAGGCCTGACCTGAGTTCTACCCCTGGGATCTCAAAAAAGCTAGATATAGTGGCCCAGATACATAATCCCAGCACTCCCGTGGTGAAATGAGAAGCAGAGACAGGAGATTCAGACAGAAGCCCAAGGGCCAGTAGCCTGGAGTGTGTAGCAGTGAGCATTAGGAGATTTTACCTCAACAAGGTGGAAGGAAAAAACTAATGGCCACAAGCTGTCTTCTGCCCTCCATGTATGTGTGGTAGCAGATACATGATAGATATATTAATGATAGATAATAATGATAGATAAAATTAAATTAAAAAAGAAAAGCAGGGAAAGAGATGTTTAATGGGTGTGTACACTCACCTTTTGTTGGTCAAAAACCAATCTTTGGGATCAAAAACTGACTCCAAAGTTTGCTTTCATTGTGGCAAAGTTAGCCACTTGGCAAGAAACTGCCCTTGCCTCAACTGCTTACAGTATGCTGTCTAAATTGGACAAGCAGGACACAAAAAAGGTGACTGCTAAACTTTACCAAGACAAAGTAGGACAGTTCTTCAAACAGTCCTACTTCGCAGAAAAGTCTGTCTGATAGTCTAGGCATGCAGGACAAAGATGGATGCTCCAATGTTGTAGAGGAACTTTGGGTGACTGTCCAGGCAGCCAGATGTCTCTGTTGTCTTATAGTTTTGGAATTTGCTTGCTTTGCACTTCCTGTTTACTCAGGTAATATTATATCCTTCTTGGGTCTCTGATGGGGATTGAAGACTAGATAATATACAGTTTTCCTTGTTACCAAATTAAAAAAAAAAACAGACATAAGAGATATAAAGTTTATAAGGTTGAAAAACATGAAAAGCTTAAGTTGTTCATACAAGAAGATATTTTTAGACCTAAAAAGGTATTTTGGATGGTAATACAAGTTACGATAAAAATTGTTTAGGTATAAAACTTTGAGCTCATCAAGATAAGCTAGATAGTAGAGTAACTTCTCCAAATTTGAGAAATACAAATAGACTGGACATTGTGAATGTAATTTTTACTTGATTATTGTTCTTACTGTATATAATTTTACTGTATTAATTAAAATCTATCATTTTTATTTAGACAAAAAGGGGAAATGTTGTGGGATATTTGTACACTGTGTGAAAATATATTGCTGTGATTGGTGTAATAAAAAGTTGAATAGCCAATTTAAAAAAAAAAAAAAAACTCACTCCAAAGAGCTGAGATGCTTGTCTCCTGAAGATTCAGCCAAAGAGGAGAACTGTAGATGAAGAACAGACAATGCTATTTCTCACACAGGATCAGGTCTCCTTTTCAGTGTCCTTATAGCAGTAAACTCTTCTTTATGTAAGTCTAGGCTTTAAATATGAGTGATTGTATGATGGATGCCTGTCTTTCTCACATTAGAATGTGAGGCAGGAACGATGTCCACATTTGCTTGGTGTTGAAGGAAAAGGTGAAGGGTTGTATGTACAAATGGATGATTGGGTGGGTAGAGAGATGGGGAGATGGATGGATGGATGGATGGGTGGATGGATGAGTGGATGGATGGATAGATGGATGGGTAAATGCATGGGTGGATGGATGGATGGGTGGATAGATGGGTAGATAGATAAGCAGATGGATGGATGAATGTATATATAGATAAATATGCATATGCATGTATGTATGTACAAGTAGATAGATGGATGGGTGGATAGATGGATGGGTGGATGGATAGATTAGTAAGTGGATGAAAGCACTAAAGGGTAGAAAGCCCTTTGTAGGAAAGGTGACTCATTCACAGTTCATTACTACTTGGGTGTTTCTTTTGTGCCTTCTGTTTTAGAACTGGTGTAATGTAATAAGTGTTAATTACCATTTCCCCTGAGGACCTCAAAGACTCTTCAGTAATCACTAGAACTTCATAAATAACCTACCTAACCCTGTAGCTCTCACATGATGAGTGGTCACCATAGAGATGGGTTCACTGTTAGATAGAAATCCTAGAAGTGGCCAGAGGTTTGATTGAACTCTTGGATAGCTGACTATCCTCAGAGACCACTTAGGCCTCTCTTTTCTTCATTGCTTATTGTTAACTCAGGATAAATGGAGTGGTAACAAGTGTGCCCATCAGCAATGTCAACACTATATTCAAGTTCCCTGTCATCCAGGCACAGCTAGAGTTATATTACCTAATATCAGATAGGTAGCTTTTGTGGAAAAGAATATTTGTTTAACTAAATAAAGATATGTTATGTTTGTTTGTGTTGCAGAATAATTGTTTAGCTATGTAAAGATGTGTTACATTTGTTTATGCTGCATTTGTTTAACTATGTAAAGGTATGTTGCTGTTTTACTTTGTCTGCTTAAGGCACCTGGTTGGTCTAATAAAATGTTAAATGGCTAACAGTTAGGCAGAGGAGGGTTAGGCAGGGCTGGAGCGCAGAGAGAAAAGGGGAGCCAGCCAGCCCACCTGCCCACCATCCCCTGCCCACCAGACACAGAAGAAACAGGAAGGCAGGATGGACAGTATGTAGATGAGGTAAATGAACCTCAGAGCAGCACATAGATGAATAGAAATGGGTTAATTTAAGTTAAAAAAAAAAAAGCTAGTTAGAAACAAGCCTAAGATAAGGTCTAACATTCATAATTAGTAATAATAAGTCTCTGTGTCATGATTTGGGGACTGGTGGTCCAAAAAAACCAGCTACAGATAGCCTTTGACTTGCTCTGGCCAATGGGCTGAGTAGAAACAGCACATTGCTTCTGGAAGAAATTTTGAATGTGGATGTGTAGGTGGCCCTCAGCTTCCTTCCCCTGGCACACAGCTGCTGACAGTCCAGAGAAACCAGTCCAGTGGCCGTCTCCAAATGAGGAACCTGCAGTTTTGGACATAGCTTGAGGGAATGCTGCCTTTCTGGAACCATGTCATGATATTCCAAATCCCTGGGTCTCCCCTGCCATGGGCCTTAGTTCTAGAACTTGGGATTCCAGACTGACTTGGGGATTCCGGTGGAAGCCAGTCCCAGAGTGGGTGACAGGTGCTTTGAGGAGGCCGCGTGGAGTGCCTCGTGGAGCACAGTCAGCCAGTTGTGGCTTGACATCTCCGCCAGTTCACTCAGAGTGTCAGGGGATGAAGGAAGGAGAATTTTCTGGGCCTTGTTTTTCATTTCTGCAAGAAGAGCTGGGGCCCACTTCCCAGACAGTGTGCGTGAAAACACAGAGAGCTTGCTGAACGAGGTGCCAGCCATTCCTGAACCTCCTTGACATGGGCACAGATAGGTAATGGGGGCTCGGTCACAGCAGCCAGTGCAGTGGCGCCCAGTGCCTTGCCCCACTGCTGGCTCTGTGTCTACTCCAAGCATCATTACCATACCTCTTTGTTCTAGAAGTATGTGTGTTTCAGCAGGGGACCAGGGGGTCAGGGATGGGGCAATGGAGGGGAGTGGGGTAGGGACCAGAGGGACGAGAGGGACTGGGGGAACTGGGGAAACCAGGGGCTTGGGGTGCTTGGGGGATGGGGTCAACTGGGGGGACGGGGAAGGCAGGGAGCCAAGGGGGACTGCTTTCAGTCAGCTGCATCTACTGTGTCATTTTCACGCCCACCTGGCCTTGGCTGTTTGCCTCCCTGGCCACTGCTGTTTCTGTCCATCATCTCTGAGGGCCACAGCTGGGTAGCTCAGAAGATGAGCATCCTGTATCATGGCTGTAGGAGTCCAGGAAGGCCATGTGCTCCCTCTATCTGAGGTCTTGCTCCTCTGGGAGTAGGGACAGGGCTGTCTTCAGCTATGAAATTCTGTCTTGGTTGTGGCGGGACAGCCAAGTTCAGGCCCTTCACCCATGCTCAGGGGACTCAAGTATTCCTTTTCATTCCTCTGACTGTTCATCCCAGGAATAGTTTATCAGATCTTAGGAGACAGTAAATATGTTTTTGGCTTACCACATCCTTTTTTAAGCATTTTTGGGGACCCCAGTACCTGACTAGAAAATCTACTTTAGTCTTCACATCTTTCTCCTGACATGGCAGATACCGTACGGTGGGGCCTCCTGAGAAAGAATCAGGTCCCAGGGGTTAACAGGTCCACAACACAATCCTAGCTGGGATTGTTGCTGCATTTTCTAAGAACTAGAAAGTTATGGGTTCTTATGTTAAATGAATCCCTATACCCTGGGTTCTCCCTTCTAATCCTCTGCTAACAAGCCAAAGCTTCTCTTAGTATGTTGCCTGAAATCATCTTTCTTGATCTGAGCCAGTATGCATCCTGACTCCTTTCAGCTCCTGGTTGATTATGGTCTTTGACACATGTCAATATGTATTATTATTATTGTTGTTGTTGTTGTTATTATTATTATTATTATTATTATTATTATTATTATTTTATGTGGGGTGGTTTGAGACAGGGTTTCTCTGTGTAACAGCCCTGGCTGTCCTGGAACTCACTTCGTAGACCAGGCTGTCCTTGAATTCACAGAGATCCACCTGCCTCTGCCTCCCAAGTGCTGGGATTAAAGGCATGTGCCACCACCATCTGGCACCAACATGTATTTCAAGTTATTACCCAAATCAGCACTCAAAGCCACCATTGCTTTGTGTCTATTGGGATTTGTGGGTCAGGAATTAGTAATGCCTGGGGCTAATATGATTACTAGCCTGCACTGGGGTGCCTGGTGTCTCCTCTCTGGAGACCTCAGGGGTAGGGATGACTTGTAGCTGGCAGAGGAGACACCGGTCATATCTGATGTCTGATGCCGAGTCCTGGAGGAAACATTCACCTGGGGCTTCATGTGAATGGACTTCCTCCAATCATGGCGGCCTTAGGTTTCTTACAGGGACTCCAGGGATCCAGAGCAATGTCCCCAGAGCCCTGGTGAGGGGCTCTGTTGTCTAGTATGAGAGAACTCGAAGGCCAAGTTTGCCCAGATCTAAGGGATGGAAAGGCGAGGAAGAATATCAAAGACACACTGCATTTGTCCATTTTTGTGGCTATAACCAAATCTCACACCAGAGGCTTCACAAAGACCAGAGGCTCACACTTCTGAAGACCGAGTCCACTGGCCTAATATAGCATCTGAAGAGGGTATGGCATGTGAGAGGGCAAGCTCAGCCTCTCCTCTTCTCCACATCTTCTTTTGAGGCCACTCATACTATTCCTGTGGCCCCACCTTCAGGGCTTCCTAAAGGCTCAGCCTCCAAAAACTATTAGCATTTGAATAATCCTCAGTGTAGAAGCTGTTTACAGCCTCTCTCTGCCATCTGGGATCTGAACCCAGGATCTGCTGTCCAGTCTAGACTTGCCCAGTGGAAACAAAGGTAGAACAAAAACAGGCAGGAAAATTGGGCTCTCCGAACATTTGTCTTGTAGTTTTCCCCAGCGCCTGATCCGACATCTACAGGCTCATTCTCCTTCCGGCAGGAAGAAACACGAGACTCTCACTGTCCCAAGATGGCTGCCAATGGGTCTTTGAAGAAACTTGTGCCATGAAATGTTGGGTCGGTTTCACAAGTATATATATATAAAACAGTGGAGTCAAAGACACAAACACCAGTCAAGGCTGTAATCATGCAAGTCCGAGTCCCAAGGGCGGCCTGCATGCCTCCGCCTTGCCTGTTTTCTTTGCGGGCGATTCCAGCACTCGCCTGGGCCATCTGTTCCTTGTTGTGGGTGGTTAAGTGAAATGGGCTGCCAATACAAATAGCCCACTTGAGGTTTGTTTGCATAAATTGTTTTGAAAGCTTCATGACGAATTTTCAGGATTACTTGCAGTGGTAGGGACCTCGGTGGAGGCGGAAATATAAATTTCGTGATGCCAGTTGGAATCTATTAATTTGCTCACAGCCCATCACCCTGGCTCCACTGCTTAGCCAACGGTGTGACCTTGGGCAGGTGAATTAACCTCTCTGGTCTTTAGTTTTTTCATTTGCTCACTAGGAGGTGGTAACATAACACTTGCTTCATGGGATTATGAATTTGAAACAAAGTGATGTGGAAAAAGAGGCCCAGCAGAGAGATCAGGATGAGAGATGTGTGTAATGAATATAAGAAATTGTTTTCTTCTGAAGTGAGAGGAGGAAAGGCACATTTGGTATGCAGAGTCCAATCCCAGGTTCCTTCCAAATGGGTGACTTTGTCATGTTGTTTCCCTAAGCCTTAGATTTTAAACTCAGAGAACCATGAAGACCCTGGAGCCCCAGCCCCACAGCTGAGGTTAATATCTCAATTTGACCTCCATGGGAATCGTCCCATAAACACCTCAGCTGGGCTGTTAGGATTTCGAGCCTATCTCTGCAGATCCAGGACCATACCCTGCTTCCTTGAGGAGCAGAGACTTGAGGAGCAACCTGAGGCTCTAGGGACCAGGTTGGATGCTCTGTCCTCTGAGTGAGGAGGGGGCTAGGGGCTCCCAAGCAAGGGGGGTTTCAGCTCACAATGTCAGTAGGACATTGTGCATAACTGAAATTGGGATTTTATCCCCTGGTACTGATAGACTTTGGGGGACCCTTGGGACTTTTGAAGGAACTGGTCCATGTTAGGTTGGTGATCCTGGAGTGAGCGGGAGAGAGACATGCAAGACAGAAGGGGGAGATAGATACACAGGCACAAACAGGAGGCTAAGATGAGTGAGTAAAAGAAGACAGGACAGAGAAAAAGGAGAAAGAAACATGAGAGGAGAGACAGAGAGATGTCAAAGAGACATAGAGCTGGAGAGAGACCGCTGAAACTCAGGGAGAAAGACAGACAGAGGGAGCAGGTGACAGACAGGAGCGGAGACACCAGTGCAGGTCCACAGAGAGAGGGTCAGAGGCATGTCTGCAGGGAGAGGAGGGGTCCTAAGAGAAAGACAAGAGAGACCAGCTCAGTGGCTCCCACAGTTCCAAAGCCCAGGTCAGCAGAGCGGCACTCACGTCCACCCTGGGCTCTGTGTACCCAGAGACTGGCAGAAGCCACAGTGGCCCACGTTGCCCCTCCTCTGACAGCTAGCTGTCAGCCCCCGTCCCTGCCCACTGTAGGATAATGTCTGCCTGCAGGGGCCCGACCTGGTCCTTTCATCTTGCAGCACAGGCTCGGGGCTGCCCAGATGGAATGGAGGCTTGGGCCTGTGACCATGCCAGTCAGAGCACTTGCAATGATGACAGTTAAATTGTTGGGGGCTCTGTTCTTCATTTACATCACAGACTTGAAGGTCCTCTGGACCTCCCCTAAATGGAAGCCAGCTGCCCCATCCATCCGCCGAGCTCTTTCCTACTTTGGAAGGTCTCTGACTTTCAACTTAAATGCACCCCCTGTTTTGACAAGCCAGAGCGCTTAACAATATTTTATTGCATGATTTCCCCAAACTCTAGAACTTCTCTACAAGCTTGGAAGAATGGACTAAACCTGGATGGATTTGCTTCTCTGAGTGAGCATGGACACTGGGCTGGCTGCTGGTCAAGTACTAGGTCCCCAAGGGGTTGTGCCCTGAGGTGACAGGAACCCTGCTGTCACAAAGCAAGGCTGAATCTGTTTTCCTGCCATGCCTGTAAGGCCCCTAGCCACTAGCTGAGGCTTCTTGAGTTTCTGTTTTATGTTCATCCTTGGGAGATGTGGAGTTACAGAGTACAACTTGAGGTGGTCCCCTTCTGTAAGGAGAGAGAATATATTTAAATATATTTAAAGGAGAAGGCTCAGCATCTTGATGGAGGGCCAGTGGATATGGTCCAGGGTACTCGCAAACTAGTCCGTTCTCTCCTCTATAGAGTGACTGGCTTTGAAGGTGAGGCCTCAGATTAGTTCAGTGGTTCTCAATCAGAGATGACAAGATCTCAGGGCCATCTTTGGCTGTTGTGACTGCGTGGAGGCAGTGTCCCAGGCATAGCTAAATATTCTGCAATGAGTAGGGCTGTTCCCCTACTACGAAGAGTTATTTGACTTAAAAAAAAAAAGCCAATAGTGTTGCTGTTGAAAACTCCTACTTCCAACTAGGGCGGACATAGTGGGATATGTGACCTGGCCAGGGCTAGTTGTGCAGATTTTGCTAGGAGCAGCTTCAGAGGGTGCTGGTCTAGTAGAACTGTGCAGTGGGACAGCCCTGTAGGTGAAAGGGAACACACATACAAGCAAATGTCACAGGCAGGCTGTCCTGGCTTTGGCTGGAGCATAAGCACCTTGGAGGGCCCTTGGAAGGAACATTCGAAAACTAGAGACGCATCTAGGACCTAGGCCTTGGTTATGCAAATGTCAATTGTTAGACACTGTGGAGCAGGGAATGAGATCTGACCTGTGCTCTGGGAAGACGGTGGCAATCTGTCATGTGAGTAAATGGCGTTAGAGGTGGAGAGAGGCAAGGACGGTTTGAGAAGACCCTCGCAGGATGGTACTGTGTGGCACAAATGGACATGGGGCAAACACCATCTACAGGTGTATTAGTCAACCTTCTGTCGCTGTGATGACGTCATCTACAGGTGTATTAGTCACTCTACTGTCGCTGTGATGACATCATGTACAGGTGTATTAGTCACTCTTCTGTCGCTGTGATGATGTCATGTACAGGTGATTAGTCACCCTTCTGTCGCTGTGATGATGTCATGTACAGGTGTATTAGTCACTCTACTGTCGCTGTGATGATGTCATGTACAGGTGATTAGTCACTCTTCTGTCTCTGTGACCACACAGTGTCCAAAGCAACTAAAGAAGAAGGAGATTATTTGGGATTCATGGTGTCAGGGCTTAGGGTCCACGGAACTGAAGTAACTGACACCTGGTGGCTCGGAGCAGTCCCTGAGAACTCACATCCTGAACCACAAGCCGACAGCAGAGAGAGCTAACTGGGAATGACACATGACTTTTGAAACGTCAAGGCCTCAAGGTAACATATTTCCTCCAGCAAGGCCGTACCTCCCAACTCTTCCCAAATAACCGCCAACTGGGGACTCCTGAGGGATGTCATCTCATTCAAACTGCCATTGTGGGTAGACAGTGGATGATAAGGCAGTTAGGCTGGCTTCATGGTCAGGGCCATATTGCCATGTCACTCCTGAACTGACTCTGAGCAGCATCCTCCATGAATGTAAGCATCTTTCACTTCCCCTTGGCCTGGCTGCCCTGAGTCCTGTGTAAAATCATGTAACTGAATTATTTCCCAGGATATCCATGTCCTATGTACAATGATGATGAGACTCAAGAGGAGGGGTCAGCCCCCCTTGAGTATCCAGGCTAATTCTGCAAGCTCAGGGAGCAGGGTCTGGGTATATGCTGTGGAGGTGAAGGTACCTGCCAATGAGTGCTGCTCTGGCCAGCACCCGGTGGCTGACACACAGGGCAGGTGCATTGCCTGGTACAGCGCCTCTGCTCTTCTGAGAGTGTCTGTGGCACTCAGCATCCACAGCTGGCTCCAGGCACTCTGCTGGAGGAAAGATCACCTTGTACCTTCTCATTTTTGTAGTGGGCTGAGCCTTTCTGAGCCAGTGTTCACTGAATCCAGCCCACTGAAAACGGCCCATTCCCATCCTGCCCCTGGATTGGGTGTAGCCCTGGCCCCTATCAGCTCACTGTGAATACAGTCCACCATGCAGACTTCCACACAGCCTTAGCTGCTCAGAAAGAAATGTCTTATTGGTTAAATACAGTAAGGATAATAAGCCTAAAGAAAGGAAAATTAATCTAGAAAACTGATCTCTCTCTCTCTATCTATCTATCTATCTATCTATCTCTCTATCTCTATCTCTATCTCTATCTCTATCTCTATCTTTATCTCTATCTCTCTCTGTGTATGTATGTGTATGTTCTGATATAGGAATTCCAGAAGTTGTGGGTCGAACCACCGCCACAGCCAAGCATTCACAGCGCCCCCTGTGGGAGAAAGTGTGCAGGATCCTGTTGCTGCCAGGCCAGGCCATACAGTGGATAAAGTGGTAGCAGGCTGGCTGGTGGAGGACCTGCAGGCTCAGCTCAATAAGGAGTGGCTAAACACAAACCAATGGGCAAAACCACCTTCCCCTCGAGGCGGAGCTAGCCCAATCGACTGGCCATAGGTTTGTGGAACCCTCTGGGTGACCTGTTGGACCTGTCACGGCCTTGTAGAGAGCTAAGGTGAGCTCTGATGGGGGTCACCACTAGGCCATGGAGGCAGAGCCTCACCACACAATTTGACCCATCTCATTTAAAAGAACTCAGGAAAGGCTGGCTTCAGACTAGTCCATTTTCATACCAGCACAGGGGCCCTGAGGGGAAAAAATGGGGACTCAACCTGCAAACTTGGGGGTGCAGGCCTTGTGGCAGTCAGGCCTGGGGATGGCCTCCCCCAGGGTGGGGTGGGGCATTTCTTAACATAGCCACTGGGTGTCGCTGTGCAACTGGGCTGGGCCGCTGTGAGCACTTATCTGGCTGTTAAAAAACCCTGCTCTTAAAGAAAACACTGGTACATGGTAGTTGAGAAACTTCCCTGACAGGGCCTTAGCTGCTTAGCAAATCTCACCATAGGGATGGCGTTCACCTTAGGAAGCATTTTACATGAGTAACTTTCACGTGCTCGAGATGTTTGAGATCCAATTTCAAACAAAAGTGTTTTGAAAGGGTGACAAGAAGAGGGAGGAGAGAGAGAAGTCAAAGGAACAATGTCCCCCTTAGCCCAGGCGCTACAGTCTGATGTAAAGGTGTTTTCCTTGTGAGCCGAGGGATGCCAGAATGGGTTTCTTTCTTTCTCTCATTTCTCTTTCTCTTTTCCTTTTTCTCCCCTCTATTTTTCTGACATCTTCCCCCCCTGCCCTGTCTTCTTCCAAGAGCCCTACACACACAAAAACGTTTCTCAAATGAACACAGGCAGGGATGTGTCATGGGTGATGGATGGCTTGCTCCCACTCAGCTTTTGATAATTAAGCTCTACTCTTCACAGATGAAGGCTATACTGCCAAATCCAAAATACCCTGGAAAATGTAAAATTAGAACCTTATGAGAAAAAAAGAAGGTTAAATGCGCTAAATAGACAGGTGGATAGTTTGGCTGAAGGGTGACTGGGGTGAGGTAACTGCCCACCAAGCTGCCCAGGGACACCTGGGAAGGAAGCGGGGAGTGTATGCACACTGGAACAAAGTGGAATTGTGAGTAAATACATGATCTAAATAAAAAGGAGGAGGCTTTGGGACCTTTATCCAACACCTCAGTTGGGACAGAGGCCTGGGAATGAAGTTCCAGAAAAAGCGCTGTCTGGGTTGGAGCTCTACCACCAGGCTAACAGCAGACTAGGAAGTCCTGGTTGCAGAGAGTCGGAATGCTGCAGACCTCAAGCCAGATTACTTTGGACTACCTTTAGCAGCGCTCCCCCATAGCCCACCTCTGTGTCTGGCCTAACATTCTTTCAGCTATCAGAGAGCTAGATCACTGTCACCAACCCCAAAAGACTGCTATCAGATAGTGTCTGAGACCTATAGCGGAGATCCCCCCATTTCTCTGTACCCCATGTGTGTGGTAAATGCCTTGACTTACGGATGCCTTTTATTCTATGACTAGAAAGGCTGTTTCACCACATTCACAGTGGAACATGCCCTGTCCCTGCACTCGGGGCACCCATATTTGGCTTAAAATATATATTCCCTTATTCCCTTGAAGGCAAGAGTTGTGTTTTGTGGGAACCTTCTAAAGGGAAGTATGAGAGACTCCACACCAAGCATGGGACATCTCATGTCTTCCCTAAACCCTTAGAGATCAGAGGTACTGCCAAATCATAGCTCTTATTCCTACAGTCTGCAGACTGGAAGGCTCAACCCCTCAAGATGGGCTGGAGCCTCTATGGAGCTGCTACACGAAGCCCTGGGCAAAGTTAAGGGGAGCCTGTGGCATTGCTGGGTAGCTTTACTACAGTTTCTATATCATATGGGGGGTACCCCATAGTGGAGAAAGTGGCCCTCAAAGTGGCCTGCTCCTTCCTTGGGATCTATACCACCAGTCAAAACAAGCTCTAGTACTTGCTGAGGGATTTATTTCAGGAGATTGAAAAAGAAACTTTAAAAGCAAATTCCCTTAGCCTGGTGTCCTGCACCAAAATGGGAGGAAAGACCCTCAGCCCACGACACCACTTGGCAGGAAACACCTCTTACCTTGTTCTCTGAGAGGGCAGGAGCCAGGTTTCACAAACCATTCCTATCTCAGTGTTCCATCAGTGTTCCTTAGATCTCCCTGGAGTCTGGATCCCTACCTGTCCTGATAATTTATCTCTTTTGGGGGAGAAAGTAAAGACAAAGGCAGCCAATAAGGCTGCTCTCCTGCCTTGGTGAGCTGGCCAGACATAGCTAAGGTTGGGAGCAGTTAGCTGACCACACAAAGCTAGGGGGTAGGTAGTGAGCTGACCACATATAACTAGAGGGGGTAGTGACCTAGTACATATAGCTAGGGAGGGCAGTGAGCTGGTCACATATAGCTGGGGATGTAGTGAGCTGACTACATGTAGCTGGGGGGCAGCGAGCTGGTTACATACAGTAGAGATGGACACATATATATGGGGGGGCAGTAAGCTGGTTTCTTATAGCTGGGGGTGGGGGTTGTGTGAGCTGGCCACATATATCTGGGGCTGAGACAGGGTTCCCAGCCAGGGAGACACTCAGGAGCCCACTGGGAAATTAATGTCTCATGTGTGGAGGATCAGTGGGGATGAGGGCAAGAAGGCAGGCCAGGTCAGGCCTGAGCTCTTTCCTCTTCTCTGAGAAGCCCATGGATTTGGCTTTCCATCATTTTTTTCCCCATTGCAATTGCCTAGAGAGCAGCCGGGCCTGCTGCAGAGGGGCACTGACCTTGAATCTGCTCTTCATCACCACCCCCTCAGCAAGGTGGCTTGGTGGGAACCTGGAGATAAAAAATGGGAATTGACTTCTCCAGGGCAGGAAAACAGAAGGCTTCCTTCCGCTGGTGTGGATAAGCTCCATTACAAAGCCTTTAGCCCCCAGAGAAGCACCATTGATGGGTTCCCAAGGCATCCTCCCTCCCACCCCACCCCCTGACCTTTATGTTATAAGTGTGGCTTCTGGAAGATCCACACTTAGCATGGGCAGCTTTTGACCCCCCAGGATCCAGCGCACCAAGAGATGCTTTGATTGGATTAGGAAAGAACTGAGTTCCTAATGATATTTTGAGTGCCATTTATGTTTTAATTAACCCTTAGCATAAACACAAGTGCCATTCAGGGATCCAAAGCCCATGTGGTCCTCTTTCCCTCCCTGGTGAGAAGAAAATAACAGTACTTGACCAAAAGGGATATTGCAAGAAGGAAATGGATTGGTCCCCTTTCAAAAAGTCGCAGAATGCACAGAACCACACTTGGTACAGAGTGAGAGCTTGCACATCCTGGCTAAGGACAGGCTGCTCCCTCCTGTGTTCACCCCATGGCCTCTCACATGGCCAGATTATATGTCAAGGTACCATGCATGAGGCATATGCTGAGCTGGAGACTGTGTAGGTGAACAGCCTCCTGCCTGTGGTGATGTAATTGGCCAACCCAAGGTCCAGGTTGTCTGACTATGGGTACATGCCCCGATGACATTCCCACAGAGGCCTGTCACGAAGGACTATCAAGAGGAAACTCATTGTGGTGTATTTCCTGGCCATGGAATTTAGAGATAAGTTGACGACCCATTCCTGGGAAAATTGAAAAGACCTACCACAGAAACGTGTGAAGGAGTGAGAAGAGACTGGTTGCCTGCGTAGTGGGAGGGCTGCAGTTTCAATTTGTGGTACTAATTTTAAAAAGAACGTCATAGCTGGGATGGTGGCTCACTTTAATCTCAGCACTAAGGAGGCTGGAGCAGGAGGATTGCTGTGAGTTTGATGGGTGTAAGACCCTACATAGAGGAGCAAAAAACCAAAACAAATCAAACCAACACCCAGAGGCTGAGAAGAGGTATAAGAATGCCTGCTCGCTAAGCAGGAGGACCTACATTAAAATACCCAGCACCCCTGTGGAAAGCCAGGCATGGCAGAGTACATACCTATAACCCCAGCACTGAGGGGCAGAGACAAAAGGATCATGGCAGCAAACTAGCCAACAGTGTAAATCCAGGTTCAATGAGAGGTCCCTGTCTCAAAGGAAGGAGGGGGAGCGTGGGAGAACAAGACACTGTATGTTCTTTTAGGGCCTCCTGCATTCTCGTGCCAACACACACGTGTGCACCTACACCACATAAACTCACACACAGAGAATAGAAAACACGATGAGATAGACAGTGTAATGCGTTAAGGTAAAATTTACAGGAGTATTTGTGTTTGTGGAGGGACACACTTGAAGAGCTGTTGTAGGAAGGGAATGGCAGTCAGGAGGGGAAATTCAGTAACCAGGTAACCACTGTGAGGCTGGCCTGTCCACATCAACGATGGCAACGAATCATGAACTAAGGGAGAACTAAGTCCTGCCTCTAAACAGAGCCTGCTTACCCCCATGTGTTGTTAACATGGAAAAAGATTGATCATTCATTGTATCGTATATATACGTGTGCCGCATACATTGGGCGCATAGTAAATAAAGACCTAAGTATAAATAAAGAAGTTTCCTGAAGTTATTGTTTTCCCCTCACGTAAAAACACTTCATTTTGGAGAAGTCTTCGGCTTATAGAGAAGTGGTACAGACAGAGCAAGTCTCCATGTCTTTCACTCAGCACCTGGAGCATCAGCATCTTACAGAGCCACATGGCATCGTGGCCTCTGGAAACTCACATTGGTCCATTATAGTTAACTAACAGCCAGGTTGTCAGAAGAGCAGAGCTTCCCCACTGAGGTGGATGAGGACTACGGTCCTTACCTGTCTCTCCTCCTACATCTCTTGTGGTCTGTGATGGTTCCCTGGGTTTTTATTTTGCATGTCTTTGACAGTCTTGAGGCATTTTGTAGGATGTTCCTGACTTGGGGTTGGTCTGGCGTATCTAGGCAGACATGGCTTGGGAGAGGACACAGTAGAAGGCATGGCATCCTTCTCATCTCCCCATATCAGGTATGAACATCAGCACGGAAAGCACTATTGGCAATCTTGCCTCTTTACCAGCTGGTAAGAAGGCACTTGCTAGACCTCCCATTGCCAAGGTGGTGTGGTTTTCCTTTTCAAGCTCTGCTGTTTGCAAGGGTCACTAAGGTTCTACATGTATTTCTCAAAGTATTTTCTATTGCGTTAAAAAACAGAAGATTTACCATCTGACAAATTTTTAAAAGTACAGTTCTCTGAATGCATTAAGATAGCTTTGAGAGATGATTCACAGACCATAAATGCCCTCCTTTAAAGCTAAGGATCTCTGGTTTCAGTATACCCATAGGGCCACATAGCCATTACCATCAGGTGTAAGACATCTTCATTGCCCCAGAAAGGAACCTCTTGTTCATCAAGTCACTTCTTGCTCGCCTCTGTCTCTGTGAACCACAGATCCACTCCAGTCTCTACAGATTTGTCTATTTTGAGCCCTCTGAACAGATGGATTCCACAATGTGTGGTCTCTTAACGACTCACCACTTAATACAACATGTCAAAGTTCATCCTTACCATGGGGAATGTTGCTACTCCCTGATTTTCGTTTTTTTCTACTGAGGAATAATATTCTGTGTGGACATTGCATGCTCTGTTCAGCCACTCCTTGAGGACAGGCTGCATGCTCTCTCTGAGCAGCTCTGCTGTGAGGAATTCCAGTTTGAAGTGTGGACATGTGTTTTCGTTTCTCCACAGTATGTACCTATGAGGACGGCTGGGTCATATGATAACTCAGTGCTGAACATTTGAAGATCTGCCAAGCTGGCTTTCAAAAGGGTTTCAGCATTTTCCATCCCAACTTGCAGGCTATGGGGTTTCTGGTTTCTCCACATCCTTGTTATTTCCAGTCTCTCTCTGGTCCTAGCATTCCTGGTGGGACCGGGCGTTTCTGTTTGCCTTCCTCGCATGGTTGAAAACCTAAAGCAACTTTTCAAGAGCATACTGCCGTTTGCATAGCTGCTTTGGGGACACAGCAACCCAAGCTCTGCCCAGTTGACAGCCTTGGTTGTCTCTCAACCACCAAGTTGCGAGTGTCCATCCCGTATTCTGAATGCTGCTCCTTCATCAGGTGGACAATGTGCATAATATTTCCCACTTGCAGATTCTCTTCTTACTCCCTCAGTGAGATTATTTGGAATCCAGACTCTTTGAATCGTGATGTGATCGACTCACCTGTCTTGGCTGTGGGTTTGCTTATGACTTGGAATCTCACCTAAGAAACGAACTGTCAACCAACCGCAGTCCATGGTGATTTAACATTATCATTTCTACAGTATCCTTAGCACTTACTTTTGGTTTTATGGTTCAGGCAACCTAGGGTATTTTCCCTGTGGTACCAAGAAGGTGCATTAGTTAGCATTTGTGTGACCATGGGAGCACCTGAAAAAAAACAAAACAAAACAAAACAAAACAGGAAAAGCTTGCTTTCTTCCTGGTTCTAGAGGGCTCGGCCAACTCTGGTGAGTAGAGCATATCAGTGGAGAAGAAGCTGAGATGGGGGGCATTTGCTCTGTAGACCAGGCTGGCCTCGAAACTCAAGGAGATCTACCTGCTTCTGCCTCCTGAGTGCTGGGATTAAAGGCTTCCTTTCCCCTTTCTATTCAGTGTGTGCCTGAAGAAAATCCTCACCTCAAAGCTCCTCGGCTCTCTGTAGGTCACTGGAGACAGACACATGGACTTCAGCTCAGCACTGACCCTCCAAGGCCTCAGGGGCCCCAGTGTTTCCCCACCTGGGGGTGCTTGAAGGAATCCACACCACCTTTTCAGAAACTGTCACATTATTTCTCACAAATGAATGTGTTCTCTTTTAACCTAACTGGAAAAGAACACTTGATGTCACTGTCATGGCACACTTGCTATCACAGGTAGATGAAATGATTATAAGTTTGACCTTGGAGCCTGATCTCCTGTTCTAGAACCTTGATCCCGCAACCTACTAACTATGTGACTTGTACAACCTACTTGACCTCTCTGTGCTTATATTGTTTATCCATCAAATGAAACTAATAAGAGTGATTTCTTCTAAGAGCTATTGTGAGAACGAGTCAGTTTACACAGGAGAAAAGTGCCAGGTATATAGCCAGCACAGGACAAACAGTAGCTGATACTCTAACACCGGTCACACCTACCGCATTCTTAAACAGGCACAAACTAATGAAAACACTCGAGTACTGTGTGTGTGTGCTCTCCCTAAATTTCCCCTAAACCTCAGCAGCTCATACATCTTGCACTTAGGGAAACGCTGTGGAAGACTCAGGACCTTTCCAGAGAAAACATGCACGTGGGCACACACCCCAGCACCGTGGCAGGAAATCCCAAGGAGGAGATTAGGTGCTGGTGAGGCTGTGGGAAGCCCATGTGAGGGCATCTGAGCCTGTTTGTTTCTGGATTACAGTGACAGGGCCAGAAGAAAAAGCAGATCCTGCTTTTCCTGTCTGATGCCACCTTCCAGAGAGACCAGTGCACACATCCGTTCCTATCTGCTGTTGCATGGGCCCCCTCCTCTGAGCTCTCCCCTGGGAGCTGCTGCGGGGCAGGGAATGCTGAGGCCCTAGGCCTGCACCAGGAAGAGATGTAGGCCAGGGCCCTGGGATTCCATTCATGATCCTTCTTCTATCCCTGACACCTTCTTCTCAAGGCCACGAGTGTTACCGTAATTAACGAGGCAATTCTATGTTATTTATCTGGTAATCAAGAGAGGTTTATTTCTGGGATAACTTACAGCCAATAATGGTTGGTTACAGGATCCGGGAGAGATGAGGTAGCATTCAGCGGAGAACTCTGGCTTGCTGTCACATCCAGCTTCCAGGACCACGGGGTATCCAGAAGGGCCAAACTCGTACATACCTGAGTCTTAAGGGGCTCCCTCTCAGTCACGCCCGAGGGGCAGGTCAGCCCCAGGGGCAGGTCATAGGCAGGTGTGGCAGTTACCTGCTGTCACTTTAGGGGCAGTGTTTCAAGGTGAAATCCGGAACAGCTACCCACTACACCTAGAGTCTTGCTCTGGGGAGACTCACCCCACCTCATTTTCTGCCCATATATTTTGGCATCTCGGGGGAAGAACCTGTGATAGGGACAGGCTATCTACTCTTTCTATTCTTCTTGTCATGTTTGGTTAAGGAATGAGGCTACCATACAAGTTAGACCAACCAGAGCCAGGTTGATTGAACTCTGGAGCCTTTGTTAGAGTTGTCTGAAAAGGGACTTCTCACTCTGTGAGCCTGAACCTGACACACACCAACTCACAGAGTACAGAATCAAGAGCTGGCTCCTGTCGAAGTTGATTGAGCCTGAGTCATAAGGTGCCTAAAGCTCACAATTCTCCCTGACTTGCCTTGTGTGAATATAACCAATATGTATGTAACATATTATAACTATAACACATTGTAAATGTAATATGTAAGTATAATGTATTAGTTACTTTCATAGCACTGTGACCACAATACCTAGCAGAATGATTTGGGGGAGGGGTGTGTTCTCTTAGGTTCACCCTCTCAGAGGTGTTAGTCTATCATGGTCTGTCATGGTAAGGAAGGTGTGATGGAGAAGTCCAATCATAACAAGAACTGGCTGTAGCCTGGTAGATCTGGAAACAGAAAAAAGTGGCTGGCAGCAGGGTCCAGGCTATCAACTTTGGAGTCCCTGCATCTCTTGACATACTTCTAGCAGCCAAGCCCTACCTGCTAAGGTTCCACAGCTCCTCAATAGCAGCACCAACTAGGGAATGCAAACCTGTTTGGAATATCTCAGGCTCAACCATATCAGCAAGGGGGACATCTCTGGTTCAACTACAATAGCAAGGGGGAACATCTCAGGCTCAAACTATAGCAGGCTTCTCCTGGGGGAAAATTAGCCATGCCATTGGATAGTGAAGGTGAAGAACTTTGGGGTGGAGGTCTGAGTCCATGGAGCTGGAGTTTGGGTGTGTGACCTTAAATGGGTAAACCGGTGTAGTTTATGCCTCTGTTCTTTGGAAGTAATCATAGTCTTTAGACATATGGATGACACCTCCACCCAGATGACCAGCCAATCAATGCCTGTCATCTCTTAAGAATGACAGTGCCTTACTCTGGCATGCTCCACAGGCAAGATCCCATCACACACAGTATGGCTTGATGTTCCTTTAGCAAGCTAGGAGCAAATCACAGCAGATAATTAGTACACAGCTTGGTACCCTCCCAGGGACTGTTGAATACCACAGGACCCCCTACTATTGGAATTTCTCACTCCACAGATATGAGTGAAGTTTGGCAATCTGCTGCTGGCCAGGGTCACTGAGAATCACTGCCGTATAGCTGCCAGGAGCACTCCATGTTAGAGCCTGGAGATTGTGTGAGAGGTCTGGGAGAACTGCTTTCCTGCAGGTTGACGTTCTGATGGGTAGATGCTATCATGTTGCTCTTGGTAGGCATGGAGGTGCTTAGAGTCAGATGCTCTGTGTCTGCCTCACCTCACTTACCCAACCATGGGCATCTGTGAGGTTCATCATGAGAAGAGGGCCTTCCCAAACATGATCTAAGCTTCCTTACATGGGGACAGGGCTCTGGGCTTGTGACTATCTTCCTACCTACTCAGCACATACCATCCGTGCCAGGCAAATCCAAGGTTATGCCCTGGAAATGCATCCCTAGTAATTTAGATATTTTAGCAAAATGTAAATGATAACTAATGGTCACCAGGGTGCTGGGTGTGTCACACTTGTGCAGTAGCTTAACCAGCACCAGCCAATCACACCTATTTTATGGGTGCCATACCAAGGTTCAGGGTACCACTATCATACCTATTTTATGCATGAGGAAATGGAGGTTGAGGGCCTTATGTCATTTGCTAAAAGATTTATAGGTGTCACAGGCTCATTCATACTTGGGAGCTTAATCACAGAGCCCATAGTCTTTGCTGGCACTCCCTCAGTTTATTCACAGAAACATTGACAGGAATGTTACCCTCTGTGTGAAAGCTGACCCATGTCTCTTCACCTACCTCACACTTGGTCTTCGTCCCTAGGACAGCCAGCTTTAGCTCCTCTGCACATTGAATGGCAGTGTATGAACAGGACCTGGCCTCCAGTCCTCTACAGGGTCAATGGGTCAATGCATGAGACATTAGCTACCATGCACAAGGTTCCAAAGATGTGTCAGATGTTTGTAATATGGCTTTTTAGACACCACAGTTATAGATAGGATACTAGAGTTCTAAATAAATGGAACTCCAAGCAAGGAGCCCTAAGATTACATTTGAAGATTGTAAATATTTGAAATATTCTTGAGAGTAATAATAATAATGAAGAACACTAATAACTAAAGAACGAGGAACCTGCGTGCCCCCGGGATGTCACATTCTGAGCAGGGCCATCACACTGCACAGTGCTGGCAGCTGCCTCGGTGGTACTCATTTTGGAGACAGAGAAATTGAAGTTTAGAAATAGAAGGTCACGGCCCCAGTGTTCCAGAATCAGGGCTGGACCTCCACCTGGCTTTCCTTGTACCCAGCCTCAGTCTGCCTGAGTTCCTTTCTCCATTCCTTCCAGGACCTTCCACCATTGTGGCCTATGATCCTTGCTGCTTTGCTGAGGCTTCCCTCCTTCCCAGGAGATTCTGCTGCTGCCCATTAGCCCTCATTATTGCCTTGGCGATAACTTCTTTATAAATCCCTAACCACTTGGCACCTGGTTATAATGCAATAAAAGGATCATACTATAAATTGATGTGTTACATTTATTGTTGTTTAAATGATGAGGGGGAAGAGAAAGTTCATAAAACACTGAAATGTTTCTTTTCTCTCAAGGGCTGTGGTTGGAAAGCTCTTCCTCCTTGCTCCTCCCACCCCACCCCCCACTTCCTTCATCCCCCACCCCCTCTACCTGGCCACCCCGCTCCAACATTCTTTTCTCATCCCTCCAAGCATTAACAGGCTGCTGAGACACCAGGTACCAGCTCTTATTCTATCTGTTAACACAGCACCTTGTGAAATGTGATCTGACTTTTGATTGTTTGATGTATGGATTTAACCAAAACCAAATTAAAACAGTTAATACGGAGTCTGCAAAGGCATACCGCGTGAGTCTATTTTTTATTGTAGTAACAGGATAACTGAAACCAGACAGCTTCATGAAGAATGGAGGTTCACTCTAGGCTTCTGCCCAGACGCACCTCACCTGTCACCATCTGCAGGTCCTTTCTGAGCCCAATCTAACCTCTCTGCCCTGCCCCATCTCCCACATCATTTTCCAGGGTCTAGACCAGATGGTCTCTTATCCGAACCTTCTTCCCAACCAGTCAGAAATCATATCCAGGTCTCTGGCCTAGTCTGGCCGTTGCTGTCTATACCCTGTAGCCTGGGTCCCACATTCAGGGCCACCCCTGTCTGTACCATAACTGATCTCTAGGCCTCTGCAGAGACCCTGCCTACCTATTCCCCCAACCCACAGGCCCCTCTCACACCACACGCAATCTTTCTACCCAGACAGATTTACCTTCACACTCCAGGCTTGGACCAGGAGGTACGTCCTGCAAACCAGTCCAGTCTTCTTTTTCCATTTGACTCCATTCCACCCAAGCCGTTTCCGACTTCTAGACCCAATATGCCTACATTCTCTCTTCTGCCCCCATCTCCTCTGCCATTTCAGACTTAGAACTCGCAAAAGAAGTCTGCACGCCCAGATCTCATGGCAAAAATACCAACGATATGAAAGAGCAAGACAGCATCTTCTCTCTAAACTGGCCAGCACTGTAAACATGTTTGCCAATGAGAATTACCTAGATAAACCCCAGGACCCAGAATTTCAAAGAGCAATCCTAAACATCAAAGCATCTAAAAGAGTTTAGAGAAGAAACAAAGAAACAGCTCAGGGAAATTGAGAATTAAAGAACTTAAGGAGAATAAACATCGAGCAATGTGCAAGAAAACACAAAGGTGAGGCTGATGGAAATGACAAAAACCATCTAGAACTTGAGACTAGAATTCAACACAGAGATAGAAACATTGAGAAGAGCTCAGGCTGAAATGAAGATGGAAAACCCCAAGAAATTAACTAGAAATCGCAAAAAAAAAAAAAAGCCCCACAAAGAGAATGCTTACAATAAAAGATATGGAACAGATAAGCAAAGACTATGAAAAAAAAACATAGAAAAGATACAGGCAGTATGGGACACCTTGAAAAAAAAAAAGGCAAAACAGTTCTTCAGATTGTAGGCATAGATGACAGAGATAAATTCCAAGTCAATAGCAAAGGCCAGATCTTCACCAAAATCATAAAAGGAAACTTCTCTAAACTGAGAAAAGACATACCCAGACAGGTTTAAGAAACACATAGGGCACCAACTATCAGGTGAGAAACTCCCCATAGCAAACCATAGTTAAAGTTCTAAGAACACAGAACAAAGAAAGAGCATGGGTAGCTGGAACAGAAAAGCTGCAGGTTACATGCAAAGGAAAACCCCTCAGAATAACAGCATATTTCTCAATGGAAGAGCCTGGAGCAGTGCATTTGTAGGCCTAAAAGACTGTGATGGCCAGCCTAGACTAATATCCTCAGAAAAACTATCTGCCGTGATTGAAGTAGAAAGAAAAAAAATTCCATGATATAAACAGCCTAAAAAATTTATATGCAACAAACCAAATCTAAAGAAAATACAGGAAGCAACATTCCAGGCTAAAAGGAGGAAGGAGCATGGCAGAAAAGCTGTGGGAAGAAACACAAATCCATAGTTATCAAGACAGGAGGAACATCTGAGAACATGAACGACATCATCGAAAGTCAACAACGTGGTGACTAAAATTAACACACACATTTTATAATAACGTCAAATACCAATGACCTCAATTCTCCAGTCAAAAGACACAGACTGACTGGATCAAGATCTTCTGCCTAAGAGAAACACAGCTTAGCTTTAAGGGTAGACACCACCTTAGAGTAAGGGGATGGACAAAGGTATTCCAATCAAATGGGACCAGAAAGCAAGCAGGTGTCAGTATCCTGGTATCTGACAAAATAGACTTACAACCAAATCCAATCAGAAGAGGTAAAGAGGGACACTTCGTTCTAATCATAGGAACAGTTAACCAAGAAGACATCACTATTCAAAACAGATGCACCAACCTCTGGTGCACCCAATTTCATTTTTAAAAAAGTACTAATGAATTTAAAGATGCAGATAAACATCAATCCATTAAGAGTAGGTGATTTCAATATCCCACTTTCTCTAATAAACAGCTCATCCGAACAAACAAACAAAAGCAGAGAAACATCAGAATTAATTGGCATCATACATCAAATGAACTTAATAGATATCTGCAGAATATTCTAACCAAACACCAAAGAAAATACATTCTGCACATTTTCTAACGTAAACCACATCCTGGAACACACACACACACACACACACACACACACACACACACACAAATCCTTACAAATTAAAAAAGATAGAAATAACTACTTGTAGTCTGACTATAATGCAATAAAACTTAAAATCGACAGCAAACAAATCTCTAGTAAATACACAAACTCAAGGAGATTAAATGACTCATTACTGAATGATGAATGAGTAAAAGAAACAATCAAGAAATAAATAAAAAATTTTCCTGTAACTAAATGAAAATGAACACACAACAGAGCAGAAGCTCCAGGACATACTGAAAGCAGTCCTCAGAGGGAAACTTACAGTTCTAAGAGCCTGCATTAAAAAATTCAGAGCGAATGACTAGATGATGTGACACAAGAATTTAGAAAAACAATAACAAATCAAATCCAAGCCCACTCGATGGCAGGAAATAATAAAATGCAGCAGAAATTAATGAAAAACAAAACAAAAGAAAGAAAGTGAACAGGATAATGAATTTAACAACTGGTTCTTTGAGACGATAAACACGACTGACAGACACTTGGCCCAACTAACCAAAGGAAAGAAAGAGAAGACTCAGATTAACAGAATCAGAAATTACTGTGGAAATGTTGCAACAGACATCAAAGAAGTTTAGAATATTATTGAGGAGTTCTTTAAAAACCTGTGCTCCATGAAGCCGGAAAACCTAAATGAAATGGATGAATTTCCAGCTTCAGCCAAATGACCAAAATTAAACCAAGAAGAAGTCAACAATCTAAATAGACCCAGAACAAATGAGGGGATTAAAATAATAATAAAGAGATCCTTCTAATAAAAAAAGTCACCAGGGCCAGATAGATTCACAGCAGAATTCTACCACATGTTCAAAGAAGATCTTCAGCCAGTCCTTCTTAAACAACTCAAGAAAAGAAAAGAAAGAAAGAAGAGAAAAGAAGAGGAGGAGCACTCCCAAACTCCTGCAAAGCCAGTACTGCTCCAATACTCAAACTAGGAAAAATATAACAAAAAAGAAAACCATAGGCCAATATCTCTGGTGAACATAGATTAAAAATGCTCAAGAAAATATTTGCAAAGAGAATACAAACACACATCCAAATAATTATCCAACAGGGACAAGTTGGCTTTATCCTTGAAATGCAGGGAAAGTTCAACATACACAAGTCAATAAATGTAATAAACCACAAAGGGATTTAAAGACAAAAACACATGATCATCTCAGTAGATGCAGAAAAGGCCTTTGACAAAAGCCAACATGCCTTCATGATAAAAGTCCTGAAGAATGTAGGACTAGAGGGAACACACCTCAACATAATGAAAGACATAGATGAGAAACCCACAGCCAACATCATCCTGAAAGAAGAAAAGCTTGACGCAATCCCACTGAAGTCAGAAATGAGACAAGACTGTCCACTATCCATCCCTTTTCAATATTGTGCTCAAAGTACTGGCTCTAGCGATAAGGCAAGATAAGGAAATTAAAGGAATGCAAATAGGAAAAGAAGTCAAACCATCTGTAGATGACATAATACTATACATGCAAGATCCCCAAAATTCCACCAGAAAACTTCTAGAAATTATCAACAAATTCAGAAATGTGGCAGGATACAGGATCAACTTGCACAAGTGAATACATTTTCTATACACCAACAATAAACACACAGAGAAAGAAATCATGGTTCCATTCATATTCAAAAAGCCTCAAAGAAAAGAAAATATCTAGAAATATACCTAACTAAGGAAGTGAAAGACTCTACAATGAAAATCTTAAACCCCAAAGGAAAAGATAAAGAAAGACACTAGAAAGTTGGAGACATTCCATTCTCATAGATTGGTAGAAATACTATTGTAAAAATGACCGTTTAACCAAAAGCTACTTATAGATTCAATGCAATCACAATAAAAATTTCCATCTCATTCTTCACAGAAATAGAAAAACTATCCTAAAATGTATATGAAATTACAAAAGTCCCTGGATAGCCAAAACAATACAAAACAAGATTAACAATGCTGGATTATCATTCCAGATCTTAAGATGCATCACAGAGCCATAGTAATAACAAAACCTTGGTACTAGCACAAAAATAGACATGTAGATCAATGGAACAAAATTGAAGACCCAAACATAAGCACATGTAATCTCAGGCATTTACTGTTGGACAAACATGATAAAAACATAAGCTGGAGAAAAGAAATCATCTTCAACAAACGTTGCTGGAAAAACTAGATGTCAACATATTGAAGAATGAAATTAGACCCATATCTATCAGCTTGCACAAAAACTAACTCCAAACAGGCAGACCAAAGACTTGAACATGAACCTGAAACACTGAAACTGCTAGAAACAACAACATAGGTAGCATCCTACATGATATAGGTGTTGGGAAGGATTTTCTGACCAGGATCCTATTTAACGAAGAATTAAGGCTGACAATTGACAAATGGAATGTCATAAAACTAAAAAGCTTCTGCGCAGCTAAAGAACCAATCAACTGGGTGAAGAAAAAGTACATAGAATGAGAGAGAATCTTTACTAGCAGTACACATGACAGAAGATTAATATTCATCCAGAATATATAAAAAAAAAAACAAAAAACAAAAAAAAATGAAGAATCAAAATGAACAAAGGACTCATCCAAAAAATAGGCTTGGATCATGAACAGAGAGTTCTCAAAAGAAGAGAAAATGCACTAAAAAATATCTCAAAGTGTTCATCATTCCTGGCAATTAGGGAAATGCAAATCAAAACAACACTGAGATTTCTTCTTACCCCAGTCAGAATGACAATGATCAACAAGACAGCCAACAACAAATACTAGATGGGGTATGAGGAAAGGAGAAACTCATTCACTGTTGATGAAGCTGTAAACTGTCCCAGACACTCTGGAAACCAGTATAGAGAATCCCCAAAAAGTTAAAAATAAACCTGTCATATGCTGCAGCTCCTTGGCATTTGCCCAAAGGACTGGACTCCCTACTCCACAGATACTTGCTCAGCTATGTTCATTGCTGCTCTAGTCACAATGGCTAAAAAATGGATTCAACCTAAGTGTCCTTCAGTTGGTAAATGGATAATAAAAATGTGGTATATATATGCACTATGGAATACTACTCATTGTTAAAGAAAAATGAAATCATAAAATTTGCAGGTAATTGGATGGAAATAGAAAAGGTCATACTGAGTGAAGTAACTCTAACCCAGAAAGATAAATACTGCATGTTCTCTCTCATCTTATCAGTGTCTCCTAGCTCCAAACTTTCAGATGTCAGTACATATCCTGTAGTAACTTCAGAAGCAAGAAAAATAAAGAGACCATTGTCAAGGTCAGGGGAGGGGAGTGAGGAGCACTAGAGAGCAATAGCAGGATACAAGAGATCTGAATGTGAAAATGGGGAAGGAGGCTTTAATAGTGGGGGGATAAATAAAGAAGGAGGAGGATAAAATAACAGTACAGTTGTCAGAAAAAGACCTAAGGAATTATCTTTAAAAAAAAACAACAAAAACAACAAAAATTGTAATACACAGAAGTCTGTGTATAAATATACATATATACTTTAAATGAAATTTTCTCATCTGGGTCTACAATGCTCCTTCAAGGAGCCAAAGACCACCTAACAAAAACCCTAACTCTAAATATGAGAAGCCCGCTTTGGAGTTGTTGGCCAGGGTTGTCCTGAGGACTTTCAAAACACAGGCTATTGCTATGTTGTTTGGCTGCCTTCCCTCCCAGAGGCAGAAGGTAAATGCCTATTGCTAAAGACACCATGAACTTCAGACACAGGGGCCAGTGGCCACTCTGCTAGAGCTGAAACTGAATGCCTCCTCCCTAAGGACTAGCTTTCATGGTACCAGACAGTATCATATAGCTTCTAAAGGAGAGAACCAACCAACAAGTCCACAAGAAGGACCAGAACATCATGAAACCCTAAGGGTACAGCAGTGGCATGTATATCTCTGCGGTAACCAATGGCTCTCTACTTAAGAGCCACTCAACAAGAGGGAAATCACACCTGGTACTGGAAACCTAGTTGACTTTCCAGGGTTAGTAAAGTCATGGATCTCAGAGTAAACTCTACAACTGCCACTGCACTAAACCAGCAAAACACTAGCCACACTCTAAACATTTGTCCTTATAGACACAGATAAGTGTAGTCTTCTTCCCTCATCAAGAAACTTCTCTTTGCAACAGATAGAAGTCATTACAGAAGACCATAAGCAATCAAAATTCTGAATTGAGTAGCCCAGTGGATACATCTACAAAGCAAGTCCTACACTTATGGATCAGGGAACATTGTAGAAGAGGGGGCGGAAAGACTGTAAGGGCCAGGGGACTCAGCTTTGTCTTGTGAGACTATGTCTCCTAGTAACGTCAGAGGCTGTACCCATAAAGTCTCACCAACATGACTGCCTAAACAGTCATGAGCTGAACAAGGATGACAATTATAGATGTGCCAAAGTGGACAGTGGAAAGACTAGGAGCCCTCAACCCTGTGCAAAGAACTTCAGGCAACCAAGGAATGTGAGAGTAGGAAAAACAGTCTTCCCCAGGGAAGAGCACACCGACTGGTTGCCCAGTGCCAAATGGTCAGCTCTGAAAACATACATACAAACAACATTATGCAGACTGAACAGGTTGTATTTAGGAATACATATATCTGCATATACAAATATACATATGAGTGCAATAATAATTAGTGAAAAAAATAACCCATGAATTTGAAAGAGAGCTATGAGGGGTATATGGAGGGCTTGGAGGGAGGAAAGGGAGAAATGATATAATTACATTATTATCTCAAAAACATTTGAAAGCAAGTCTGTTAAACTCATAATTCTGGAGCCTTAATATTGTGATGCAGGCTTCTACTACATTCTGATGAAGGTCTCATGGGACATGGCTTCACAGTGGTAGTGTGGTAGTGGTAGTGGTAGTGTGGTAGAGGACAGGTTCATTTAGCCAGATGGGACATCAGATGGGGTGATCTAGGAGCCAAGCTCAGGTTTTTATAACCATTCACCACAGCATTTCATTCTGAGGGCATACCCGCAAGGCCTACCTTGTGGTGATTTTGTGTTTCCCAATATATGGTGCACCCTAATAAACTTATTTGGGGTCAGAGAACAGCCACTAGATAGACAGAGAGGCCAGAAAATGGTGGCACACATGCCTTTAATCCTGTCACTTGGGAGGCAGAGTTCCATCTGTATCTCTGTGAGTTTAAAGCCACACTGGAAACAGCCAGGCATGGCGTCTCATGCCTTTAATCCCAGGAAGTGATGGCAGAAAGCAGAAAGGTATTTAAGGTGTGAGGACAAGGAACTAGAGCCTGGTTAAGCTTTTAGGCTTTTGAGCAGCACAGTTCAGCTGAGAGGCCTCCAGTCTGAGGAAACAGGATCGGCTGAGGTTTGATTTTATTAATAAGACCTCTAAGATTCCTGCTACACTACCTCCTAAAGGTCCTATCTCCTCTCATATTGCCATACTGTGAACCAAGCTTCCAGCACACAAACCCTTGGGGGCAAACCCTGCACCTTTGGAACCTGTATCAGTCATCTATTGTCAGAGCCATGCTGTGTAACAAAGCACCTGAAACATACTTGATTAAAACAAAAGAAGTCTGTGTGGTGTCTGTGGGGCTAGTGTTCGATCAGGATGAGTCAGCATCAAAACAGCACAGAGGTCACAGCTGAGCTCTCCAGCTTCAGAAGGTGCAGCCTCAGCTGGGGCTACTTCAGTTTATACCAGATGTGATGCTGTTGTGAGCCTTAGAGGGCCCTCCGGTCTAGCAAAGGAACTGCTGTGGTTGGTGGTGAAGGGGCAAGACCATGATGACCATCCCTTCTGTTCTGCACTGTACTCACTTGCTCACTCATTACCAGTCGCAGGTCAGGTCCCTCGGCAGCCACTCCTCCCTAGGGCTCTCCGAGCATCTTCTCCATCTTTCCCCTCCCTGCAAAGGCCCTTATGTTGTCTTTGCCCATTCCCAGTGTGCCTCGCTGGTGTGTCATGACCACCTATGTCAGTGCTAGCTCAATACCATGTTCTAAACTCACACCTCTGGCCCTGACAGACTCACCCAGCCTCTTGCACTGGGCCAGTGTTTGGGACATTCCGATTCTCTCTTTGAACCTGCTCCTCTTTCTCTTTTACTGTCTTGGTCAACTGTCCCATCACCCACATGGATGTACCAAACACGTCATAGCCAACCTCATCCTTCTTAGTCTCAGCCTCCACCAGCCATCACCAAATCCAGCAAACACAGGAGCAGAATCCATTCACTTCTCTCCAGTTCTATACTGCTGCTATGCCGGTCTGTGTGAGTCCAGTGCTATCACAAGGCATGTGGGATAAAAGCCTTGCTTTGGTTCAGGGTTTCAGAGGGTCTGCTCCCTGGTCTGCTGGTTCCATTGTTTTGGGGACCCAAGGTGAGGCAGAACACCATAAAAAGTACAAGGAAGAACTAAGCTACTCACCTTAGGTTGACCAGGAGGCAGGGAAGGGCTTGCTTTACAACAAAGCTATGAAGCCATCAGTGGGCTGATTGGTCCGAGACACCATAGCCCTCAGGATCAAATCACCTCTCAATCACTGCACCACTCAACACTGCTGCAAGAGGACCATGCCTTCAGCAATGACTCTTTGGGGGATATTTCAAATCGAAACCCTAACTGGACCTAGGTGCTTCACCTCCTGATGGCCACACTGGTCTCCCTGGGAAATCTCCATCACCTTCCATCCATTGCACCTTTATTTGCTCCAAATCACCTACCAAATGAGACTCATCTTCTTTGTGTGCTTGCTTATCTCTCTGTCCCCTGCCTCAGAAAGGGAAGCTAGATGAAGGAATGAGGGCCATGCAGATCCCAGGTTGAACAGGACTTGCCCTGAGCCCTCAAAGCCGAAGTTCCTGGAGTGGTGCACTGTGTAGACAGGGGTTGGAGCCTGGCATCCTGCTCCAATCTATTTGCGATGAAAAGCAAGGCTTCCTACGGTCTGTGATTAGTATAGTAACTGCTCTCTAATTTAGTCGGCAAAGCAGTCCCAGCTGGACTTCAGCTTCGGAGCAATTGGTCAGCTTTTGGAGTTCTTGGAATGACGGCATGGGCAGTCACTGTAAAAACGTAAAAGTAGTGGAGCTGCACCCACTTCAAAATCCTCCTTCCCTCTGCCTTCTCTTCACCCTGCTTTTCATTAATCTGGTGTGTTTGTTGATGATGTCAGCTCTTTGATTCCACAGGACAATCTCTTCTGGTGGGGCTACCTCAAAGTCCCTCTCTGGCCACTGGAGGGGGCACTGTGAAATCCTAGCTCCTTGGCAGGGACTCAGTGTTTCTGCTGAACTTCCCTCTCCAAGCATGCAGTCCTGTTTTGCCAGTGAGCGAGGCCATTCCCATTCCCACTTTGTAGATAAAGAGAGAGAGCTGCAGTGAAGTCAGGATTGTCCACGGGTGCCACACAGTGAGTGGCTTCTGAGTCTAGGCTCCTACCTGTGGACCACAGTGCCCCAGGCGTCCATCCAGGGCCTTAGAGTTCAGCAATCTCTCTCCACAGGAGTTGCCTCTAGCAGAGTCATTGTCCAGTTCCAGGGCCATGTGAGGGGTCCCCAATTATACCAGACACTGAGAAAGCCTCCCAGAGGGTTCAGAAGACTGGTCAAAAGGGAAAGGGAGCTGATGCAACAGGAAGTGGGAATCCAGTGAATGGACAAGGGATGGGGATTTCTGTAGACTTGGAGGGTAAGCATTTTGCCAAAGACCTTAGCATGACACAAATACCTCAGGTTCCTCCATTGGCAAACCTAGTTAGCTAACCATCATACTTTACAGAGATTCTTTCTTTCTTTACACCCTGAGTGCCATAATAGATCAATGATTGTAGTTGAGAAGAAATTGTCTAGAGTTGGACTACACAATTCCAGGATTCTTGTCTGCCTTGTGGGGGGAGTCAGTTTGGGTCTTCTGTGCCAGGTGCCCTTTCCCATCCCAACTGGCCAAGAGGGAATCAGTATTAGCCATGGCTAATGGTCACATACTGTCTGTGTTTCCTTGTCTTTGCACACTGGGGGAAGGCTTGCAAGCCACATTCTTTTTTGAGACTGTGTAGTTAGAATTACAGCAATAATTATGCCCTTTTCTTCCACATCTGGACTCATACAATAACAACCTAGTTCCCTCTAGCTCTTTCTCTCCTTTTTTTTCCCCTTTACAGTCCACTCAATATGCCACCTATCCTAATAAAATCTTTTAGGGTTATTGGAGCCCAGCATAGATGTCAGTCATATGGACCATTATTTCATCAATAAAATGAGGATAACAATGATCCCGTGCCTTATGATTACCATGAGATTAAATGATACACACACACACACACACACACACACACACACACCTATATAAGTATAATGGTAACCTGGTAGCCTGGTAACTGTTCCATTAATTATATCTGTTTAATTGAGGCCATGGTGTTGTGTCTGGAAGGTGGGCTGGGCTTGGATGGGTGGTTCTGCTTCATGGGTCTCTCATTCTTCTCCTGATGTCAGTGGATTAGGCTGATAATGAATTCTCACAGTGATAGCAGGAGTACAGGCAGTATAGACAAGGAAGTGGAAACACACAGGTAGTCAAGTTCAACTGCATACAAGATCTAACTCTTCTATTGACAAAACAAATCATGTGAGGATAGGGAACTGTGTGCTCTGCCTATTGAGAAGAACTTCACTGAAGAAGGCTCAGTAGGGAGGGTGCAGAATTGGAACCATCCATGCCCCTGATTTATCACATTGATTATCATGGTGATGGTTGATATTACATGAGCTCTCTGAACCTAAATCATCTGAGCTGGGCTGGGGTGATCACCACCTCCAACATTTCCACATGTGATTCTGAAGTAGCAGGCTCCTTCAGGGGATCCTGATCTCATTTGTAATCAGCAGCTCACAAGAACCTGGGATGATGACATAGGTCACCTAGAAAGAAGGTCCTACCTGGGGCTGGAATGCAGGTGATCTGGCTCCCACCTGGCCAGTGGTTTTCCAACTTGTCCAAATGAAAACTTCCTTCCATGCTGTTACCACAGAGCCCTTGGAGGATCCACACCCAGTGTCTTGGAAAAGTCCTATTTCATCCCTCAAACCTCAATACCAACAATACCCCTGACCTAGTGTCTCTTCTAGATAGAGCTGTCAGCCCTTTAAGGCGCTGTCGATGCTGGACAGAACCACCTCATCTGAGGCCACACCTTTTTCTGCAGGGGGAACAAGGGCCTGGTCATTTTACCCTTGGGGTCACTTCTCACTCTGGAGCTGCTGGCAGCTCGACCACATGTCTTCTGCTCCATCTCAGGACACCCTGCTGCTTCTTGCCAACAACCATGTGCTCTTTAATGGCACACAGCTCAGTGGGAGAGGCTTGCCTAGTGTCTTAGTGTTCTATTGCTGTGACCAGGACCACAGCAACTCTTATAAAGGAAAACATTTAATTGGGGCTGCCTTCAGTTCTGAGGTTTAGTCCATTATCTTCATGGGGAGAAGCATGGTGGCATGACATGGTACCAGAGAGGTAGCTGAGAGTTCGACATTTAGATCAGCAGACAACAGGAAAAGAGAATGACACTGGGCTTGGCTTGAACATCTGAGACGGGAAAGCCCACCCCTGTGGCAGCCCGTTTTCAGGTTCCTGTGGCTTTACCCAGCAGGTCTGCATAGAGGATAATTAGAACCACAGTCCTTAATGCAGGTGTCTGAGATGGTCTGCACTTGACTGTACTGGGGAGGTCTTTTGCGCCACTGCTTAGTGTCTCTATAAATACCCTGGGGCAGAGACAGGGCCTGTTGGAATAGGTTCTAGACCCTCTCAAGGCTATCCTTTATTTTCTATATGTTTATCTCCACAATCTAAATCCTTCTATCTAATATTTCCTCCTGCTCACACTCAAGAAAACTCTGGGGAACTGTGGGGTTGGTGGGTAAACGCCCCACACACCTCCAGTTACACATTTCCTCCAACAAGGCCACAACTCCTAGTAATGCCACATCCTTTGAGCCTATGGGAGCCATTCCCACTTAAACCACCACACCTAGGATTACAAGGTCACAGGTTTGATCCCCAGAACTACACAAAACATGATTTTGATAAGTCGTGATGATGGTACACACCTGTAATTCCAGCACTTGGGGGACAGAGAAAGGATGATTGCAAGCTGATAGCCACCTTTCTTATGAAGCGAGATCCTGTCAAAAACTAAACACCACGAAAATGTCCCCTGAACCCCAAAGTTCTCAGCTCTGTCCCCTGTAGAAAAACTGAAATGATCCAAAGCTCCAGCAGTGGTATGGAAGGGGAGGCCATAGTGTGGTAATGAACTTTATGAAGGAGAGAAACAAAAGGGGAAACTGAGGAGTATATCACACAAAGTGCATGCTTTTAAGAGACGCCTTGGCTGACAGAACACAGGAGACACCTCCACATTTAAATCACCTTTCTCTATTGATCAAGGTAAATACTTTACGGATGGTGTTAATCAATACCCCTATAAATCCTCAACATGTGGCGGCTTTACTATGTATTTAATGTTTCTGTCTTTAATTGAGTTACATCCCCTTCAACCCAAAATGATGAACTGAAAGTTAGAAATCATGCTGGCTCTGACAAAAGTGGGGTGTGGTTTTTTTTTTTTTCTTTGTTTAATTCAAAGAACTCAACCCTTTGAGCGTGTCAGCAAAACAGACTCAGCTGCCAGCTGTCGGCGGCTTCCGAGCTTTGTCTCTGTCCCTCGGTTTTCTCACCCAGAGACCAGCAAACCAGCTGCAGTGCCCAGGAGAGGCACCAGCTGGGACAGCTGGGACCTTCAACAGAGCCTTAGAATAAACGCCTCAGGGCAGAGATCTATACCAACACTTTCCAGAATCTTCCACGGTGCTCCCAGGAGTGACCACAGTGGACCAGGGACCGGTTTACTTCTTTCACTGCCTCCTCTCTACATTGCCACCACCTGATTGATTTGCCATTTAGTCAGCCTGGTATAAATATCCACCTGTCAATCATTCCATTACGTTAAGTGCCCAGCCATCCCTGAAGGGTGATTTACACTCTTCAGTGGGAGCGCTCCCCTCCAGGAAGTGGTGCTGTAGTGTAATAGGTAGAGCAGGGTCCTGTTGGCCCTATGCTCAGGACCCACACTTTAGACATCATTCCCAGAGAAGCCTGCAACTGGGGCATATTCTCAGATTCCTGACCACCCCTACAGAATAGGAAATCTCGGCATCTAACAGAAAAAATTTCTTCTCATGGAGAAGAGTCAATAGCTGTTGTCTTCAACAAGAGGCCACCTTGCTTGCCAGGGGACATTTGGTGAAACCTAGAGACACTTTTGATTGTTCAGGAGATGTTCTCCGAGCTAGAAGAGGAAGCTAGGGATGCTGCCAAGCTTTCTAAGATGCATTGACTGGATGCCATACAAAGCACTGTCCAGTTTACAAGGCTGGTCATACCACTGTTGCGAAACAAGGACCCCCAGGATAGCGAGCAGCTCAGAGGAATGTGCTTCCAGCTACTTTTGGAAATACAGGAGTTTGAGAAATGGACAATGTGATTGAGGTATCATGCATGGAAGATTTGGTCAGAATGGACTGGTTTGAGGGCTCAAATTGGATGTGAACATGTTCATATTTAATGACAGATACAAAGGGGATTCATGTCTCTTTAATAGTATTTGGAGGCTCCTTTCAACACTCAAATTCTAAGTGTTCACTGGTACGGACTCTCAAGAGTGTACACGAGAAACACCTACCACCAGCAAAGACAAGTATTAGGACTGATCTGTGATGTCTGTCATAGACAGAAAAATGAGTGACACCTTCAGTGATATGTTTACAGTCTCTGTCCCTGACCATTTCCTTATCCCAAATCATTCATAGACAGACATATTTAAATATGCCCTTAAGGACATTTGAAAAAATTTAGAATCTTATTAATGAAAGAAGTGATTTTAATATTCTTATTGCTTAAAAATTAATTGTCTAAACATTGAGCAGTGCACCTCTGTTAGAGAAAATCAGGTGTAGATGAGAAAATAAAGTTCCCGGGAGCCCACAGATGGTCACAGTGTTTTGATGGCACGTGTCCGACTATGAGTCTGGGGCTGATGCATTCTTCCCCTGCATTAGCCTGAAATGCCATTTGTGATGAACATAGATGTTTCAAATGAACATTAACCATGCTGTTATCACAAACACTTGCTTGGAGCTTAGTGACATGCCACACTGGATGAGCGAGCATCCCTCCCTCAGAGCCTGCACAGCAGCACCCAGGCTCTTGGAGTTTTCTTGTTTGTTTTCAGGTTTTGGGCTATTGTTGTCCAACATACAATGTATGTTGTATGTATATATTTTTCTTACTTATGGGTGATTATTTCCATTGAATTAATTTTTAAAATAAAATGACAACTGGATTCAAAGTCGTGAGAATCATTAAACTCCTTAACAACATCATTAGATTATTATTTCCTTCAGAAAAATAGCAAGATTAAATTAAATTTCTGTATCTCAAAAATTAGTTTCTAAGAATTTGCATAGAATAACAATTTTAGAACCTGGGGAAAGATCTCAGAGGTTGAGAGCACATATTGTTCTTGCAGAGGACCAGATAGTGGTTCCCAGCGCCGTGTCAGGTGGTTCAACACCCTATAACTTCAAGTCTTAAGAATCATTCTGCCAGTTTCTGGCTCCATGGACGCCTACACACATATGGTGTACACACACACACACACATACACACACACACACACACACAAACTTTAGTGTGGAGCAAAACAACAACATCAACAAAAATCCTGGCAATTCCAGGCACCCAGGCACAGGAGAGGTGGCTCAGTGATTGAGTACAGCGGGTACTATACTCAAAAAGAACCCGAGTTCAGGTCCCAGCACCAGTGTTGGGCACTCACAACCACTTGTAACCCCAGCTCCAAAATATCTGATGTCTTCTTCTAGACTTTGAGGACACCTGCACTCATATATGTGCATATACACAGATACACACATGTTCTTGTAATTAAATGCAAATCTTTTGAGGCTGGAAAGATGGTTTGGTGGTTTAAAGCACTTGCTCTTGCAGAGGACCTAGCTTTGGTTCCCAGCACCCACATGGTGGCTTATAGCCATCCATAACTCCAGTTCCAGGAGATCCAATGCCTTCTTCTGACCTCTACAGGCAGGCACCAGGCATACACATGCTACACATACATACATTATGGCAAAACACTTATACACATAAAATCAATAAATATTTAATAATAAATCCTTTAAAATGGCATTTAAAATTACTCTTCTAAAAATAAAACTAGAAGAATAGATTTTTAAAAGAGTTTTATTAGTGTAGTCAAACTTTTAAAAATGATTGCATTTATTTGCATTTTTCTTGTAAAAATTATTTATACATTTATGTGTGTTTCCTTTGGGAATTTTTGCCTGGTTTTCTTCTGTATAAACTCTTGGGACACAGCCTTTGTTAAGTAAGATTCAGGTATATATTTGCTAATCTGTTGTAGACTCACATGCATGTATGTGAACATGTACTCACATTAAAAATTATAGCTTTGGGTCAAATACTTTTTATTTTTTTTTTCTGTATTTATCCATTATTTTTCTTCCTATTTAACTCTGTATTATACATAAGTCATTTTACTCTCCTAATCAAATATAGATATGATTTACATATACACAGCTAGAGGGATTTTAACCTTTATCTTATAAATATTAGTGGTATATAATTTCTTTCATCTTGTAAGCTTTAGAAAAAACTAATTATCACTTATTTTATTAAGGAGTGTACGAGTTATTTTTCGGTTGCTGTAATAAAATACCACAACTGAAAAAGACTTAAGGAAGGGATGATTTATTTTGACTTGAGGTTCCAGGGTGTGGGGTGCATGGCAGCAAGCCCCAGACATGATGTCAGGAACAGGGAACTGAGAGATCATGTCTTCAAACACAAGCACAAAGCAGAGAGAGTGAATCAGAAGCAGGGCCAGACTCCATACTCACAAAGTCCTCGCCGAGTGGCACACTTCCTCCGGCAAGGCCACACCCCCCAAACCTTCTAAACCTTCCAAACAGCGCCACCCACTGGAGACCTAGTGTTCAGTGCCTGAGCATTTGGGGATGTTCTCTTTCACACCAGCACAGGGAGCATGGTTTCACGGTGGGGTTTTGTTTTGCTTGTTTGTATCTCCTAACTCTGCCTTTTCTTTCTGACACGAGCCCATGACATAGAGCACTCTCATATGGAATGCGTTTGCTCTAGCTACTCTTTTTCCTTTATTCTACGAGTATCTGTGCAACTAATGCTTTATCTAGCGTCTGAGGATGAAGTAATGCTTGCATATGTAGCTCTGTAATGTTATCTGGCCTGCTTGGTGGCCTGGAATCTTCTGAGAAGCTCCGTTCTGTGAAGTATGAGCAGACATGATGTGGGGCTTTGGGATCAACGACCTTTATTTCCAGCAGGAAACTAGCCAGACTCTGCTCTTTTTCACCACTAACTCTGTGAGCTTGCATAAGAAGTGAAGCAGAGCCCCTGATATGGTCATGCAGCAGACACAAGATCAGAAAAATCTTTGCTTGTAAGATCTGTACTTGAGAGGTTTGTTACTCAGCATAACTAAATTTGTGCTGACTGAGACAAAACTTAGTGTTTTAATTGAACACAGGGTCAAGCAATCAGCCCTTGTTACTTCTCTCCACCCTTAAAAATATTCTCAATAATTTTTCCTGTGTCCTCTTCAAGAAAAACATCTAAGTCATTGAAGCAAGCATAGTTCTCCGAGCACTCTCATAGGAATCAGAGTTTGGTTTGATTTATGTAAGACATATCATGGAATTCAGAAATGGCTGGCATACACTTAGGATTCTGGCTTCCCATCTAGAAGCTGGATATCTTACTCATTTCATTCACAAATTATTTTGTATTTCCTGATAAAATGCTTTTATATAGAGTTATGCATATTTGGTGCCACACACCTTTAATCCCAGCACTCAGGGGGCAGAGACAGGTGGATCCCTGAAATTGAGGCCAGCCTGGTCCACAGATCTAGTTCCAGGATAGCCAGGACTACACAGAGAAACCCTTTCTTGAAAAACCAAAACTGGTAAACACTATTTTCTAACTGGTTCGGCTCCTATGTTATAGAGTTTTCTAGTCTTGCACAGTTGTTCTGGATCCAGCTTACTTTGCTCCACTTGATTTAGTTCTAATCATTTTTTAGTTTACTGTTTGGGATCTGCCCCCTCTGACAAAATCTTTAGTTTTTCAAATCAAATTAAATATTCAATTTTGGACAACCATATTAATTATGCCAAATAGAAATGATCTTGTGAGTAAATTAAAAATAATAATTTTTCAGTCATTTACTTGGACCTGTCTCATAGGACTCTAGGTGTCTTCAAAGCTGTCGTCTTTGATTTTAACTCTTTAGAGACAATAGCACCAGCAAGCTCATATTTGTACCTAGCTTTAAAAAGTCTCCAACTCTGGACCAATTTCATCTGGAGCAAACCTTCTCATGTCTTGTGCATACAGTTCTCTCTCCAAATGACCCCAAAGCAAACTCCATGAGGTCACATGACTATATCCAATGAGATATCATCGGCTAAAACTTCTTAGTCATGCCTGTCTTTTTATTTTTTAATTTTCAACATTGTACATTGTGTGTTCAAAACTGTGTTGGCTATCCAATCTTGTCTCACATCTTCTTTTTAAATATTTCATTTTATTTTAAAAGTGTTCGCACGTGTGTGTGTGTGTGTGTGTGTGTGTGTGTGTGTGTGTGTATGCAAGGCCTGTGGAGGCCAGTGGAGGGCATCAGATCCCCTGGAGCTGGAGTTACAGGCAGTTGGGGGCTGCCTGACATGAATTCTGGGAATCAAATTAGGAAAAACAGTGTGTGCTCTTAAACATAGACCCATCTTTCCAGACTAATCATTCTTCTTTACAATTAAACAGACAAAATGCTTGTTTATGAAAATTAAAAATTTAAAGTATACAAATAATCGAAAAGAAGACAGGAAACTAAGTGAGCTGATGTCTTCCTTAGGCCCCAGGGCTTCTTCCTCAAAAGCTAACATTTTCCCCATTGGATATTCTAGGGAGAAAGCACGGGGTTGCTCAAACCTCACTGTAATTCCATTCCCAGTTTGTCCCTAAGTAAGCAGAGAAGCTGGGTTCATGTTCTCAACCCATGGGGCCAGAACATATGTTTTAAACCACACACAACCTAACTCAGAGCGGATCAGGCCTCTCTTCCCATATTACTAAGAAGTAGGTGTTGTCTCTGATCAGATTCCCCCTTGGCATCCACTGAACAGACGATATGGGTTTTTACCCTTTGATTTATTGATGTAGCATTTTGTTTTAATAGATGCTACCAATATGGGATATACTTTAGCCCATGAGATAAATAATATTTGGAATCATATTTGATTTCTCATATTTTAACACACTGCTGGTTTCAATTTGTTAGCTCTTTTAAATTTAGAAAATGTCTGCATCCACAGTTACAAGTGAACTTGGCTATAGATCTCTGCACTGATTTTTGTCATGCTCTGATCTGCTATAAAATGGACCAAGGTGCTTTATTTATTTTATTTTCAACTTTGAATTTATAAAATGTACCCATCAGCTGTTAACTTGATCAGAAAGACAAACAACTTAACTTTAGAAGGTGTTGGGGGAGGGTGGAACAGGAAATGTTAAAAAAAAAAAAAAGAAAGAAAGAAAGAAAGAAAAAGAACCCGTGTATTCTAAATGCTTGCTCACGTTTCAAGGTCTAGGCTTTTCAGTTTGGCACAGTAGGCCTTCGTTTGCTTAGGAGTTGATGGAACCCCTTCTGTGCCATTAGCTTTAAAAATGTAATTTTAAACATCACATAGTGTTTTACATTATGTGCCATAAGAAAGTTACCTCGTCTCTCGCTGGTGTTTGAGTTACTTGCTTCCTGGGATGTATACCCCATTTGGCCCGCAGGTGCCATTACTCTCTCGCTGTACATTTCTTATTTGCAAGTTTCTTCTAGAGGGGGTTAATCCGGAGTCAGTGTCTGAGGAGGGCAGTCTGTCAGCTTCCTCTCCATACCTGACCATTGCCCTTCACTGCCTGCTCTGTTGTTTTAATGCTTGCTCTTTTGTTCGATATCATTGGGGGTAAATGTTTTTTCCATTGGGCAGAGAGGTCGCTCCCCGTCACCCTCTGAGCAGGCTGTCGACAACCTTACCTTGCATTAGCTGCCATTTGAGTCGTTCATCATTGGGAGCTGTCAACCACAGATGCTGAAAATGTTTTTCCAAAATAGTCACACGCTGTGACTTTTAACTTTCGGCATCCCGAGGCTGTTCTGCCTGTGTAGTCTGTTACTAGTGCTTTGGGCTTTGCTTTTACTTCCATGCCTTTTAAAGAGGGATGCCATTATCAAAAGAGATGAGCATTACAAACTCCGCTCTTGTTACATTTCCTTCCTCATCTCTGCTTTTATTCGAGTTTACTCTTGTTTTCTGTTTTATTATTGGATTTACCAGAGCAAACTGGTTTTCTGGCAGCTATAAGGAGCCAGATTGTATATTTATGCTCTGCCTCTCTTTGCTAATTCAATCACTTTTTATTTTTATCTACTTAATTTTATCCAACCTGTGTTCCTTTTTCTGTGCTGTTCACTTACTAATGTAATGAAATAAAAACACCAATCGATTTATTTTTAAATACTAAAACTATTTATTGCCTTATGTTCTATTTTCAATGTGTAACTTTGGCTGAGATCCACAAACAGACAAAGGATTGTTTTGTCCCCTTTTATTGTTTTCTAAATAGTCTGTAAGGGAAGTTTTTATTTCCCTTTTGAGTCAGTAACTATTTATGAGAACTTTTGACTTGTACATTATTATCCAAGCGCCTATCACTTTCTTTGGGTGTTGGAAATGTTTCTGTTTGTTTTTGTTCTACGAGGGAATTTGGCTTGTAAACTTTTCTTTTTTAATCAAGACTTTCTTGATAGTATAAAAACAAGTGATCTTTGGAAGATTTTTTTATTAACCCTCAAAAAAATGTCTGTTGGAAACAACATTGTTTTCCTACAGATCTTTAGTCATATTTTAATAACTATATCATCCAGGGTTGCTGTTTACATGGTTCACTGCAGGGACCTACGTGTGACTTCTCAATAAGCACAGATCTGTCAACTCCTTATATTTCCAAAATATTCAAATATTTTGAAGGTTCACAAAAGCCTATTACATCATCCAGAGAGACTTGTATTTCTGTCATAATAAAGTGACCTATTTATTTATTTATTTATTTTTAAAAAGCTTTCTTTTTGTGTTTGTCTTATTTTTCTCTGTATTCCCTTAAATTTTTTTTAAGTTTATGGATATGAGTGTTTGCCCACATTTCACCTACATGTGAACCATATGTGTGTGCCTGGTGTCCACAGAGGCCAGAATAGGGTATTAATCCCCATCAACTGGAGTTACAGGCAGTTTTGAGTCATCACGTGGGTGCTTGGAACTGAGCCCTAGTACTGGGCAGGAGCAGTGCTCTCAACCGAGGAGCCGTTTCTCCAGCCTTTATACTGCCTCTTAAAAAACTGTTGTGCATGCATCATGGTGTGCATGTTTTACTTCTACTGTCAGCCCTGAGTCTTTTTCAGTGTGTGTGTGTGTGTGTGTGTGTGTGTGTGTGTGTGTGTGTGTGTAGTGTATTTGCACCTGTGTCTGAGGGTAGAGGTCAGAGGACAATGTGAGCTATCCTGCTCTAACGCTCTCTACCTCATTCCCCTGAGATGGAGTCTCTTGCTGAGCCTGGGGCTAGGCCAATGGGTAGCAAGGCCAAGGATCCACCTGTTTCTGCCCCCAGCACTGGGGCTCCAGGTGCGACTATGCCTTGATTTCTATGTGGGTGCCGGGCGTTTGCACTCACGTCCCTGTGCTTGCACAGGAAGTGTTCCTGCCACCTCCCAGCCCTCACCTGTGAGTCTTCTAATGGAGAACTTAAACTTATTACATATTGACTGGTCCCAGCTGAGTCTGGATGTACCTGGTGGCCTACAGTATTAGAGGCCTGAGGGATTGTCCCAGGAAAAGACAGTCGCTGTGGTAAAGCTGTCTATGCAAACGCTCAAAGAGAAGGAAGAGGAAGAGACTTATTCAGGACAGCTTTATGGCTCTTCCTCACCTATATTCCTGTCTGAGCCTGTCATGGGGAATCACCTGTGACAAAATGACCAAGGGGCAAAGGACACAGGGAAAAGAGATGTAGAAAGGCCACATCCCTACTCTCTGTAGAGTGCAGCTCTCTAGGCAGCAGGATCTCTGAGCTCTTCTCTTACAGTGCAATACAGCAGAGGGAACGCAGACTTTCTGTTTTCACCACACTCACGATGAGGAGCCGTGTAGATCTCGGTGCCCATGTGTGTTTGTTACCCTGTGGGAATCAGCAATAACACCAACTGGACATGGTGCCGTCTAACAAGGAACACTGCACTCAATTGGGTAGAGTTGGTAAAGAGCCCACCACACCTTCCTAGAGAAGGTTAAGAAAAACTCGACAACTTGGGAGGTACTTTTCTGAGACCCAGGGTCTAGTGTGGACACATGGCTAATCACTATGGCCAGCACCCCATTTGCTGTCTCATAGGTAAGTGGATGGATCCTTAGAACATATGTTACATGTTCTGTCTTAAATGATGTATTTATTGATCATCTGCCATAGCCCCCAGGAGTTATTTTCCTTCCCTTTTGTTTTCTGGAAACTTTACTTTCTAACTTGAAAAAATTCAAACTGTGTATAACAGCATATACCTGTAGTAATCCCAGCACTCAGGGTGGCCAAAGAAGGAGTTACCTAAGTTCAAAACCAGCCTGGACTACATAACGAGTTCTAGGACAGTGTGTGCTACATAGCAAGATCCTGTCTTGAAAAGAATTGTTTATATTTTTACTGTTAAATTTTTAAGGAAATTTAACTTGTTCTTAAACCCCAGGCTTCCTCCCTAGAAATCAGGAAAGTCTGGCAAGCTCCCCAGGGGCATTTGCCTATTGCATGAGGTACTAGGGGTGTATAACAGGGTTGAGTTCCCTCAGGAGAATAATGACAAGTGATGAGCAGACTATAGATGGCCTCACTCTGTCATTCCTCTGAGTGGCAGCCATGGTTCTGTGCTCTCTCCCTTGGAACCTGGTTAGGCTCTGTGAGGCGTTACCAATATGGCAGCAGAGTCATCGTGCTAGTTTCTGAATTGAGGCAAGTTTCACTTCTGTCTATTGGAACACTCGCTTGCACATAGCCTTAAGTTGCTGAGTAACGAGTATATCTTGGTGGACCCCACAGAGAAGCCCTGAAACACACAACAAACCAAAGGAGACTAGCCTTCCAGTCTTGTCATCAAGATACCAGTAGGTGAGTGGAAAAGCCATCTTGAACATAAATCATGCAATCCCAACTGACAGCCAATGTCTCAGTGATGAACCACCCAGCAGAGCCCTTCCTGAATGACCTTTTACAAAATCATGGGCTCAATAAAGTGACTTCCCAAGGGCACTTGGCTTGGGATAGATGTTACCAAGCAGCAAATACGGGCACTCAGCTTTTGTGTCCTCATCTGTGTGGTTGCTGCCCCGCCCCCACCCCAGAGTGAAGGACTTCCTCTTGCCTCTCTCTAGTACACTCAGCGTCTTTTCAGGCCCAGGTAGACGTCCCCAGCTGCCCTCCCCAGACTTCGCTCTGATCTTTTCTTCCCAGTCTGTGTCCCAGAGCACTTGAGCAGGTCACACAGAGCTCCTGATGTGGCTTTTTTGACCCGACACACAGTGCCATCTGTCTGGCTGAAACTACACCCTCTCACAGATGACTCTGTATCTCCGGGCCTGACACCAGGCTTGATACAATGGTTGACACAGACCATGTTGTATCAATGCATATGGAAAGGGTTGATGCTGCACTTGCTGAATAGCAGGTCAAGTCTCTTACCACCATGGTGCCAGAAACAGGTCTCAATGTCCTCAGGTCAAGTTGGGCTGTACCTGTAGGCAGGCTTCCTGGTGACCCAAGGGTGGTACCTGCCTCCTACTTTCCTCTCCTGGACAGTCTCTTTAGTAAAGATTGTTCTGTATCATCAATGACCTGTTTGTCAGGAGAACCATGGTGGTCATGAGAGGCCTCAAGTCCTTACTCCAGAATTCTGGAGATTAAGAATGGTACCAATCACCAGTGTGCATTCTAAGTCCTAGTTACTTGTCTCTCTGACCTCATTGCTAGAGATAGTTTGGGGATGTCTTCTGAGGGCCCACACACTATAGATTTACTCCTAATTGGGGCTCAATGGAGAGGTGGTGGACCTTTGAGAGGTCGTCAGGAATGCACCCTTGAAGGGGATCGAGGCACTATCCTTGCTTTCTTTGCTTCCTGGCTTCAGAGGCTTGCAAGCTCCTCTATGATGTGTTCCCACCATGATGTGCAGTTTCACAGGCTCCCAATCAACAGGACACTGAAGCATACCAAAACTTCTAAATTATGAGCTCCAACAATCCTTCCTTCTTTCTAAAACGGATTAACTCAGATGTTTTGCCACAGTAGCATAAAGCTAACACACTCCGTCTTCCAAGGGGATAATAATAATACAAAAACTGTAGAATTGCTATGAAAACTAAAGGAACTACTAACGCAGTGGTTCTCAACCTGTGGGTCATGACCCCTTTGGAGGGGTGAAAGACCCTTTCACAGGGGTCACCTAAGACCATTGGAAAACATAGCTACTTACATTATGATTCATAACAGTAGCAAAATTACAGATATGAAGTAGTAATAAACGTAATTTTATGGTTGGGGGGGTCACCACAACATGAGAAACTATATTAAAGGGTCGCAACATTAGAAAGGTTGAGAACCAAAGCGCTGATGTAAAGCACTAAACACAACTGTCTTTGGATAAACCTCATAGAATAAGTGTTGCCACCTTCTTGTTAATGAAGGTTGATTGGCATTTTGAGCTCATTTTGTGAGTGATTTGGGGGTTTCTGGGCTCAACTAGAACAGTGATGCCATTAGAGTGTGCAGGAAAAGCGACTAAAAGCCAGTGGTTTGCTGACTTGTCTATAGGGCAGCAGGAAACCGGAAATGTTCCTCTTTATAGAGCACCATGGACGTATGGCTGTAGATGTGGAAGCTTCTGTTTCAGTGGTTCTCAACTTCCCTGGTGGTGCGGCCCTTCAATACAGCTCCTCGTGTTGTGGTGACCCTTAACCATAAAATTATTTTTGTTGCTGCTTCCTAACTAGCTTTGCTACTGTTATTAATTGTAACATAGTTGTCTGGGTTTTTTTTTTTTGGTTTTTTTTTTTTTTTTTTTTTGTTTGTTTGTTTTTTTGTTTTTTTTTTTGGGACAGGGTTTCTCTGTGTAGCTTTGCACCTTTCCTGGAACTCATTTGGCAGCCCAGGCTGGCCTCGAACTCACAGAGAGCCTCCTGGCTCTACCTCCTGAGTGCTGGAATTAAAGGCGTGCACCACCACCACCTGGCAAGTTGTCTGTTTTCTGATGGTCTTGGATGACCCCTGTGAAAGGGTTGTTAACCCCTCTGAAGGGGTCTCCACCCACAGGTTGAGAACCCCTGTTCTATTTATACAATTCCATCTACGGCCATACCACCCTGAACGTACCCAATCTCGTCTATTTATACAATTCCAGGAGTTTAGTTCCATGGATGGACTGAGGAGTCTTCATCCCTCACAGTGAGAATGCTCACATGTGCTTTACACACACACACACACACACACACACACACACACACACACACTACCACAAAAAATTAAATGACCTTCCATACTGGCACCTATGTTTTCTTTCCTCTACTGGATCCTGAACCAACTTCTGTTGTGGGGATGTAAAGGGTTAATTGTGGGGAAGCCCCAGCCCTTCTGAGTGTGAGCATTTCCATGTTAATAGGACAGTTAAGGGGAAATGCTCTTTGGCAATTGATTGTATAAATATTTTATCTGGAGTAAGTGGCCGGGATGAAGGGCTCTTGAAGATGTTCCCGAGAGCAGGGCAAAGGATAAAATTAGGGCGCTCTTGTGGAAGAAATAAGACACAAGAGGGAGTTACAAACACTTGATCTAAAGTGTAAAAAACGGTCCCCTCGTCTCTGCAGCCAGCAGCCTAGGCCGATTAAATCCATAATGGAATGAGTAAGTTTGGGCCACATAAATATGTCTTCCTTCCCCAGGAATCCTGCCTGCCGCCAGGCTAGATTAATGGCCAGGAGCCTCGCACATAATGAAGTGTGCTACCTTGGCACCCGCTCATGAATTTATTATGGTGTCCACAATTGGGCTGGATGGCGGAGACATCTTTATAAATCCTGCATTTAGCGCAGCCGAGATGAGCAGTTCACCACTAATGGCGAGCCTGATTTATCACGAGGGGCTCTGCTCCTCAGCCAGGCCCCTCCCCGGCACTTCACGAAGGAAATACGGGTCATCTTGCTGATGGAGATGAAATGTGAAGGTAATTAGGGGATGCCAAATGGAGGTGGGGGAGGGGCAGCATGGACATTTTAAATATGTTGGTCATCTTTCCTCAGAGCAATTATATCAGGCTGATTTATTTTTACAGTTTATAATCACTTAACTACCTGTGGATGGAGATTTTTTTCCCCTTTAACCTCAAGTTATGGAGACAAGAGGCAGGCTTTGGATTTCTTTCTTGGGATGGGAGAGAAGGATTCATGTTGAGACCCTGAGGTCCTGAGCTTTCAGGTAGTTTCTCAGAGCAGCTGGCTGCTGGAAGGCTCTGGGCACTCCATCTGGGATAGTGAGTAGTATCATACTGTGAGCAACTTCCAGCCTCGTCTCTGTCTCTGGAGGAGAGTGTGAGATCATTCAGTTCTTTTAGAGGTCTAAGGCTGAGATTGGTATCCAGTGGTCACACACTATAGTTGGGTCTGTTACTTTCCAACTAGATGACTCAGAATATCTTCCTTTACTTCTCCAGGCCTCAGTTTCCCCAATGATGAATGAACGTAACAGTAGTGTCTCCCCAGGGCTGGGTAAAGACCATGTGTGGGAACATCATAAACTCAGGGCAGAGTCTGGCACATGGATAGCAACCAGAAATGACACAATTGAAAAATCATGCAGGGCCATCACATCACAACTACATCAATACATATGGAGTTCGAGAACTATGACTTAGAAATTGGGAATATACACCAAGGGCTCTGCTCTGCCACTACAGCTTGTCTATCATGGTCTAGGTTGGAGAGAAAAGGGTCATGGAACTAACAAGACAAGGTGTGTGGGTAACAGTGGGGGGCTCTAGAAGTGGTGGCCCTGGGGAAGGCTGCCTGGAGAAGAGGCTCTGTACCCCACACTGTTGAAGCAAGGACCTCAGTCCACATGTCACTTTGATGTGCCATGTCATAATGTCTTCATAATTGTCCATGGGATGAACGATTTACAGGTGAGAGGATGGAGACAGGGTAGTGTGACCTTCAAGAGGCAGCCCAGACTCTCACAAGGTTCAGAGTGCACAGAGTTGGGTTTGAATCTTGGCGAGGCTAGTTGATGGTCCTTGCCACATACTGTCAGATTTATTAAAAGCCAATCTTATTTCCCCTTCAAAGTAATTTAATAAACAGAATCACTGAAGGGTATTGGTTGAGAGGTGGCTGAGTGGATGGCCTTATGTACGAATGTGTTCAGGTTCCCCAGGATGCCTTTTATTTTTTCTCTTCATTTTGGGGCTTTAGCATTTATTTTATGGTGTATATTTTTCTTTGCATTTAATTCTGCTTGATTTTCTGCTTACTTCAGCATTATCTTGACAATATCTTATTGTCTGTTCCAGTTCTGGCAAATTCTACATCATTCTCATAACATAGTGAGCTGTCTCTGTTCCTCCTTCTTCTGTAGTCTTTCCACTGTATCTAATCTCTTGCCTAATCCATGTTCTACATTCCTAATAAACACACACATTTAATGTATTTCCTACCTCTAGAATATCATTTGACTTTCTGAATTAAGACCCTAGATGATATCTGCTCAAACTCACTATTTCTTAATTCTGTTTTCTTTAACAAAAGAAGCATGCTCACTTCCAAGGACATATCTGATAACTCCAGTGTCTATTGTCTTTTATTCTGTTGGGATTAATTTCTGGATGTCTGAGAAAATTACTGAATACCAGGTATTATATATAAAATCACAGCTGCTCTGGCTGCTCTTTCTTGGAAATTTAACATCTGTCAGGCTCTTAGAAGCAGAGAGCTTTACCCTAATCAGGTAACGAGACACTGTGCTGTTGTCTCAGCCTCCCCGTCCCTCACCCAGATGCTAGCAGTGCCCTCAAAGGGAACAGTGGTACTAAGCATCGCTCTTATCCCATGAAGCTATCCCTTTTTGAGACCTTGGTCTCTGTAGTCCAGGCTGCTTGGTGCTGCTCTGGAGCCTTCAAAGATACTTTGAAAAAAATGTATGCACCTTTTTGAGTCATTACTGTGAGAACTCAATCAGCAGATTGTACTTGTGTGTATGTGTGTGTATACAGTCTTATATACAGTATATATACTATTATATACAGTATATATACTCTTATATACAGTATATATAATATACTCTTATATACTGTATATACATATAAGTATATATATACAGTATATGAGTCTCTTATACTAATTATAATCTTAGTTTTCATTTCATGGTTTGGTGCTCTTAAGTTTTATTCTGATCTAAAAATGGCCTTACTTACTATCCTCCTGAATAAAACTTAGATTACAGCTATGTACCACCAAGCTCAGATTATTTTTCTGTTCTCTTTATTAGGTTGTAGGGCCTAGACTTACAGTGACAGTGTGATTACAACAACAACAGCACAGATTTTGTCTCTATATGTTTTTCACTTAGCAACTGAAGAAAATAGTGAGAATAGCAATAATTTATTCAATATGTATTATATGCTAGAATTACTGCAACTCCTTTGTTTTAAAAAGTTACTTAATTTCCATTAACCCCATTCTAAAGATGAGTAAACTGAGGCACTATGGTAGCTAGCCTCCAAGATGGCCCCAAATACTCATGCCTCGTGGGCATTACATGTTTTGTGTTCCTTCCCATAGTGCATCTATATGGTCAATACTCTACAGTGTGACAATGACATCACTGTGAAGATTAGGTTATAAGAGACTTGTTGTCCCCTGTCCTAGTGACTGGCTAGTACCATCTCTTCCATTTCCCTTGTTTTGTCTCTCGGCCCACTCAGTCTGCCAGAAGCCATGTGACAGGTGACAGCAGCCTCGTTTTATGAAGATGCCCCATGAGAAGAAAGTGAGTCCCCTGACAGCCTGAGAGTGCTCTTGGATACAGATCCTCTGCCTCAGTCAAACCTTTGAATGCATAGAGCCGGATGACAGTTGTACTTCAGAAAGAGACTCTAAAGGAGACCCTGAGACAGCATGCTGAAAAACTCTGTGACACATGACATTGTCTTCCTCAGTCGCTTAGTTTGGGGGTAATTTATTAGGAGAAATAGATAACTAATGGGAAGTTTAGAAAGGTTAACTGAGAGAGGAATTTTAGCTTGAACACCCAAGTAAACTGTGGTCTAGGGGGTAGGGGCATGGAGAGACTACATTGAATATTTAAAACTTAAAAGCAAGGGGCTGAAGACCTGGCTCAGGACCTAAGAGAGCTGAGTGTTCTGCTAGAGGACTTGAGTTTGATTCCCAGGACCTAGCTCAGGGAGCCTACAGCCACCTGCAATGCCAGCACCAGGGATCTGACACCCTCTTCTGGCTTCTGTTGGCACTGTACACACATGACATTCCTGCGCACATATGCATACACGCACACACACACACACACACACACACACACACACACACACACTCATGCCTACTAAAAACAAATCTTAAAAAATATGAAACAAGTTTCTGTTGCTCAAAAAGACTGATGTGTTACAGAGTTAAAAGCCAAGAGGTCAGAGCAATGGCTGAGAACTGAAAACCTACCCTTCACTGATGCTCTGTCTTTCTTCTCCACAAAAGAGCTACTTCTGTGTTTTTTTTTCTTTTTTATAGACTTTCTGTTCTGCTTTCTCATTGGTTGTAAACCCAGCCACATGACCTCTTTGTCACTGCCTGTCTGTACAGACCTCCAGGTTGGTATTGAGATTAAAAGCGTGTGTCACCATGCTGGCTGTATCCTTGACCACACAGAGATCCACCTAGCTCTGCTTCCCAAGTGCTGGGATTAAAGATATGTACCACCACTGCCCAGCTTCTGCTATGGCTTGCTCTGTCTGACCCCAAGGCAACTTTATTAACATACAAATAAAATCACATTTCAATACAAATAAAATTTCCCTATAAAGAAGAGTCAAGTCCATCAGCCAGAGATTATGTATTTCCCCCTCACTCCCAGACCCCAGGTTAGGCTGCGGTCTTCAGCACAATGGATGCTGCAACTCTCAGCAGGTGAAGGAAAGGTGTCCCCATAAGCAAGCCTCAGCCAATGATCTGCCCTAGCTCCACATCTACACTACAGGAGATGTTAACACGAAGAAAGCGCTCACTCCTGTTCTTACACCTTCTGGTTGTCTAGAGTAGTCGGGACTTTTTAAATGGTTGTTCCAAAGACACCAGGATGGTGTCTTGTGTTTCTCCAGTCTTACTCTCTCTATTGTAGAACTGGAAAGTTATAATTAGTGTTCTGTTATTAAACATGAAGTTCCAATGGACTTTAGATTTGCTTTTAACCTAAGTCATTAACATGCTAAGGATGCCAAGGCACCAATTAGAGTGTCACATGAAATACTATCTGAGGGCTTCTGCTTCCTTTATGCTGTTCTGATAAACAGAGCTCTGGTGTCACAGAGGGGAAGCAGGTTTTGCTATTGACTCTGAGTCTTGGCTCCTCTGTGACCAGCTGTATTAGTAATACTGTGTAAGATACCATGCTGGAGAATAATTGGCAGTGTGCTTGAGGGTCCTGTCCAGGTCTGGCATTCATGGAGTTACGACTGCTCTCATACATCAACAGACCTGCAATGGAACACCATGTGCTCTATTTATGGGACCTTGTGCTCAAGGGTGGAGGGCAGGGGGAGGACTCCATGGTGCATTATGAATTTAATTTATGGAAGTTCAGCAGTCTGGGTCTAGATTCCAAGGGTCTTGATATGGACTCTGTACCTGAGGCCAGTGCTCAGTGGCCACGAGTTTGGAACCATCCTTTGGACCATTCTTTGGTCAAGGGTATAAAAGTAGCTTGTTCCCCTGTTTGAATCTCGAAACAAACTCTCAAGGAACAGAATTCTAGCAACAACCTGAATAAATTTGGAAGAACATCTTGGAGGAGATGAAGCCACTTCTGTGTCCAACATTGACTACACCCTTGTGAGCCCAGTGAAACTGTAGCCAGAATCTATGCCTGACTCTTTCACATGGTGCCTTAGAAGGGATGAGGGTGCAAATATCAAAGAATGGAAAAAACAGGCAAATGTTTTTATGTCACTGTGGGTGCTTGGCGTGGTACTGTGTGGCAGTAGAAAGTGGACAGAAAGTTTCAACATGGTATTTGGTTTCTGAGTCAATCAAAGATGTTCTTATAAGAGAAGGCCCGCAGCACCACCACCCCCACCCCCCCAAGCTGGTAGACAGTGGACAGAACCCTTCCTCATTTAGATTTAAAATGATGGCTGACAACGACATCCAGCTTTGTCTTAACTGTTGCTAGTATCAGGGACACCTGGATTCTGGGCAATAAGTGGTCATTAGGAACACAATTTCCAAGTTCTGGACACCTCTGCTTACACAGCTGCAGAGAGGCTTAACTTCTGCCTACGCACAGCCCCTCAGCTTGGCAGTGTGTGTTGGTGATCCAGTGGCCCCAGGGGGATTACATCCAGTATCCAACATCTTCAGAGCTATAGGGGAAAAAATTTTAAATTACAGTTTTAAAAATAGCTAAAACTATCTTTTAAAAAAATTTAATATCTCACATTTGGGAAATCCCTGGAAGAGCCTCTATAAAACCCCAGGGCTCTGGATGACATAGCAAAACCTCACAATTGGCAGTTTAACCAAGGACCTTGACCTGTGCATCTTTCTTGGATCTGAAATTACTTGACCTTGGCTGGAGTGCCTGACCCTTTAACAGGGCAGCTTAGAAGGGATGAGGGTGCAAATATCAATACATGCACATGCATGTAGTCACACATGCTGTCAGGCTCTGCTTTACACAGGAATGAGTTCTGAAAAGTGCATCATTAGGAATTACAGTGTGTACTTACACAAACTGAGATGGCTGGGCTGTCAGTCTGCCATACACTCTCATGATACAACCTTGTAGGACCAACATGGTATATGAAGACCATCATTGACCTAAACATTGTGTAACATATGACTCTATCTCTCTATAGATACATATGTATGAAGTGTTATATATATAAAATATTCTGTATGTATATATGAGGTACCATATATTTTTCTATATGAAGCATTCTATTCATATAAAGTAATAAAGTATTGTTCCAAACATGAGAAGTACTGTATATGTGTATATATGAGGTATTATATATGTAAATATATATAGTGTTGCACATATGTTATGCAATTTTATATATTTTGTTTACAGATGTATATATATGCACATATGTGTGTGTAATTTCTGAAAAGGGACCCAAGAAAGTAGAATTGGGGGTGCCAATGACCCAGTGTACTATATGTATAAATGTATTATATCAAATATATAAATATATATAAAATTATTGAGAGTGTATTTATGTGTGATTGTTGAGAATTTCTAGGTTGCCATAGTAAGTTAGTTAGACATGAGTCTTCTGTTGAATTTGCACTTTGTATCCATGAAGGAAATCACCCACCAAGAAAGCTGACAAAACTTGAAGCCTGCTGAGGCACCTGGGGAAATTCACCTCCAGTGGTGTGAAAACGCAAGGTCTGGAAACTGGTATGAGCTTGTTTTCAGCCTTGGAACTGCTGCTGAGTGTGGTGGCTCTCTGTGATGGGGTACTGTGTACTTTAGGATACCTTGTAGCATGCCAGACCCACTCTTTACCCACCATATGCCAGGGGCACAACCTGCCCCATAACCAGATCTGGTGGGCACAAGCCATGGGCACACAGCAGTTATTGATTGTCCTCATAGGTTTCTACTAAATAAATACCTGAGTTCTTTGGTCTACTGGACCAGAACAATCGTGTAGAGTCTTAGACATAATTTCTACAGTGTTGTGTAATTGTACATCATTTATAAAGTACACAGTTTAAAAAATAATTCCAATTTTAGCAGTGAGGAGACTAAGAGCCAATGGAGAAAGGTTCTTCCACAGCAGCACTCAGCAAGCTAGAACGTGGGAGTTGCTACCCTAGTGACGAGCTCCCCAACTCCTCAGGCCTGATGTGTGCAAAGATGGAGATGAACACCCATTCAAGGCAAGAGGGGAGACACTGTTCCATTGACTAATCAAATGCACATAAAAGCTCTTTCTGAACTATAATTACATTTGCTCGCTCCTTGGGTTGATTTATTTTTTATTTTAATTGTCAGTCCTGCTCTGCCATGATGCTAATAGAAATGTTATTGCAGCCAATATGCACTAAAATGATGTCTAAAGATTATTAATGAGAGCAATAAGAAGGTGTCTTCATAATAAGTCAGCATTAAAGGAGTAATTCATTTTACCTGATGTAATTGGATTGTAGCGTTTCAATAGCCTGGGACTTCCTCCTAATTGGGATTAGCTGCAGCTTCCTCCTTTTAGGAGAACATTAACTCTTCCTCTTCTACTTTGCAGTTTTTTATGAAGTAATTAAGTGTGAACTGTTGGGCATCTCTGGGAAGGAAGAGAAGGTCTGAGTAGATACAGGGCTGAGAGCGGAAGTGGAGAGGTAGGGACACTCAGGACCACGGCTGGAAACTGTCCTCTTCTCCCCTCCTCCCTGCCTTCCTCTGATTACTGCCCGTCTCTTCCATTCTCTCCTTCCTCCGCTCAGGTCCTCCTCCCTGGATCACTAGCTTTTGTCTTGTCTCATGAGCACAAGCCTAGAACCATCTTGTTAGAGACAAGATTTAGCCAGCAGTCACCTGGACAATCATCACCTTGCTGTGGAAGAGGAAGGAAACTCTCATCCAGGCCCAACTGGGTACCAGGATGCAGCCCAGCATTCACACGCAGGACTTTATGTCATGGTCTCAACACCTATGACAAGGACTTTGCGTTGATTTCTGATAAGGAAATCAGGACAAGGTCGCTACACCAACTTGCCCTGCTCTGCCACCCTACTCAGGGAGCCAAAATGCCAAAGCAGATTTCCCAGGTTGTAGAGCTCACAATGTGGGGAAGGGTTCTTGGTCTTGAGGAGACAGAGGGTCTTTGTTGAACAGTTGCATGTTAATGTTATCATGTCAGCCTTCTGGAAAAGTTTAAGTAAAAACCTTAAACCCAGGCATGGAGAAGTAGAAGCAGGAGGATCAGGAGTTCAAGGCCACCTTGGGCTGCATAGTGGGTTTCAGGTCAGCATAGGTTACGTGTGGCCTTTTTCAAATAACAAACAGAAACCAAAGAAGACAAATGAACCATTCAACAAAACAACCAACAAAAAAGTTCAAGTCACCATGAGGTGGTGCGTTGTGTGAAAGCTACATATCTCCATAATATAAGTATGTGATGGGTCTTCCTGAAGGGCAATTGAATGCAACAGAGCCTGGTCTCTTCCACTATCTCCAGCCCCAACAGAAACCAGCTCTGCCCGGGTTAAAGAGAAAGGCGGGGCATAAAGAGAAATTATCTGGGCATTTCTGACCCACGCCAGCTACACCCCCAATGGAGCACAAAGGCCAGGAACCAAGTGCCTTGTGCACAGTCTTCTTTATAGCGTTGATTTTCTTAGTGCTTTGCCGAAATATCAGACAAGCAGAAGAGCTGACACCAGAACTCTGCCGTATTTGGGGTCTTCACTTTCTATGAGAGTTTATTTACAGTGAGTGACATGTGCACATACTGAGTTTCTTTCTGTTCTGGGTATAGCCCATAATACCCTTAGGAATCCCCAGACAGGCGAGTGTCTTTTGTTTGCTAGTGGGTTGCCTGAAGCTGGGGACCCCACAGAGCCTGTGGAGGGGGCTGGTCACCAGGAAAGTCCATGCAGGATTAGGCCTTGAAGACTTCCTGCCACACCCCAACCTCTGAGGAAGGAACGGCACACTGAAAGTTGAGGTGGTCACAGAGGCCAAACACATGGCTTCCAGTGAGTACCTGAGGTGGGGACAGTCTTTTCAGACTGAGCCTTTAAACGATGGGAGCAGCTCTGTCTCAGGTAGACAATGTCAGACTCGAGGTGATGTGGAAGGCATCGCATCTGGTATCAGCTGGAGAACTGATTGCTTGGCGCGTGCGTGCGTGTGACCATTAGTCTTGTCAGCTTGAATCACCCAGGAAGGGGCTGTTGATGAGAAATTGTCTAGATTAGGTAGGCCCGGGAGGGACTTTCTGATTGGGTTAATGGGGGTGGAAGAGCCACCCTAAATGGGGGGCACCATTCCGTGCCTTTCATGGGCTGAGTCCTGAGCTGGTGAGACGTTCACCCTCCATTTCCTGCGGTTCTAGTCTATATTAGAGATGGAATCAAGCTCTGGGGACAGAATCACGGCTAGGACACATCTGTCTCCTCCCCAACATGTATATTTAATGGGGCAAGAAGTTCTTGAGACCTTCAGGAAGGATTAGCTGCTGCCAGGGTAGATGCAGGCTCTACAGGACTGGTCTCCAAGACCCCATCAACTAGCTAAGTTCTAGTTTTCATTTGGACCTTGGGCAGCTCAAATGTCAGAACCAACCCTGGCTGACCTTGGGCCCTCCGCTCTCACCTCTTCACAGGAAGGCTGCCTGGGGCTCCCTGATGATTTGCTAAAGATCAGGCCCAGTGACACCCACAGGAGGATGCAATCTTTAGCTGATTTAGATGGGAGATAATGCTCTATCTGCTCTGCCTTCGGGTGGGCTCACTGAGGGACATTCTCCACAGAACCACTGAGGTCTCCAGAGGGTCACAAAGTGTTGTGTTCAATTACTCGCTTTCCTTTCCTGGTCTCTTTGCTTCACGTCTAGCTGGCACTCCCTTGGGTCATCTCCCCAGTCAGTTGCTTGCACTTGGATCCTTATCTCAGGTCAGCTTTAGAAGCCACAAGAAGCTTTCTATAGCTCACCAAATCCCCTGGCACAGAACCTGTCTGGAGCCCTGCGTGTTTGTTTAATATCTAAGTTCCTCCTGGGCTTTGAGTTCCTTGGAGGAGAAACTACAGATCTTGCTCATTAGCAAAACAGTATTATTTAGCACAGCTCTTGATACATGGGATCTGAAAAGTTTTGTTGGATAGCTGAATGAATGATGGACTGAATAAATGAAGTCTCATAATATTTCAGCCCTCAGAGACAAGTCAACCATACTGTTAATAGAAACACTGGTCAAATATTTGTTGATTGACACATTTAATAAGTGAATGCATGAATGAAATGTACATAACATTCCATATCACCTAGAAAATACAGCAGCCACCTTAATAGAACATTTGTTTCTAATTTAGGGGTTAGCCAAAACTTTTTGGAAACACTGGATTAGACCACCAGGCTTTAGTGCCCTGCAGCCTCCACCACTGGGGCATTAACTCAGTTCAGTGTGAAAGCAGCCACAGACAATGTGTTAACCAATGGTGTGTTCTGTTTACCCAAGCAAGGGCCGAGTGGAGGACCATGTTGCAATGTACTGACCTATGGCCTGGAGGTAGGTATCATTGTCCTCACAGAGGGTCCGTGTCTTGCTCCCCTGCAATGGACCTCCTCCTGAAAGCTGCTTCCCTGAAAACCTGCCTTTGCTCTTCCTTGGTGTCTGTGACACTCTTCAGAAGGGAGAGTCATATACAAGGGCCTCTGGCTACGGCTCTGCCCCTTCTTCCTAAAGGTTTTTGTCCTGTGTCCTTCTAGGAAGCCCAACCTTGACCCACTGCTCATGCTGTGGATCCTCAGTCTCAGGACAGGTCACACATGTGAAAGGCCACAAGTGCATGTGTGGAGGACAAAGGACAATTTTCAGGATTCATTCTACCCTTCCTCCATGTAGGTCCTGAGGATCAAACTCAGGTCTTTAGGATTGGCGGAAAGTATCTTTCCATGCTGAACCATATCACTGATCTCAACCAGTTGGTTGGGATGTGTGGTGGTCTAAATGATAGGCTCACATATTTGAATGTTTGGTTCCCAGTTGGTGGATTGGTTAGAAAGAATTAGGAAGAATGGCCTTGTTGGAGGAAGTGTGTCACTGGTGATGGGCTTAAGGTTTCAAAATCCTACGCCAGGCCATCTCACTCTCTCTGTGTCTGCCTCTATATTTTGGATAAGAGGCAAGCTCTCAGCTACTGCTCCAGTGCCATGCCTGCCTCCTGGCTTTCATGCTTCCTATCACGGTGACCATGGACTGACCCTTTCAAACTGCAAGCAAGCACCAATTAAATGCTTTCTTTTATGTGTTCCCTTGGTCATGGTGTCTCTTCACAGCAATAGATCAGTGACTAAGACAGAGAGTCACATTCTGCCTACACGAGGTCTGCTGGCCAGCTTCCTTGGACCTCTTTGGTGCCTTAGCTGCCTAACTTGGGCCTGTCTCTACCTACCTGTCTCATGTACCACTGTGATTTCTCTATGTCCAAGGCCTCATGAGAACTGGGTACCCTGTGCAGGGACCTCTCTTTTCCAACTGGGAATAGCCATGCTCAAGTTCACCTTTCTCCTCAAACTACCATCCTTGCCATTGGGACTTTCACCCAAAGCATCTGTTTCCTCATTTGGGAAGTCAGACAACAACTATGCTCTCCCCAAAGTTTGCCGTGAGAGTTAATTAATATGCATAAGCATGCAGAATACATGCAAACACATTTGCATATGTTCAACTGATACACCAAGTATCCGGTGCAGTTAGCCTTTAACACAGAGGCCATGGGTGTCTGCATCTGTGGTTTTCTCCTGCCTCTTGCAGTCCCAGGTGGGGAAGGCTGCTGCATATCTAATTCCTGTGGACCTGCCCTCTCTTTCAGTAAATTTGTCCCTTTCTAAGAGGCCATTCATTGTCTCTCCTCCCCATGTCACATGGCGGGATAACTGTGACTGGGATTGCTCCCTGAGCACCTATACCAAACAAGGTGATGGTGACTGCTATTCTTTGTTGTCACCTTGACTATGTCTGGAATGAACTACAATCCAGAACAGTGATTTCCTAAACATATGTGTCCTGAGTATGCCAGGCATCAGCCTAGTCCAGGGAACATGAGCATTTAACAAAATAACAAGGCTTCCCTACAGGAATTCCTCCAGTGCTGGAGACACACCAGAGGAGCCAATTTCAGAGCCTGGTCTCCACGAGCTATGTGTCCAGAGCACATTGCTTTCCCTCTGAGCCTCATTTTCCCCATGTGGAAACCATAACAAGAGCAGAATCAAGCCTGGGGGCTGAAGAAGACAATGCATGTAAAATACCCACGGATGGCTGGACAGCCTGTGATAAATGTGCTTGCGCAGGCTAAAGCGAAGCCTGGGGCAGCCACACACTAAAAGAGCAGTCTCCAAAATGCTGTAGGGGCACAAACAGGACGGGCTTAGGAAATGCTGAACTGGTGCAAATTGCTTCTGTTACCAGGAAGGAAATTGGAACAGCTGGAATGTCGGCTCTGGGCCTGGAACTGAGGCCACTGCCCCAGGAGACAAAAATCCCAGCCAGGCACAGGGACTGCTAGGGCAGCATCTCTCAGCCCCAAGTACAGAGAGCACAGAGACACCCTGTCTGTCACTCAGCATGTGTCTAAGAAGGAAAACAGGAATCAGTGACTGGGGGTTACCAAGATGCCAATGATGACTCCCTGCCAGACCAAACCCTGCATTCTGTCCAAAGGCCACCAGGAAGAGGGTGATGATGGTCATAAGCCTGGCCTTGTGGCACTAGAGGCTTTGCTCTCTGTTTCAATCTCCCGTGTCTGTGGTGGCCTCTGTCTGCTGCAGACAAGGGGTTTGGGCTCTGAAAGGTCCCCAGGATTTCTGTCTAGGGAACTATGGAGGAGGGGGCTGTGTTTGAGCAGGGAGTGCACATAGGCATGGTGCTCCCCAATCTGAGCCCCATCGCTTGTCACTGCCACAGCTGGGATGCTGAGCCACAGATTGTCCAACTATTGATCCCCGCCCTCCATAATGAACTGTAACAACAACTCCATTACTCGGTGCCCACCCATTGGCTAAAGATAATATAAAATTAGCCAGCGTGCATGGGGACTCTCAGGATCGATTTCCCTACTCAGATTACTTGTTACGAAAGAATAGAGCTGTCTCCCCCGTAATTGAACAAGTTAACTCCTTGTCTCATAAAATGTAAGCCCATATTGATTGGCTGTGACCGTGTAGGGGTAGGGGTGGGGTTGGGAGATGATCTCCCACCTTCTACTTTCATTTATGGCCCCAGCATTAAGGTTGGGGCCCCAGGCCCAGGCTGGATCACATCTACCCACCTGGACACATGCAGCTTTGGCTTTACACAGACCCAGTTTGAATCCTGGTTCTTCCAGATCTAGTCTTGTGATTTTGCAGCAGGTCCCCAGCTCAGAAGAGCTAATGAAAATAACTTATCCATACCTGTGATATTATTTAATTATTAATAGTACTTATCATATTACTGTAACTACCATGTACGTGTTGGGAAGGCCTGGTGAATTAACCCCAGGGTTGGGGTCAGGCATGAAGCGTCTGGCAACAGGAATGGGTAGTCATGTTATGTAATGTTCATCAGTAGTAGATACCCACCTTAGGAAGTTAAGAAGAGTGTGTGGGTCTTTAAGGAACTGGCCAAGGACACATTCTGAATATCTCTGCCCATCTTGCATGCGTGGGCAAAAGCCACAGGCGCCATGATAGGCTGTTTTTAAATGGGAGAGATGAACTGAAGGAGCTCATGTCACCAACCACAGCAGCTCACTGACTACTGCCAGCCACAACCTACCACCCCACACTGCCATCTGGCAGCCCTAGGGTCTCCCACAGCTTCTACAGACCCGGCCAAGGAGACTACCATCACCAGGAGAGGGCTCAGGTTTCCTGAGTTCAAGACCGTGTTTCACAGACTGCATGTCAATCAACAGTGGGTAGCTGGCCCTAGGAAGGCTCGTCATCTTCAAGGCTGTGGTCCCTGTTGATATTGGCTAGCCAGGCTAAGGGAAGAAAGGGCAGAAGGCAGTGGAGAAAATAAGTCAGCAGCTGCTGAGGGTTGAAGTCTGGGCTTGTAGTTTATGGGGTGGAAAGCCTGGCTACAAACAACACAGATATAGTTTGTCTTTACAGATGTGTGAGCGGCCAAGGCTCATTAGTGGCTGCTCTACCCACTTGTCAGCTTCTGCATCAGCTACACAAGTGGGGAATTTTTGTTGTAATAACCAGATACATACTATCAATGGTTACCCTGTAGGCTACTTACAGAGCCTCCAGGAGTCCTCCCTCTAGATGGTCTTAGAACCAGAAATGGTTGTGTGGAGACATGCTCTCTGGACTATGTCTCTTCACTATGACTACACTACTTGACAGAAACAACTTGAGGAGGAAGGATTTATTGTAGCTCACAGTTTCAGAGGGTTTGGGCGCATTGTGATAGGTGAGGCATGACTGAGTGGCTCAGTGGGTGGAAGCAGGGTTGTGTAGTGAAAGTTGTTCACATGACCACACACCAGGATGCAGGCAAAACAAGACCGAAACCTGGGGACGGGCTCTACCTTCAATGAGCTGCCTCTAGTATCCTGTTATTCCAGCCAGGCCCCACCTCCTAAAGGTTCCATGGCCTTCATAACAACACCACAAGCTGTACATTGAGTGTTCCAAACATAAGTCTGTGGCGGTGTTGGGGGGTGCATTGCAGGGTCCAACTATGACACCACAAAAGGAAAATATGTCTGGTCAGCACATTGATCCTTGATACATAACACATTTCTACACTTAGGATAAAGGCCCAAATCCCTGAGTAAGGCCACCAGAGCCTACACAATTTGACCCCAGGCTTCCTAGTTGCAATCTTGAAAGGGACATACAGCCTTGGTCATATTCCAGATTCCATGCCCCCCTTGTCATCTCAGAACAAACCAGATCTTCCCTCTCTAAATATCAGGTGCCTGTAGGTTTTTTGCAAAGTGCTCTTTTCTGTACCCAGGATCTACACAGGACACCTCTCCCCTGGCCCTCTATGACCACCCAGACACTGAAGCAGGCACCCTCTTCTCCAGGTTACAGTATCTTGATCTATGATCCATGCTCAGCAAGGGTGATGAGAACTCTAGGCAGTGAGCTCCCAGGGCAGTTTGGTTCTTTTTCACATTCCAACTGTCTTGAGCTTTAGAGAGAAGGAGAATGCCTGGAGGGGTGAGAAATGGTGGGGAGCAGGAGACTAGGAGATTTGCCCCAAAGGAAAAACCAGAGCCATGTCTTCACAGACTACTGCTAAAAATCTAAAGAATGGGGATATTATGCCAGCTTGGCATGGCCACTCAGATGTCTCATCAGAGCTCACCCAAAGGCATTGTTGCTTCACAAGTGTCTTGAGCTAACTGGGATCTGTTGAGGTTCTTGGCAAAAAAAAATCACTACCAGCAGCAAAACCCCAAAGATCAAGTAACAAAGACTAACCAAATAAAACTAAAGCCAAGCCTGGGGCAGTTCAGCTTCCTTCCTAGGAAGCTTCCATCCCACAGTGCCTGGGCTCCAGTGTGAGTCAGGGCTCGCCAGTCCTTCCCAATCCTCCCCAGTTCTCCCCAGTCCTCCCCAGTCTTCTTCAGTCCTCCCCAGCTCTCCCCATTCCTCCCTAGTCCTCCCCAGCCTCTCCCTCCCTTACTAGCTCCCACTCCTATCTTTCCTGTCCTGGAGAGGTGTTCTCAGAATGTTTATTAGAAAGGGTAACAAATGGAACTAGGAGACATGGGAGGGAAGGAGGGAAGGGAGGAAGGGACTCAGGCAGGGCAAAGAGTCCCCTACATTCCTTTCTGAGGAGCCCATTGCTCACTCATGGTTGTCCTATCGAGCAAATCCAGTTTTTAAGTCTATAGTAGGGTATACAGTCAGAAGAACATTAAATTATTCTTAAATGTACAGGTTTACTGTCCTGAAGACTGTTGTTGTGTTGTATATTATTTACGACTGTTTTCTGGTTGGCTGAGGTCACACTGATACACAATCCACTTTGGATAATATTTCTCATTCTATTTTGTGGCAGACTTTTAATTTGTCACTGTACTGCGAATGTCTCTCCATGTCAGTGAACATGAACTATAAGGAAAAATTTGTAAATACCACACATGGAAAGATTATTTTTCCAGCTGTAGGTTGGGAGTCCTCAAAGGATTAAAGATTTCAGTGGATAAAGATCAATATTTAAAAATAAGTAGAATGGGAAGGTACAATATTGAATAGAAGCAACAGTAGAGATTTAAATTTTTATAAAGATTGTATGCAGCTGAGCACTGTATGCATGCTGAATTGTGATACCGTATGTCCTTATGTGAATTCCAATCATAAAGTTTGAAAACTTCTGATGCTCTGTCAGTGAGATTTATTAGAAGTGATTTGTTCATGCTCTTAATGTGAGCATTCTTGCTCGTATGTTGAATTTTGCAAATTTTTCTACTTATTTCCTTGGGATTTCTAGTGCATACATGGGTGTGCCCTTTTTCAATGTATCTTCTAGAAAGAATAAACTGATATGTAATATGACTGGTTGGGTTAAGAAGTATACGTCTCTGTCTTCTGATACCATTGGATCCTATGACCACTGGGTCTGTAACCATTTCATATTGTCTTCTTGGAAATTTTAGTATGATCTCAGATTTTAGAAAAAGCTAACTTGTGTTGTAGCTGTGGTCCAGACTCCACAAGTCCAGCTCCTCGCCTCCTTCTGTTCTTGTATTCATGGTCTGGAATAAATGCTACTGTTATTCACTTTGGGAATTCCAGATAAGGAAGCTGAGGCTTAAGAATCACTCTAGACTCCAACAATATTGATTTCCTGTCATGTATGACTGCAAAAGCAGGCGTAAGTCACTTGAGAGAGTCAAGGTGTAGAGAGAAAAGATTTAGTTTGGCGTGGTTTGGGAGTCTCAGGCCATGATCAGCTGGCCCTGTTACTGCGGGGCTTTCATTGCAATAGAGGGTACATGGTAGAGCAATACTTCTTGCCTCCTGGGATATGAGAAGGAGAAAGGGAAAGAGACCAGGACTACACAGTCTCTTCAAGGGCACTAGCCCGTCCTCTTACCTCCTAAAGGTTCCACCTTTTCCTAATCCATTACACTGGGATGCTTGCCTTTTTTATGTTTTTGTGTCTTTATTGGGGTTCATTATGGGTAGGAACTGTCCCCTTAAGGTATGCCTCTCCCACTCAAGCCTGTCCATTTTAATCCTCCTGGGATGCCTTCTGGGACCTTTCTTTTTCTTTGTGCTGCTCTTTGTGCAGCTCACAGCAGCTTCAGGTTCCTCCTTAGAAGAAAACTTCCTCTTCTTCTTGGGGACACTGGGGCTTGCTGCCTCTTTAGTTCGCTGGCCGTTTCCTCCTTCGGCCAGGATTTCTTCCTCTTGGGAGGACTTACTCTGCTAGTAGCCATCTCTTCAGGGTCACCGACCAACTCCTCCTTGGGAAAGCTTTCTTTTTCTTACTTTTAGGCAAAGAGACAGGTGGATCTTCCATTCCATTTTCCTGTGGAGTCTCCTGGGGTTTTAGCTTTTTCTTCTTCTTAGGTTTTCCATGTGTTTCCTCACATTCTTCTGGAGTGCGACTGTTTTCTGGAGAGGCCAGGGCCAGTGCAGCCAGTCGTTTCTTTTCCTTCTTCAAGCGTCTCTTCTCCTGTTTTTCTAGCTTCCTGGTAATTTCAGCAGCCGCTTCCTCTGCCTGAACTATAGCTTCCTTCATGACAACCAGATTCTTCCGTGGAATCTCTCCAGTCTCATAGAAAGATAGCTGCTCCTCAGCTTGTTCTTGGAGCTTCTCCACAAACACACTTGTGGGCACCTCAGAGAAGCAATCAATCCTTGAGGCAATGCTACATTTGTTTGCTAGATATCGGGAGATGCGGCTTTTGTTCTTTGCAGCTGCTTGACCAATAAAGGTGGAATGGAAAATGAGTCCATATTTTGGTGTATTATCCCTTGTCTTCCCAGGGCCCAGCAAAAAGGGATGCTTGCCTTTGATATATAGATGCCTGGGATCTTTCAAGCTGTAAGAAGCTGCCTCACTTCCTATGACATATAGATGTCGGGGAGCCTTCAAGATTCAAGCTGTAGCAAGTCACCTTGCTTCCTTTTCCATTGCTTGTGACAAACTCCGTGTCTTTGTTTATAACTCATCAGGTACCTAGTGAGATGGGGGCCTTTCATCTGCTTACCTAAGTGTGCTAACTAAAGACATGCCCAAATACATCTGAATGATCCTTCAAAGTCTTGACATTGGGTCAGCTAGGATTTGGGGTCCACAGTTTGACCTCAAGATTTAAAACCACTTCTTCTTAAATTGGGTTATGTGTTCACCAGATATAGTCCTAAGAGATATGCAAAACATCAAATAAACACGCAGTTTCTCCTAAAAGCCTCAGGATATGTATTTTAATATTAAAACAACCACTAATACACTACAGAGTGCATGTTTAAAGCTCCAACAGAAAACTTTAAGTAGATTGTCTTGTTGCTGCTAGTTGTATCAGTCAGCAAAGGCTGTGCTGTAGTGACGAACAAGCCCCCAATCACAGTGGCTTAAAGCAACAGATTGCTTTTCTCCTGAGACCAGCTGTCTGCTGCTGGACACCTGGAGTGCATTCTCCTTCATCTGGACTGCAGGTCCTGGCCAGCATAGCAGCCCCTGCTTGAACATGTTTTGTTACTGTGGGGAAGAAAAAAGGAACTCCTGAGGGTCTCGTGCCAGCATTCATTGCTTAGCTGGAGGCAACACATCTGATTCCAAGTCGTCCCTTGTCAGTCACGCCTCACTCAGCACATTGTCCCAGCCCACCACAGGCAGGAAGTGCAAGCAAGAAGTGTGAGCTGCTCCCTTGCAGGACGTAGGTTGAAATGGGATCTAACATGTAAAAAGCCACAGATACTGACAGGTGGGCAGTGGCATTAGGGACAGCCGTGGCTGCTCAGACTTTGGACAGATCTGTACAGACTCCTGTCCCATGGTCTTCTGAGGAAACATGAGATGGCAGCTTCAGAGCTTTTCTACCCAGTGCTTTCAAAAGTGGCAAGTTGTTGCTTGCTCATATAACTGAAGTGTGATGGTAGAAGGGGTATATTCCATAGTGCCCAGCATGGGAAGTCCCTCTGAGTTTCTGACCTGTAGTCACAAATTGACCTAAGCTATATAGTGGCTGCTGAAGCCCCAGACAGTAGGAAATAAGATCTACTTAAATATTAACAGCTTTATTAAGATGCAGTCCCCCATGTCCCATAATTCATCTCCTTAAAATACACAGTTGGGTGATGTGTACTATATTCACGGGCCCAAGGGACCATCGTTACAGTCACTTTGGAATATTTTGCCACCTTTGAAGCACTCAAGTTTTTTAATTGTATGCCCTAGACCTGACAGCTATAACTCGAGCTGCCAGCACCCACAGCCTGCTCCAGAACTGCAACACCAGTGAGCAGGCGCTGCCTGCTGCTGCCTGCTGCTGCTCACTAAAGCTGAAAGCTTAGGATTATAATCGCTGCCAAGGACCACTGTTGGCTAAAGTCCAGAGCAATAAGCCTCCACTTGAGTACCTGAAGCTTTAAGTTACTGGCTTCTGAAGCTGGCACAAGCCTGTGTCCCACAGAGTGTGGCCCTCTAAGTCTCTAGCTGTGCTAATCCAGCTACTTGGCCATGGTACTAGGGCTTGGGAAAGCTGGCACTTAAAGAGCATCTCCCTGATTTCTCCTGACTCCTGTCTAGGTCCAGCAGAAAGACACAGCCAGGTGGTTACTAAGAGGACAGTATGTATTTATCTTAGATCACTGTGATAAATACCATGACCAAAAGCAACCTGGGGAGGAAAGGGTTTATTTGGTGAACATGTCCCAATCCCAGTTCCCACTGAGGGAAGCTAAGGCAGGAATTCAAGCAGGAACCTGGAGGCAGGAATGGAAGCAGAAGCCATGGGGGGGGGGGATGTAATTTATGGCTTGCTCCAAGCCTGCTTTCATATACAACCCAGGACCACCTGCCCAGGGGTGACACCACCACAGTGGGCTGGGTGCTCCCACATTAATCATTAATCAAGAAAATGCCTCCTCCTAGACTTGTCTACAGGCCAATCTGATGGAGGCATTTCCTCAGTTCAGGTTCCTCTTCTCAGATGACCTTAGTTTGTGTCAAGTTGACAAAAACTAACCAGTATGCCCATCCCCCCAAACAGAAAGGAAATGCCGGCAATCCTAAAACACCATCCCTTTACTTGGAACTCTTGTTGTGAAGGAAACATGATGCCCACTCTGTCCAGATGCTGGAGGGCTGTTAGCTTGCAGAGGAAAGGAGAGAGTCTCCATTCAGTGCGTTGTTTCTGACTTGGTTTCACCACATTTTGAGTTGTGTTTTCCAAGTGCGAGGGATTTTGGACTTACAGATTATTTTATCTTGTATTATTTAAACCAGGCTTTACCAAAAGGACAAGTGGCAAAGGACAATTTCCCCAAAGAAAGCAGTGATTAAAGGCAATGGTGACAATCCCACCAGTAGTAGAGAAGAGCATTCTGGGCTGTCACTCCCTCTTCCCACAAGGGCTTTGGACAGCTCCGTACAGGGCAAAGTGGTGGCTACCTCCTGAGAGCTGGCAGAAGCTGGCCCACCGAGGCGATCCACAGACTGACTTTTCATATGGGTTTCTATCATTATAGCTCATGTCAGCCTCTCTCTAAGAGCACATGGTGAGAGATGGGCCATCCCAATAGGCCCCCATTGTTAGAATGACACAAATATTGCTCATTTCCTCTCCTTGTCATGGTTGAAACAAGAATTAGATTTGCTGAATAAGTGTGGATTATAATATGCACTTACCATTCATTTACTCAACAAACCATTGGTGTAGAGACCTGGGATCCAGCAATTGGCTCAGCCTATTCAGCTAGCTATAACAAAATACCTAAGCCTGAGTAATTTGAAAACATTATGCATTTATTCCTCACTGTGGGAAGTCTACAATCAGTTAACAGCAGACTTGATGGGGTGCTGGCACACGGTGGAAAAGGCAAAGTATCTCCCTTGAAGTTCTTTTGTAAGGGCACAAGTCCTATTCCTGATGGCCCCACATCTTAATATTATATCACTGGGCTTGGGTTCCAACACAGGGATTGTGATGTGACACCACAATTCAAATGATAGCAATAATCACCAAGTGGCCTTGTCACCCTCATGGGACATTCTCATGGGATGGGCTGGTAACAAATGTGATAAAGAAAGAATAGAGTATGAGGTGTATAATACATTGGTTTCACATGTGTGAGCCTCTCTCTCTCTCTCTCTCTCTCTCTCTCTCTCTCTCTCTCTCTCTGTGTGTGTGTGTGTGTGTGTGTGTGTGTGTATGAATGTGGTGTATGTACGTATATGTACATGTGTGTATGTTTATGTGTGTGTATGTGTGTTTGGTGTGTGCAGTCATTTTTTTCTCTTTGTAATGGTGTGTGGACATTTGGTAGCCATAAGCCTAGACATCAAAACCTCCTACCTGATGGATGACACTTTGAAGGACATACTTTAGAGGCCCTAACAGGAAACCCGAACCCAGAGCAGCAGTGACTTCATACTCCACTCACTAGGTTCACTGATGCTTCCTGATGTTTGCACTCCATCATGTGAATTCCTAGAGAAAAGTCAGGTTCCAAGAAGCCAAACTGAGGTGACTGTGGCTGGATTAGTTATCTAGCCATTTGTAACAAAGAACTGTAAGAGAAACTGCGTGTTTCCTCACAATTTCTGTGAGTCAAAGGTCTGGTCTGGAGAGCTGGGCTCTCCGGAGATCGCATTGACTGGGCTGAGGTCTTGCCTGAGCGCTTCACTGGGAAAGAATCCACTTTTATGTTCATGTGATGGTTGACAGAATTCAGTTCCCATGTCCACGTGTTTCTGTTGCTCTAGCTGGATGCCTAAGACCAGGTAACGTTTAAAAATTATTTTAGGTTTTTAAATTTCATTTTATGTGTGTGTTTCATCTTCATGTATAGTGTACTATATGTGTGCCTGATGCTCCTAGACATCATTTCCCCCAGAACTGGAGTTACAGGTGGTTGTGAGTCACCGTAGGAGTGCTGGGAATTGAACCCAGGTCCTCTGCAAGAACAACAAGTACTCTTAACTGCTGAGCCATCTCTCCAGCCCAAGACCAGGCAATTTAGAAAGAGGGCAGGGAAAGATAGACATAGACATTTTACTCAAAGATCTGGTGATTGTGAAGGCTGAGGTAGAAGTATGCATGTTTGAGACCAACCTGGACAACCTAGTAAAAGCCCGTGTCAAAATAAAAAGAGCTCTGGGACTATAGCTCTGAGACAGAACACTTGTCTGACATATATGGGGTCCTGGGTTCAATCCCCAGCAGTACCAGAAAATAAAGATAGGAAATAAGAATGATGTGTGTGATCCATCAAGCAAAGCAAGCTACTTCATTGGCTCATCAAATAAGAGTAATCAGAGTAGGATGCATGTGGATTCAGGGGCCCAGAGATGGCAGGACCCGGTGTCTATTGTCAGCTCTAATGTCCTCCCTGGTGGCTTTATCACCTGGCTACTTAAATACAGCTGCCCAGCTCTATAAAAGGAAGTGTCCTGACTCCACCCAAGGGTCCTGGACTTCAGCTCCTGGCTTGGACTGGATCTTGTGTCTCACCTTAAACCCATCACAGTAACCAGTTGCCATGGGGTCCTCCAAAAAGGGCCACCCAATAAATGTGCTGCTGCTTTCTCCTCACCTGCCTTTGTAGCAGAAAGCAGCCACAGAAAACACAGACCAGTGAGTATGGCTGTGTTCTAATAAAACTTTATGAACACTCATGTTTGGAGTTCCTGTGGTTTTATCAAGTGAGGGGAGAAGCCAGCTCACCAGAAAACAGGGTGTGGGGTTGAGTTTGGTGACTCTGAAGAGCATACACCCCATAGTATATATTGAAAAATAGCCCACAGACAGAGTGGCCATCTTCGTCTGTACCACGCTGTGGGACTCACTTTGGGACCTTGTGTGAGGCCCATTGTTGGTCCTCAAAGATGTGAAAAGGTAACATTTCATTTATGTCATGGATCTGAAACATTGCAGTAGCCTTCATTGAGCCCTATTTAAATTTCCACGTTCTACATCGGTGTCTTTAAAATTGCTCAACACTGTCATCTCTGCAGCTTCATCAGACACCCTCGTTTCGGCCAAGCTTGACAGGCGTGCATGAGACTTTCCTCCAAGCAGGGGTGGATTTGCTGGGGGACCCACTGCCTCCCACGGCTCTGGGAAGCCAAGATCATTCCAGCCACAGCCCTTGGTGGCAGAGCCCAGCACCCAGCAATTGTCCTTCTAATCAACTGCTTCTAAGCAGGTGAACATTTATCTCAGTCAGTTACCCCTTATAATTACTGTATTGAACCCAGTTGTCTATAAAATGAATGGTTTGTTCAGACACTTTACCCAAAGAGTTCATTAGGGGTTAAACAAAATGCAATCCCATTTGCAAAGAGCATAATAAATTGTTTCATCTGTGAATTTAGCTGTTCTCCCTAATGCAGACATGGGTGTTACAGTGGCTTCCCCTTGATAGGGTTATGGGTTAATGAAATGCTTTTTCTGTTGCTTATTTTCCTCTCTTCTGTGCTGAGTGATAAGTAGCTAACCAACGAAGCTTGTAATTACAATCTTACAGAAACCGGCCCGATCTGTATATAAATCTCACCATCCAATTACAAGATGTAATAATTTTGCAGTCAAGCTGGTAATGAGGTCTAATACTCGTGCATGCGATAATCCCCTCTGGATGCTGGCTTGATCAGATGTTGGCTTTGTAATTAGACGGGCAGAAAATCATTATTTCATGTTCAGGAAAAAATTAGGTTGGTGGGAAGTTAATTTTCTCACCGCTCTCTGAAGCGTAGACAAGAATTTAATGATTTAATCATGATTGTTAGCTCTTTTGCAATCAATTTGTAATGATTGTGTAGCAACTCTCTTCAAGGGAAGCTGCTTGGGAGAGGAGTTTGCATGCAGCCATCCAGGGGGGCTGGCCTTTGAGGGACACGTGACTAGACCAGGAGCCCATTAAAGCCCTCTTGGAGAGCAGCCTCCTGCAGCCGCAGACATCCCCAGACCTGACTAGGAATTGGAGCAGTGTTTCTCTGAGCCTCGGAATAATTTTGTTGTCTTGCTGTGTGGATTTCAAACAGTTTATTAACAAAAGAGTGCAAGAAAGGAGGTTTCTTCTTCTTCTGTTGTTTTGTTCTTTTAACTTACTTCTCACTTGAAGATGCGTGCTGCCTGGCTGGAGTGGGAGTTAGCAGAGTTTTCCACCTCCTAAGAGGGTTGGCATTCGATTTCTTGGACACAAGTCAAGGGTCCCCTTTGCCCAGCCTGTGTGGCCCCTCTGAGGCCTGGAAGCTTCCCTCCATGCATGAAACACACGATCCTTTGGGGAGACTTAGAGCTGCAGGTATGGGGACCAGCCAGACAGCAGGGCCCATTGAGGCCTCAAGTTCGTGGTGACAAGAACTAGAGCCTGAAAGATTGCATCTTCCACACACCCCTTCCTTGGTCTCACATTAGCTCTCCACTTACCAAGGGGGGACTCCTCTGAGCACCCCCAGCCTACCCAACACCCCTATCCCAGCTGTTCAATGATCTCACCTGTGGCGAAAAAGACCAGGATGCCTTTAGCTTCAAACACCAGCCTTTGCAGCCCTATTAAAACTCCTAAGGCCAAGAATTAGAAAGCCTGCCCACTGCTTGAAGGAAAAGATAGAGGGGAGCATTGTGGAATTAATATTCCAATATGTTATCCTCTCATATTGACTCAGACTTCCTTTGTGTGTTCACTTACCGACTTATTTTCTGAGCACCCCAAACACCATTTTAATGGTGCCTGCCCATCCTGGGTAGTGTGATTATTACTTAGACATGCCTGGTTGCTTATCTAAGTAAATTCTAGAAGTTTTTATTAAGCTCCAGCCAAATGCTAAATCAAGTCTGAGCAGGGCATATCCTGTTTGAGTAGGGGGGTAGGGTGAACAGTGCTGACACTTGCCACTGTACTTTATTGGATGTAATGTGTTCTGTCAATGCTGAAATGCTTCCTTCATGTATTGAGAAAGTAAAATGCCATTGCTGAGCAAAGCCCTCCTGATACATTACCATGTAGAATTTATACGTCATTCTTACTAACATGCTCTTGTAGACTTGATGTAAGAGTGGTTTTGTTTTAGCTTTTTCTCTTTTTGCTTTGGAGTTTTTGTTTGTTTGTTTTATTTTTTTGTAGATCATCCTTTGGCCTCATTAAAAGGAAACACAAGTAAAAAAAACTAACAAAAGTATTCTGGAATCTTCTTTACTCAGAGACCAACTCTCTGGACCTTAAATCTTTACAACTGCCTTTTCCTGAAAGAACTCAGCCCTGCTTATGTTCAAGATGCTCTTCTAAGCAGTGACAACCTCCTGAAAACACGACACCTGCAGACACTGATGACATCACAGATGTCCCTGGCCAACACTGACGCCATTTTCAACTACCTTAAAATAGGTTTTTTCAAAATGCTCGTCTCCTAACTGAGGAAGATGAAACAATATCAAGTCCCACACACGGGGCAGTTTTTCAGCCTGATCTGGTAAGGTGAAGATAGCCCACAGGAAAGCACACTGTGGGTGTGAAGTCACAGGAGAGCACACTGTGGTTGTGTGAAGTCACAGGAGAGCACACTGTGGATGTGAAGTCACAGCAGAGCACACTGTGGGTGTGAAGTCACAGGAGAGCACACTGTGGGTGTGAAGTCACAGGAGAACACACTGTGGATGTGAAGTCACAGGAGAGCACACTGTGGGTGTGAAGTCACAGGAGAGCACACTGTGGTTGTGTGAAGTCACAGGAGAACACACTGTGGGTGTGAAGTCACAGGAGAGCACACTGTGGGTATGAAGTCACAGGAGAGCACACTGTGGGTGTGAAGTCACAAGAGAGCACACTGTGACTGTGTGAAATCACAGGAGAGCACACTGTGGGTGTGTGTGAAGTCACAGGAGAACACACTGTGGGTGTGAAGTCACAGGAGAGCACACTGTGGGTGTGAAGTCACAGGAGAACACACTGTGGGTGTGAAGTCACAGGAGAGCACACTGTGGGTGTGAAGTCACAGGAGAGCACACTGTGGCTGTGAAGTCACAGGAGGGCACACTGTGGGTGTGAAGTCACAGGAGAACACACTGTGGGTGTGAAGTCACAGGAGAGCACACTGTGGGTGTGTGTGAAGTCACAGGAGAGCACACTGTGGGTGTGAAGTCACAGGAGAACACACTGTGGCTGTGAAGTCACAGGAGAGCACACTGTGGCTGTGAAGTCACAGGAGGGCACACTGTGGGTGTGAAGTCACAGGAGAACACACTGTGGGTGTGAAGTGACAGGAGAGCACACTGTGGGTGTGAAGTCACAGGAGAGCACACTGTGGCTGTTTGAAGTCACAGGAGAGCACACTGTGGGTGTGAAGTCACAGGAGAGCACACTGTGGGTGTGCAGTCACAGGGGAGCACACTGTAGGATGGGTAGAGAGAGTCCAGTTTCCATGAGCTCAGGCTCACTCTCAAAAGATGCTGCAGCCTTGAAGACCCTGGCTAGTTCTAGTCATACTAGGAACATAGGAGGCAGCTAAGTCAACAGTGCCAAAGTTGGGAACAAGCCTGGCAAAGGAACAAGGCCAGTGGGAGCTATCTCAAGCATGGGCTGGAGATATGGATGCCGTCTAAGTGTGCAATAACTGTTTCATTTTCCGTGGCAATTAAAGAGTTAAAAGGCAGGGAAATTTTGAGAGTTAAGCAAAGCCAAACATCATTCAAAGATGGTGTCTTCTTAGTCAGTGTTCTGTTGCTATGAAGGGATACCATGGCAACTTTTTATAAAGGAAAACATTTAACTGGGGCTGGCTTATAGTTTCAGATGTTTAGTCCGTTGTCACTATGGTGGAGCATGGTAGCACACAGGCAGACATGGTGCTGGAGAAGCGGAGAGTTCTACATCTGGATCTGCTGTCAGCAGGGAAAGTCATTAAGCCTAGCTTGGGCATTGAAGCCACAAAGCCCACCCCCAATGACACACTTCCTCCAAGGCCACAGCTACTTCAAGAAGGCCACACCTCCTAATCCTTGTCAAGTAGTGCCATTCCCTAAGGATCAAGCATTCAAGCACATCAGCCTATGGGTGCCATTCCTATTCAAACCCACCACAGATGACAATTTTTAGTAGCATTTGAAAGAGAAACCCCCTGGCAGACAAGCTGGAAATCTCAGCAGCTGCTGGGTGGAGAATGGAGAAGGGGAAACCATTTCATTAAGCCTGCATTGCGCTCAGCCACATGGTGGACAAGCAGCCATGTGACAGGGAGTGGGAGCTTTAGAGAAAGAGTAAAAAAAGTCCAAATAGGGGGAAAGCATTCTTAGGTTCTGGCCAGCATCTGAGAGAGAGGTGGGAGAGGGTTCCCAGGAAGGTGAACAGAACCAAACAAACCATTTGGGGCTCATGGGGACTGTGAGGGGAGGTGGGGGTTTGGGGAGGGAACTTATATTATCTCATTAAAGGGGTAAGTATTCTTCCTATCTCTTCAGCATGGCTTAGGGCAAGCCTACCTTCCTTGGGGTGGTGCTGAAGCCAGCCATGCCATTGATTGGCTCAACCAGGTTAACTCTCAGTTTTGGGTAGCTTGGAATGTTAGGTTCCTACCTAGGCCAGATATTGCCTTCTCTTGGCCAGTAGGAACTAGTTTTTCCTTAATGGGATTTTACTATTTTTGTATCAACACGATGCTCAATCAAACTCCTGACCACAACCACAATGTTTATCATACTTAAGCATCCTTGAAGGTTACTCCCCCCCCCCATGTTGTGATGATACTGAATGCCCAGAGACTTTGCTGCCTATTAAAACACAGCATCACTGATGGGCTTGTCAGCATCCGTGCCACTGTCTATTAAGTCCCAGTGGCCAATTTTCCTGAAGTTGTTTTTTTATTTTCTTTGTCTGTATGGGTTCCTTCTTGTCCCAGGGCCCTTGTATATGCTTAGCCTTTTGCCGGCAGAAGCTCACCTTCCATGTTCAGGTAGCCCGAACAGACCCTTCCAATTATGAGTTCTCCCCATGCAGGGAACTCTGTTGTACTCTCATCATAGCTACAATTTGGATTTCTTCATATGATTACCTGAAAATATGTATATTTTCCACTGGAGTGTGGGCTCCTGCTGATGAGCTATCATACACTGTCTGCTCTTGGCTAAGTGTTCTTCCAACCTTGTCTTCATCTCGATGTGAATGAGTGAATCTTTTGTTAAAGAATGCTAACAAACAAGGGTGATAAATGTAAAAGGTGATTCTGGGTGCAGCAGGGAGCAAGTCAGTCCCAGCAGGGTGGCTATGAACCTAGCCCATGACACTTGCAGTGGACTACATGGCTATATTCACATAACTCACCTAGTGAACTACACTAAATGGCAGTAATTTGAATTATCCCTCTTCTTTTTTTTTCAGACACTGCCACTTTTAATGGCAGTCATGGGGTACCTTGTCTGTGCAGGACTGCTCGAGGAGTCTCGTCCTTTCCCAGAGGCCTCATGATCCTATTCAATCTGTTTTAATCTCAGTGTGACTCCAGGTAGTCGTCTGGACTCTGCAAGGAGGGTTGGAGTTCTCTCCTGCAGCCTTTCTGGGCCTTCAGGTGCACAGCCTCCCTGGGTGTGGAGAGCAAGCACTCTGTTGTGGGGATATTTGATCACACTGTGTGAAGATGTGTCTCTGTCCTTCCTCGCCTGCCTAAGGTACCTTCTGATTGGTTTAATAAAGAGCTGAACAGCCAATACCTATAGGAAAGGATAGGCGGGACTTTCAGGCAGAGATAGGAACTCTGGGAAGAATCTGAGAGGAGCGGGATTTGCCAGCCAGATGTGGAGGAAGTCAGATACACAGTTTGGAGGAGAGGTAACAAGCCATGTGGCAGAACGTAGATTAATATAAACCAGTTAAATTAAGTTATAAGAGCTACTGAGGGACAAGCCTAAGCTAAGGTCAAGCTTTCATAATTAATAAGAAGTCTCCATGTTATTATTAGGAGCTGTTGTTCCAAAGGAAGACTTGACTACAGCACCCTGCAGGTGCACGGTCTCCCTGGGTGTGAGTACACACCTGCAGGTGCACAGTCCACCTGGGTGTGAGTAAACACCTGCAGGTGCACAGTCCACCTGGGTGTGAGTAAACACCTGCAGGTGCACAGTCCACCTGGGTGTGAGTACACACCTGCAGGTGCACAGTCTCCCTGGGTGTGAGTAAACACCTGCAGGTGCACAGTCTCCCTGGGTGTGAGTAAACACCTGCAGGTGCACAGTCCACCTGGGTGTGAGTAAACACCTGCAGGTGCACAGTCTCCCTGGGTGTGAGTAAACACCTGCAGGTGCACAGTCTCCCTGGGTGTGAGTACACACCTGCAGGTGCACAGTCCACCTGGGTGTGAGTAAACACCTGCAGGTGCACAGTCCACCTGGGTGTGAGTGTACACCTGCAGGTGCACAGTCTCCCTGGGTGTGAGTACACACCTGCAGGTGCACAGTCTCCCTGGGTGTGAGTACACACCTGCAGGTGCACAGTCTCCCTGGGTTTTCAGCAGTCCCCCCCTTCCCCGCTCTGCTCTGTGTTTTTTCTTGAACTGCTCTTGTTTCCCGTCATTAATTTCATGTTTCTATTTAAATGTGGTGAGTCTTGTCATGAAGCCTGTCACCTGAAGTAAGAATGTCCCTCCTGTAACTTGCATCTCTGAGACTTTTTAACACTATTTCCTCACCCCCCCTCAGCCCTGGCTGCCACCATTCTTCCTGTCTGTGAACCCGACTGCTTTCCAAACCTCACAGAAGAGACATCAAATGTGAGATCTTTAACCTTTGTTCTTGGTTGGATTTAGAACCACCAAGGAGACTGAGACATCTCTGGAATTAACTGTAGGGAAAAGACTCACACTAAGTGCGGAAATGCCATCCCCTAAGCTTGGGACGGACCAGTATAGAATGGAGGGGGGAAGAAGAGCCAGTCTAGTGCCATCTTCCCCTTTCTCTGCTTCCTGTCTGCTGTCTGACTGGAGTTGGTCACATGCCATGGAGGACTGAGCCCTCTAAAACCGTGAGCAGAGTCACTTCCGTCCTGAAGTTTTTCTGCAGGTATTTTGGTTACAACAAAGGTAAAAGTAAGTACACTTAATGCACACGTTGTGTGTCTCTTAGCAACTGCTTTACTTGGACTTGGCACAATCTCCCAGGGTTCATCAGAAGGACCTATTCCAAAATTTCACTCCTTTTCAAGCTGGGTTTTGCTCACCCAATACTTGAGTTGTTTCTACCTTCTGGCTGTGAAGGAGTGAAGGATGTACTCTGTGATACTCAATAAGGTTGTCAACTTGACTACATCTGAACTCAACTAAAACCCAAACAACTGTGCATGTCCGTGAGGGATTTTCTTGATAAGATGACTTGAGGCAGAAAGCCCCACCTTAAATCCAGACCACACCTTCTGGTGGCAGCCCAGGACATAGGACATGGGGGAAGGGAGCTTTTGCTTTTTTCTTGTTTGTCTTTTCCCTCACTGGCAAGTCCATCTACCTTAATGCAGAGGTGGCCCTTCACTGGTGTTAGAACCTACTTCTTTGAGACTCCAACAGAGACTAAAGACCAGCAGCTCTCTAGGTCTTCCCTGGGACTCCATCAACAGATTGGGACTGCTAAGACATTCAGTTTCAGGGACTGAACAATTGCTGGATTCTTGGCTTTCCTGACAAGAGACAGCAACTGTTGGCTTACCCAGACCACAGTCTGTAAGCTGCTCTAATAAATCCCATACATACATGCATGCATACATACATATATATATATACACACATACATGCATGCATACATACTCATATATACATACTCATTATATAAATATGCACATACACACACACACGTACACACACACTGTATCTGTCTGTTCCTTTAGAAAGTTTTGACTAATATACTCAAGTCCCTGGTCTCAATTCTTTTGTCCTTATCAGGGCAGGACTGCTGGTCTGTACAACTGTGCTGTCTTTACTTGCTTTCTGGAGAACCTACATCATTTCTGCTCTGACTGCACCAGGTGTCTGGTTCCTTCACCTCCTCACTAACACCTGTTCCCTCTGCACACACTCACCGTCCTAATGTGAGGAGCCACCAACAGCTGCTCCCTCTGCCCACACTCACCATCCTAATGTGAGGAGCCACCAACAGCTGCTCCCTCTGCACACACTCACCATCCCAATGTGGGGAGTCACCAACACCTGTTCCCTCTGCACACACTCACCATCCTAATGTGGGGAGAGGTAATCTTTATACTTGAGCCCAGAACCCCACCTCCAACTCCTTCTAATGAGAAGTTTCTAAGAAATTAAGGAAATACACTTAACTGCCTAATATGGAGAAGAGCTGTGCCATGGTCTTTGTGTCAGAGAAACAGATGAGGAGAGAGTCTCTATCATGATTTCATCTACTTCATCTCCTGGATGTGTCTCCCACACTGTCCAAAGTGGAATGTTTCTTTCATTTTGTTTCTCCCAAGAAAGATCCATAGGTCCCACATCACTTACATTCTTATACCTCTCGGGATCTGTTACCCTATACTTAAAGGCAAAGTGGCCGGGTGTCAATTTTAGGAATTTTTTTTTTTCTTATCAGAACATCATGAACATGTTCCATTGTCTTATAATAAATAGCAAATTGCTGTGCATATTCAAGGCTAGGTTTCCCCTGTTCTTGATTCTTTTCCCAACAGGTGTCCCCTGTAAGTTTATTTATTTATTTGTTTGTTTTTATTTATTTATTTTTGAGACAGGGTTTCTCTGTGTAGCTTTGTGCTTTTCCTGGATCTCGCTCTATAGACCAGGCTGGCCTTGAACTCACAGAGCTCTGCCTGCCTCCTGAGTGCTGGGATTAAAGGCGTGTGCCACCACCGCCTGGCTTGCCCCCCCCCCCCGTAAGTTTAAAAATCTCAGAAAAGTCGGCTGTATTGCCAGACCACCTTCTAAATAGTTGTGTTTGTATCAGTAGATTAGATCTGCTCTCAGTCTCCATCAGAGAAGCTTTTCACTGTGGTAGGTAGCTGTTAATACAGACACACAACCGGCCTTAAGTGCGGAGAGCAAGTGATCCAGAGTTCTTGGTACTACATGGAACGCCTATAACATCCTCTGGGAGGCTCAGGGAAAATCATGGAAGAGAGAACGGAGAGAATGCAAGAGCCAGGGGATGGGGAGGGGTCTTTGCTGACAGGTCTCCCCACTATGCTTCTTTATGTGTGTGACCTGTGGAGTTTGGTTGGTTGCCTGCATGAATGTCAATGGGGTGTTAGATACTATAGCATGGGTTGGGTATTTACACATTTCAAAAGACAACTAAGACTCAAGGACTATATGGGAGCTAGGGAGGTAGCTCAGTGGGTAATAGGCCTGCTCTGTAAGCACAGGACCTCAGTTCAGAGCCCCAGCATCCATGTAAAGAGCTGGGCATGTAGCACTTACCTGTAACTCCAGCACTGACCAGATAGTCTAGCATAATCCATGGCAGCTGGGTTCAGTGAAAGACTTTGTCTCAAATAAATTAAATCAATAAGTAAAGTGGAACATGGTAGAGGAGGATGTCCAACATCAACTTCTGGACTCTACACATGCATGCTCAAGTGTGTGTACCCCTACATGTATGTATGCATGCATGCACACTCACACACACACACACACACACACACACACACACACACACACACACACGGAACCATATGGACTGTAGATAGAGAAGAGAGTGTGTGTGAGTAACCTAAAACAGCAAACTAAGAACAAGACTGTAAAGGCCAACAGCAGAAACTGGTTTGCCATGTTTTTGTTTTTTCGAAACAGAGTTTCTCCGTGTAGTTTTGGTGCCTGTCCTGGATCTCACTCTGTAGACCAGGCTGGCCTCGAACTACAGAAATCCGCCTGGCTCTGTCTCCTGAGTGCTGGGGTTAAAGGCTTGCACCACCACTGCCCGGCTGGTTTGCCACATTTTTTTAGGAAGAATGTTCCAGGCTCTCTGTGTCACCTGTTGTGTCTGAGACTGCCGTGATGGTGGGCTTGCTTCTTGCTCTGCTGGGTGGGAAGGTTTTGGTGTTCCCAGAGTCGGCCCTCATCTTCCCCTGGCGGTGTTCCCATGTCTGCCTATCTGTATCCCCATCTCATAAGACGAGTCATGTTGGCTTAGAGTCTCTTCTACTCACAGTATGTTAACGTCATCATCGCTGTAAGACTCCATCCTGAAGTGCTGGGAAGGGGGGCAGGGGGAGGGAGGGGCTAAGGCTTCAGTGTAGGATGTAGTGTTTGCTTCTATCCATAAAAAGTAGAGGGAGAAATTACACTGAAGGGTAAGTCATCTGCAGTCATAGGTATGTGTGAAATTGAATCTGTAGCTGAGAAAACGAAACTACTCCAAACTCTTATATTGGACACTGTATGAAGCACTTTTGCTTGTTGAGATATAGCAGGAAGTGAGTGCTCCTGGCATCTAGTTGGTGCTGATCAGGGATGATGGAAAGGGTTTACAACACACAAGACAACTTCTCCCCATGTCCCTCCTTGGAAAGACTCATCAGTCCAACCCATTCGCACAGATGAGTTTAAAGATTCCTCTGCTGGAAGGGTGGCATCAGATCTGCTCAGGGGAGACCTACAGCTGTGCACTAACTGCCTCAGACTCATTCTCTTGTGATATTGGAGACTCCTGTGCCTCCAAAGCAATTCTGTTTTTAGAAGCAGGATGAAGCCAGGTGGTGGTGGCATGCGCCTTTAATCCCAGCACTTGGGAGGCAGAGGAAGGCGGATCTTTGTGAGTTTGAGGCCAGCCTGGTCTACAGAGTGAGTTCCAGGACAGGCGCTAAGCTACACAGAGAAACCCTGTCTTGAAAACAAACAAACAAACAAAAAGCAAAGAGCAGGATGAAATAGGATGTGGCTCATCCCAAAGGAGATCTGTGCTGCATGAGCCGGAGAAAGCGGGGATGGGAAGACCTGGATGGGTTCCCAGCAGCGCCTCTTCAGCTCATCCTTCACCAAGTCACCTCAGCTCTTCTTTTTTTTTATCCTCACCCCATCCCTCCACCTGAAGCCTCTCCTTGCTCTCCTTGTCCAAGAAGTCTCTGGGCTCCTGGCCCACTGTCCTGGAGCTGCTCATACTTGCTCACCCCTCTTAGTATCTCTGAAGATCTCTTTGGGTTCTAGACTGGAAGCGGTGCTACACTGGGCACAGAGTGCTTGGGCCCAAGAGCCACCATCCACTCTTTGTGACCCCTGAAGGCCACTGAGGAGCTTCCAAGTGATCTTTGAGAAATCCCAGTGTGACTGTGACCTGCAGCTGTGTGACATCTGCCCTGCTCTCCCCGTTTCTGCCTTTTAGTGGAAAGAGCTCTTTCAACTCCAGCTGACCAGCTCTGACCCTACTTATTTGCACAGTAAGAGATATGTCTCTGTACTTATCCTCTAGACAGTGGGTAGTTTGAAAAAAAATCTTGCTCTCTCTCTCTGCTTGTGGATGTGGCTTCTAAAAGGATTCAGCTACATCAAATATCATTTTTGGTCCAAGAAACAATTATGGGACGAGACTAGCTTTTCCATGCAAAATCAGCAAGGCTTTTTGCCTTCTCCTATGGGAGGCTGGGAGTCTCTGGTGCAGCCCTCTGCTTTTTGATGATATGGGTGACTGAAGGAAACAGAAGCAGCTGAAGAAGGTAATGCCTGTTTTTCTGGGTCTCAAAACTTACACAAACCAAGATGTGCGACAACATCATCTAAGGTCCTGTCATGGCTTAGCATTTTTTGTATGAGCAGTTTAAAATACCTCATCTGGCTAATCAGTAGCTATGGCATCGCTTGGCTGACCAATGGTGCCTTGAGTGAAGAGAAAGAATCCCTTCTTTTGGATGACTAGCCCCTGCTGGAGAGTAGGGTGTGGTGTGCTCAGTATGGGGACACAGTTGTTTGTTGTTGCTCTGCACATTCTACATAACATAGTTTGCTGGGACAGACTAGGAAAGTTTGCTTCCTGTGTGAGTGAGGAGTTGAGGGTGGGTACCAGAAGACATCCAGGGAAAGGTTACTGAGGAGAATGTGCACACAAAGTGTGCCTAGCTTTTGGCATATACTGTGATGGACCTGCCACTTAGGTGGACCACCAGGTTAAGGACTGGAGAGCACGGCCCATCTCAAGCCCTAGCAGTTGCCAGGCAGGATTAGAAGTCATGACTAAGATCATGTTTTTATCCCTGGTTCTGTTATTTGTGGGTGTAGCTAGAGTTTTTCTGGTCCTGCCTGGCCCACAGTCAGGACAAATCTTTCTCACTTGCCAGACCCGCAGTTGCTCAGACCCAATTAAATAAACACACAGAGACTTATATTGCTTACAAACTGTATTGCCACAGCAGGCTTCTTGTTATCTAGTTCTTATATCTTAAATTAACCCATTTCTATTAGTCTATAAGTTGCCATGTGGCTCGTGGCTTACCGGTACCTTACATCTCGCTTGTGGTGGAGGCGGCTGGCAGTGTCTCTCTGCCCCAGCCTTCCACTTCCCAGAATTCTCTTCTCTGCTTGTCCAGCCTACACTTCCTGCCTGGCTACTGGCCAATCAGTGTTTTATTTATTAACCAATCAGAGCAACACATTTGACATACAGAACATCCCACAGTATGTGGGAGACCAGCCCCCACCATTATTTACCCTAGGGACTCTTGAAGAATGAGGAATAAGAGACTTAGTTAGAAATAGAGGGGAGAGAAACACAGGATAGACTCAGGTAGGCCTGGATCCTTATCCACTGGCCCCAAACTTTATTCCAAAGGTCTATTTATAACAATGCCAAGGGGTGGAACAAAAGACTGTAACTGCTAGTTACAGTCAAGTGTAGACCCTTACAAACACCTGGTACCCAGGCCTGTGGTCCAGTCAACCTCTTACACAGTCCTGCTGGGTACAGCCACTAGGAAACTTAGTGGGCTACAACAGTTACTGTGGTAGATGAGGCCTTCAGTCAGGAAGTATTTTCTTCCCAACCTTGAGGGGCAGAGTATACTTTCTCTCCTTAACTCTAGGCCCAGTCATGTGACTGGCTGTGGTGGTGTGAATGAGAATACCTCCCCATGGGCTCATACACTTAAATATTTAGTCTTCAGATGGTGAGATTGGCTGGGCGGTGGTGGCGCCCGCCTTTAATCCCAGCAGTCAAGAGGCAGAGCCAGGCAGATCTCTGTGAGTTCCAGGCCAGCCTGGTCTAGCAAGTGAGTTCCAGGAAAGGCACAAAACTGCACAGAGAAACCCTGTCTCAAAAAACAAAAATCAAAAAACAAAACAAAACAAAACAAAACCCAGATGGTGATATTGATTTGGAAAGATTAGGAGGTGTGGCCCTGTTGAAACAAGTGTATCACTGGAGATGGGCTTTGAGGTTTCAAAAGACCTACCTAATTTCCAGTGTGCTCTCTGCCTGCTGCTTATGGTTCAAGGTGTGAGCTCACAACTGCTGCTCCACTCCCCTACCTCTCTCTGCCCTGGGCCTGCCATTGTAAACTCTCACCCTCTAGAGCCTTATGCTGAACTAAACTCTTTCTTCTATAAGTGGCCTTGGTCATGGGGAGCAAGCAGCAGAAGAGTAACCAAGACAGACTACAAGGCTGTTATTACAGTCCTGACCAGGCGGTTTTGTTTGTTTGGAGGACTGTGGGAGACTTCTAGACTTTGGACTAGAAAAGCAGTTGACTGCTGTAAGCAGGGCTTACTAGGCCACCCTAGCAGGAGCTTGGAAGACGATAGAACTGAGAAGGAGGTAGACTGTGGGAGCTCAAGGGGTTTCAGAAGGGCACAGTATCGGCAGCTGGGCCAGAGACAATCCTTGTAATAGTTTGGCAAAGCACATGCCTACTTTCTGCTCTTCTCCTAAGCATTTGCCTGAAGATAAATTTGAAAGTGATGTACTAATTTCTTTGGTGGAGATTTCAAGATAGCTTAATGATGACTATGTTGTGTGGTTATTAGTGATCACTCTTACACAATTCTACAACGAAAAAGAGCAAATGGGACAAAAAGAAATATAAGGTGTCCAGTTTGAAGAGAAAAAGGGACCAAGACATTTAACGTAGGAGCTCAGGCTTCTGCCGAAAGAGATGAGGAGATTAAGAGGAATCCTCACATGAGCTGGGATAAAGGGAGCGGTGCCATGAGGGCAAACTGCCACCAGCTAACCTTTCGACCTGTGAAAGGAAAAGGCCCTTCCCTCTAACTGCACGGCCACTCCACAGGCCTGTGCACATCTTTCCTATCCCCTTCCCTTAATAACCTCTTACAGTGGGTTTTGTTGTACCTCATGGCTTTTCTCGCACAGTAAAGAGCACCACTTAATAAATAACCTTGCGCTGCTTAACAAATAACAATGAGCCCATAGAGGCCAGGGAATGAAACGTAGTTGTCTGAATAAGATGGCCCCATAGCCTTGTCTGGTTGAATAATTGGTCCCCTGTTGGTGAAATTTTGGGAGAAGGTTTAGGGGGTGTGGCTGTGTTGAAGGAGGTGTGTCAGTGGACATGGGATGTGAGGTTGCGACCCATTCTCTGTGTGATCTTTGCCTGTTCCTTGTAGTTCAAGATGTGATCTCTAAGCTGCTCCTCCAGCCCCCTACCTCTGCCCCCGTTCTACTACCATAAACTCTAAACCATTTTGCATACGTCCAATTAAACCCTTTCTTTCCTAAGTTGCCTCGGTGTTTTATCAGCAACAGAAGAGCAGCTCAGGCTTTGGTCAATGACCTTGGCCATTATGACTCATGCAGAGGCTGGGAGAGTGCTTGACTGGGCGTCCCTTCTGGTAGCACTGCATTCATACAAGGAAGTGGCATCGAGGGACTTCCCATTCAGTCTACAGTCCTGTGGTTTGAATGTGTTCCCAGTTTCATGCGTTGGGGACATCATTGCTAGAGTTGTGGTGGATGGTCTTTGGGAGTGGGACCTTTGGAAGGTGACTAGGTTTAGATGGGGTCCAGAAGGTAGGCTCGATGATGGCCTGGGTGACTTTATAAAAAGGGTAAACCTGAGCTAGGTCACATGATCTGTCTGTCATGTGACACCTTATGCCCTTTACACTGCAACAAGAAGGCACTACTAGAAATTGCTAGATGTTAGCACCATAATCTTGGAATTCCCAGCAACCAGAATTGTGAGGCAAATAAAATTTCCATTCTCTCTATATTTCCCAGTCTCAAATATTTTGTTACAGCAATGGTAAATAGAGTAAGCAGGAGTTCTATTTTTTCCAGAGGTAAGAAAGCTCACCAAATACATACCTTTGAATAGTCAGGCCACAGCCAGCTCCACTTAGGTTTCCCTTCACTTGTCTGGGGCCATTTTTCCTTCCCAGAGGTCCCTGCTGTGTCCTCTGGGGTAGTCACTCTGTCATCCACACCTCTTCTACATGCTAAAGGGATTTGGGTCCCCTGTAAGTTTGGGAAATGCTGGGCTAAGTCCAGCAAGATTTCCTTGCCTGAGAACGTAATAGATGCTGATGTGACCCTGTGTGGATGACTCCTCAGCTGCCCCTGAAGACTGGTTCCAGGTTAAACTCTGACTGCTTGCCCTGAGGTAACTTACTAAAATGAGCCCCAAGTCAGTGTCCACTCACAGGAAAGGAAGATAGCGGTATAATGTTGTAGGGTCTCCCAAGATGGTGGCTGTAAAGGGATGCGCACACCTGGGTGATCTGTCCCTGAGGGTCTTAAAACCCCATGATTGGAACTGGTGCCCAGCGTCTCTGCTCTGGAGTTCTGCAGGAGTGTCAGAGACCAGCTCATAGTGAGAACTTGAGCCTCTGCAGCTGGTCACATATCTGGGGATCTCTGGACGAACACAGGAGAGAGGGTGGCCCCACATAGGGACTCTACATCCTTATGGCAGAGGCCCCAAAGAAATGACTCATCCTCATTCAGGGCCTCTTCTCTATTACCTATTCATCAAAAATTGCCTGGCATTTCTGCATTTTTCATTACTAGAGTCAACATTTGCCACGTTAATAAAGCAAGGGGCTACTTTTCTCCTCTCAGAAATAGAATATGTAACGACACAGGCTTTTTGATGTCACCTAGCCAATACAATATGTATCTGAATGCAGATGAAAGGCAGCCTGTTAGGCCCAGGCTTCACAGGCGGAGAGTGGCGCTGGAGGAGGGGCTGCTGTGCTGAATGTAGGAGCAGAAAGCAGATGGCTTTCTGGGGCATCAACCTGGGAGAGTTGCTGAAGGAGAAAAGTAGTTGGCAAGATCCTGCCTAGCCCCAGGCAGGTGCACATTCCCTGAAGTCGAGGCTGGAGCCCAGGCGAGCTGTGGGGTCAGCACCAGGGCTGTACAGAGCCAGTGGTCAGGCTCTTAATTGTGGTTTCTGTATTTGTGCACTGGATCAGATGATGGGTGGGTAGGTGGGCTCTTTGAGATGAGTGTTTAGACCAGTGGTTCTCAGTCTTCCTAACACTGTGATCCTGTAATACAGTTTTTCATTTTGCGATGCCCCACCCCAGCATAAAATTATTTTTGTTACTACTTCATAACTGTAATTTTGCTACTGTTGTGAATCATAATGTAAATATCTGTGTTTTCTGGTAGTCTTAGGCAACCCTGTGAAAGTGTCATTTGATCCTCCAAAGAGGTTGCGACCCACAGGTTGAGAATCACTAGTCCAGCTAGCCAGCACTGGCTTGTTATCAAGTTCACCTGTGATGGCTGTGCTGGGAGACACAGGGAGACCCACTGCTTGGAATCTCTTTGCCTCTGTTCCCCAGAGCTGGCCATCTAGCTGGAGAACAGGACGAGTCAGCAGGCATAGAGAGCTGACGGTCCTGGCAGTCTCAGGAACCAGGTTGCACACGGTGCAGAGGAAGGAGCCGGGGCTCTCTCCTCTCTCAGAGCTCCAGATTGCCATGTCTCATCTTCAACAAATACCTCTGACCCCAGAAATGTCACGCCTGATGCCCTTTTGGACAGTCACACCCATTTAACTGATCATAAAAGCCACAAATACTCTGTCTTATCAGCTCACCTCATGGCATCCAAAGCCAGCCTCCTGCCACATCTCCCGTCTGGACAATACTCTGAATGGTGCACAGCAAAGACTGGGAAGTGTGGACCTGTTCCTCTAATCACTGGCTGTGTGACCTTGGGCAAATCCCACACCATCTCTGAATATCAGTTACTGGGCCTGTGCAATGGGGATGCCAAGAAGGCCTGTCTCCTAGGGCTCTTGAGACCTGCATGTGGCCACTGCTCGACAGTGGTGGTGTTCACCCTCGTCCCCACTTCTGTCCCTCTGCCCTGCCACCTCACAGGTTGGGGCCTTGTGCAGAAAGACAGCTAGAGTCCCCGGCTCTCAGAAAAGTAGAATATTTTCAGGAAGCCCAGGCAAGAACTGACATCCTCTCCCAGCTGGAAGAAGTGAGGGTCAGGTGACAAGTCCCAGGCTTGTCACTGCGAGATGCAGGCCTGCTTGCTGTCTGGCTCCAGCTTCCCTTCAAAGGCTCTTTGTCTTTTCTCTAGAAGATTCTTGATACCATTGAGAATGTGCAGACTGCCAAGATAGGAAAAAAAAGTGTATGAAAGTGAAAAGAAAAGTCAGGCAACTAAGAGAAGCTAAAGCCATTGTCTGAAGACCTTCAGGAAGACCGAGTCTCAGTATTCTCATCTGTGAAATGGGCTCCTACCACTGACTGGGTCTAGTCCCTGAATCCCAGAGTCAGTGGAGGGTGCTTATATGCAAGAGTCCAGTGGTGAAGAGGGTTGAGTCTGGAAACAATGTGACCCCCAGATGTTGTGATGATATGAAAGTAAATGGTCCCCACAGGCCCATAGTGAGTGGCACAATTAAGTGGCCTTGTTGAAAGAAGTGTGTCACTTGGGTGGGCTTTGTGGTTTCAGATGCTCAAGCCAGTTCCAGTGTCTCTATCTCTGTTCCTGCTGCTTGTGGATCCAGATGTAGAACTTTCAGCTCCTTCTCCAGGACCATGTCTGACTGCACACTGCCATTCTTCCTGCCATGATGATAATGGGCTAAACCTCTGAACCAATTAAATGTTCTCTTTTATAAGAGTTGCCATGATCATGGCGTCTCTTCAGAGCAATAGAACCCTAACTAAGACTGATGGTGATTTGGGATGGGAAAGAACCTTCTAGAAAGACCGGTAGTGAGACTTCAGAGGACCTTGACACACTAAGAACTTAGGGTCATCCCAGGTCCCTCCTAGAACCTCTGCTCCCAGGGTCATTCTGTGTAGGAGAAAGATGCCACACAAAACTGCAAGGCCTTTCAGTGGACTGAGGGTCCACATGCCTGCTGTCACAGAGTAATCACCAATAATGGCCGCTTTCACACTCCAACCATGGAAGAGAAGTTCCATACTCAGGTCCCCGGGAGGAAAATTAGAGAGCATTGTGGGAAAGAGCAGCCCAGACAAGCACCATTAGGAGGTCAGACCGGAAGGAATGCAATAGTGTGGTGGATCAGCTTTGTAGTTACCGTGAACAGCCAGGGTGAGCCAGGCCCTGGAGCAGTCTCTGGGTTTTGGTGGAAGACAAAAGATAATCACATAGCCAGAGGGAAATGAGCCCAGGACAGAACGGTGCAAGCAGCATGTCTTGGTGGACCCAAATAACAGGCAACACAACTTCTCAGTTTGGTTCTCTAGGCCCCCTTCCTGTGAAAGGCCAGACATTAAATGCTCTAGACCTTACAGGATGTAAGGTTATAATGACCCCATTACTCAACTCTGTTGTCACAGCAGAAAGGTAGCCATGGCTAGGTGCAAATGGAGGGCCGTATTCCAAAACAATATAATCTGCAAGAACAGGGGCATGGGTCAGATTTGACCTCAGCCTGCAACTTGATGACTGCACCTTAAGTGGGGTGGCCGCGAAGGGATTTAGGCAAAAGTCTGGCCCCTAGTGTGAGCTGATGTGAGCTTCATAGTTAAGCAGTCTCTGACTGCTGGGAGGAAAACAGATGTCGTAGGTCATGAGGGTCACCTGTTTGAAAGCCTCCTCTAAAAGTCTGGCTGAACGTTGGCAGCTTTGGATTTGGAGGCTCCCAGAGAGAGGGAGACGGTGAGGGACCTGGGAGTCTGTGTGAAGGGAGACAGCCCACATGGCTCTCTATTGAGCTTTGTATCGGTTGAGTCCTACATGGGTGTGACAGTAACCACAACCACCTGTATCTTCTAGTTTATCACAGGAGTTGTCTGGCCTGGCAACCTCCAGGCACACGGAGAAAGCATTGCAGAAATTGCTTCTCCAGTTCAAACCACTTACAAAAGCCCAGGCTGCAATTAGATAGCTTCATAGCTGTGCAGTCTCCATAAAAAGAGGTAATTTTAATATTTGGTTCAACTTCAAAGCAGTAACTTAGAATTATATATACTCCATTAAAATATAATGTTTTCCCCCAAACTAATCAAATGGCTAAATCAATTGTTGGTGGACTGCCAGTGGCCTGGGGATCAATGGGAATAGAAAATGTATTCTATATTTTCCTTGTTACACGGAGTTAGAACGCATATTTTATTAACGCTCATCCTGTAGAGACCAGATTTGTGTGTTCACTAAAACAAACAGTGTAGTCCTCAGGGCTTGCTGGGCTGGAGAGTGCAGAGGGGAAGGATGCAGAGGAGGAAGCTGCCTTCCCAGTGCTCCTGGACTGTGATGGGTCATGCCCTGGGCTGGAATCCAGAGTGCTGGCTCCTGCTCCTGTGCAAGTGACTTTGCAGTCTGCCCCTTTTCTTCTTAGTCTCCTGGTTTATGAAATGAGCAGCTTGGAGATACTGAGAAGGAAAATGGGTTTTGTCCTAACTTAGCTTAGCCTGAAGGCACCACATAGAGCCTTGCTTGGGGAAGGATTTTGAAACCATACCTGGGTTCACAGGAGGGTAGCATGGTTTGTATTATTTATCAATTTGCCTTGTCTACGGGATGCCCGGATAGTTGGTTGCACAGTCCATGTGTGTGTGTATGTGTGTGTGTGTGTGTGTGTGTGTGTGTGTGTGTGTGTTTTGATGAAATATCGGAGGTGGACTTACTCTACAAAGAGCAGGACTTGATTTAGCACCCAGCTCTGGAGATTCCAAGGCTCACATAGTAATCCTCCTGCCTGAGTTGATGGGTGTCTCAGTGTGCATACCTAATTCCCTTCTGAGGGCACACCTTCAGGTGACCCAAAAGCTTCCCACTCTACTCAGCTTTCCTAGGGTGTAGTACCCTCCCAATATCACCGCCTTAGTGACCAAGTTCCCAACACTTAAACCAAAGCAATGGTGAACATTATTTATCCCTGTCTCTGTGAGGTTATTTCCAAAAACCACTAGGAGGCAATCAGTAAGCTCAGTGAAGAAAACCCACTGTCACCAATATGAGTGGGTGTCATCCAAACCACTAAAGGTCTGAGTGAAACCACAAGGTGGGGGGGAGGGCAAACTGGCCCCTGTTTGAGCTGCAACATCCAGCCACCCCTCCCTTCGGCCACTAGCATTCCTGCTTCTCCAGCCTTTGAACTCACATCAAGATGCACAGTGTCCTTCCCAAGGTCTCGGGCCTTTGAATGACCTCTGAATGGCATCACTGGTTATCCATCTGACAGACGACGCTCTTATTGCTTGAGTTTAGTCTGCTTTTCTGAAGAATAGTGTTGTCAATTAGTAATGTCTGCCATGGGCAGAGGTGAAGCCTCCTGAAGGCCAATTCTCCAGAGCAAATGAAGTCACATTCCTTCTGTTCTCACAGGTTGAGGAAGAGACTCATTTTTTTTTTAACCCAACAGCCTCTTCTGTGACTTGCATATCTGGAGTAGCAGCCTTTCGAGTTCCTCAGTGCTGGCTGGTGGGAATGCTTCCACCCTCACCAAAGGGCTGATGGAACCTGTGACTCTGTGCTTCCTGACCTGGTGGGAAAAGAGAGGCCGGTCACATCCACTTCATTGGTCCCTGTGGTTTCTGGAAGAGATGGCCATGGGGTAGATGGCTTCAAACAAAATTAGCTTCCTTACCCCACAGAGGTTAGAAGTCCAAAGGTACCATCAGGAGTAGAGGCTCTTGGGGAGAACTGGGCATCTGCTTCTTCCATAGTGGAGTGGCTGTATCACCCTCCTGGGGATATTGCCTTTCTTTGACCTACGTCATTGGATTGGGATCTTTATGCTAATTTAGGAAGATGTCCTCCTCTTAGCAACCTCATGGTCTCTACACTACAAAGACCCTTTCTCAAACAAAATGACTGTCAACACATCTAAGAACTAGAACATACCTTCTTGGTCACCAACACTCAACCCACTTCCCCCATGCTAGATATTACTTCTCTCCAGGATCTGACTTCTCCCATGACTGGAGGATTTTCTCTCTCTTTATAAATTCATGTTGTATATTTCTTATCTGGGGCTGTGTTTTGTTAGGGTTTTTAAGTATCCAAAGTTCTTAAAATGTACGGGGAGCATTTTCAAATGCAAGATCTGGTTGATTTTATTTATTTTAGTAACACTGTCTTGCTGTGTAGCCCAGGCTGGTCTTGAACTCACAATCCTGCCTCAGTCCCTCAAAAGCTGGGATCTCAGGCAACCAGCTAATTTAATTTAGCCTTCACAGTTGATTCCCATTACCCAACTCCCAGTAAGCCACAGACTAGTGACTCAGTAGGATTGCAGTATGGTGGGTCGGAATTCCCACCAAGGCCTCCCTGGCTCTCACACTTGCACAGTCCCCAGTGTAAATGGATTAATTTAAGTTAAAAGAGTTAGTTGGGACAAGCCTACCCCATCTGCAAAAGATGTATAGGGGCTACTTACCTCTCAAGGAGAGAGCTGAGCCTCAACTAAAGCTGAGTCCCATTGGCAGGTGTGAAGGTGAAGATATTACTCCAGAAGTCAAGCCAGCTCTGGAGCTCACTGGGTACAGGAACATGAGATCTGAAGGGAACAGAACTCTGTCCTACAAAGACTCTCCAGAATGTGTCCTATTCCTTTTAGACCCTGTTTTAGCTCATTTTATGCTGATTTTTCTCATCAATTGTAAATCTTGCAGTGGAAAGTGGCCCACCTTGGAAGATGGTCAAATATAGGAATAACATCTACCTTTGCCACTTGCCAGGATGTGGCTCTTGACGAGATATTTCCTTGAGTCATTGTTAATGGAATAACAAATAATCCTGGCCAGATTATTTCCAGGTCTCATGGAGAAGGTACACTATTGACCATGGTCCCCAGGATTGTGCCACATCTATAGTGTGTGTTGGCATCTCCAAAGTCCGGATCATTTTGAAGATGCAAAACACTAAGGAAATGTCCAGAGTGCATACAGCACAACAGCATTTCAAACCCAAGGTTCCACACATGGTTGCCTTTTCTGGGCAACTTACATCTTCTCAGACATATCTCCACGTTTTGCCCTGATCATCTACCAATAGGAGTTCTTCCCTCGTATAAGCCCCAGAGTTCTTCATGCTGGCATGCCAAAGCTTCTAATTATGTGAATATCTGCCTACTGGTTAGTGACATGTGGCACAGAGGAATCAAATTTCTTGTCAGAAGTCAGGACCTACCATGGCTTCCTGGGTGATCATGTGACCACATGTAACATCTCCGTAAGCTTGAGTCTAGAAGTTATCAGTTCTCCAACAGTCTACCTAGCTGTAACCTACAACCTTCTCAGTGACTACATCTCCTTCCTTCATTGGGACACATTGATAATAGGTGTAAAAAGATCCAGAACACTCAGGAATTCACTATTGTGTAATCACTTGAAAGTATAGACATGGTGGCCAAGAATCCAAGCGTTCAAGGCCTAGCCCAGCTTTCCCTTGTTGAACTTTGTGCAAGGGACTGAATATTCTTGGTATCCACCTCAAACCTGTAAGTCAAAATCTCACCCTTAATGTAATTATTGGAGGTGGGACTTCAAGAAGTGAGGCAGTAATGAAAGTAGAGTCCTTGCCGGGCAGTGGTGGCGCACGCCTTTAATCCCAGCACTTGGGAGGCAGAGCCAGGAGGGTCTTTGTGAGTTCGAGGCCAGCCTGGTCTACAGAGCGAGAGCCAGGAAATGCACAAAACTACACAGAGAAACCCTGTCTCAAAAAAAAACAAAAAACAAAAAAAACAAAAGAGGTTTAGTTAGCTCACAGTTTGAAGGCTCGAAATTGAGGTGTCAGAAATGGCTGGACCGTGATGTCACCATGGATTCAGATAGATAACATCATAGTCTGAGCATGTGAGTGGGAGAAATCACCTGGTGAGATTGGAAATTAGGGAGTGGAAAGAGGTCACTTTACCCTTTTAAAAAACTCACCACTGAGGCTGACCACACTGGCATGATGTGCTCAGATTTCCAGCCTCCCAGTGTGGGAGGGAGAATTATCTATTGTTTAAGCACCCTAGTCTTTGATGCTTTGTTACAGCAGCAGGGGCTGACTGGGTGTGGAAGAAAGTTCCTTTACCTCTCTTCTAAATTTGCTTGAATGTCAAAAGAGCGTAGTAAAAGCACTCAGTCCTACTGTTGCAAATATTAAATAAGTTATTGTAGGGAAAGAGCTGGAAGCACTGCCTGGCGCCAAGAAGTGCTCAGTAAATATTAGCTGTGTGCCAGGAGCCATGGTTATCATAAAAGCCTGTGCTTTTGCATGGCAGACATCAAGAAGGGCCTCTAAACACAGCCTGGGGACAGCGGGATTGAATGGCACTCAGCACAGATTCACAGTGTCTTGTAGATTATTAGGGAGGTAGGGCACCAGCAGAGGTCAGCCTCAAGAGTGGGGAAGGATGACAGGGATGGTTTAACTAGGGAACAGTGTGGTGTAGCAAGCTTTTTCTCCAGCCACCAGCTCACAAATAACAACACGGAAACTTATTAATTCTGAAAGCTTCATCTTTAGCTTAGGCTTGTCTCAACTAGCCCTTAATTAACTTAAATTAACCCATTTGTATTAATCTACATTCTGTCATGTGGCATTACCTCTCTTCCATCTTACACTTCCTGTTTCCTCTCCACATCTGGTTCATGTCTCCACCTTTCTTCCTCCCAGAGTCCTCTCTGTCTCTGGAAGTTTCACCTAACCTCTTCCTGCCTAGCTATTGGCCACTTAGCTCTTTATTACATCACTCATAGAAATACATTTTCATACAGTGTACAAACACCCTACAATAGTGTGTATTAAGGGCAGTGAATCCTGTACAGGGTAACAGGGGAAATAAACCAAGCACAGCTTTCCTTGGCATTCAGATCCTTAATCTTCTACTGATTTGTAAGAGCATAAAGTGAATGTGGCCACTCCATATCATAACTGAGAATCTGGGCACTGTCACCCTCAAACCATGTGATCCTGACCTTGTTATTCCCTAAGACTGATAAACAGGGATAATAATAGCCATTTAATCCTCTCCCTAGGGCCATTTTAAAGATTGATCTAATGACATCAATGTAAGTTGGCCCTTGATAAAGAAGGGTCACTGTTGCTATCTTTATAACATGTGACTTTTGCATTGGGAAGTCTGGGGACTCCATGTGAGAAATACATCTCCTGTCAGAGAATTGCACAACACCCAAAAGAGAAAAGATCTATACTGCACCCTGATTCTCCAAACTGTGGGATGGTCCTGCCCAGGAATAAGTATTCAAAGTGTGGCCCATGCTCCCACACAGCCTGCAAACACTGAGATCTTAGGTTACTACAAAGGTGAGGGTGAGTAGTAGGAACTCTACAGCAATTACCCACTGCTGTGGCATCAAAAGTCTACTTAGATTCATCACATCACAGAGATCAGTTTTGTCACTGCTGGACTTGTAAACCAAAGGTGACCCAAGCTCATACCATACATGTTGTAGGTCCATGTGTCAACCTGTGATAGAGTAGAAATAGTTTCTTAATGGCTCTTTCCACAGATAGTTTTAGAAACAGCATCTTATAGGAAGGCAGAGATTTTTAAACATGGAATGAGTAGATACTATCACTCATTGTTCACTAGAAAAAGAAAGCTTTCTAAGTGAGTTCAACATGAGTTTTCAGTTGAGGGGATGCCATGGGTAATCAAGGATCTGGGAGGACAAACAAGGGTCAATACTCTAACCCATCTGACCCGTGAAGGAATTTCCTTCATAGGAAGGATGTTCTGTAGTGCCCAGACAAGAAGGGCTGAAATGGGTTGTGGTAAAACCAAAACTCAGGACTCGGAATTGTCTAGAATGAGCTAGACCCATGGCTTAAGGCTGCTCAGCCATGGGAACCATGGGAAAGAACTCCCTTCTACCAGGGAAGCAAAGGAGATAAAGAATGAAAAAGAGAAACACCTTGTCTGCCCTCTTTTTCTGCCCCCCCCCCAGTCATTGGTGGATGCCAGCTGCCAAGAGAGTCTGGGAACAGAGAACATGGGTCTGAGAACAAACATGCCAGGGGCATGCTGTCTTCCGTGGGAGCTCATAGCTGGGCAGCCCTGGCTTTAGATCTAGCTCGCTCTAGTCAACTTTGAATATTTGGTGGTAGTATTGTTAGCTTGAGCAAAACCATACCCCCTCATTTCTCTGCTCACATTCCCAGGAGCCTCTGCTCCACTTTCAGGTCCTGTGTGATCATTCCCGCCCCCCCTTCTCGGCACCTCGTTCCTATCCAGCTCCATGTCTATCTCATGCTCACAAACACATGTTCACATAATGTTCACAAACATTAAAAGTTAGAGAGAATGGGAGAGAGAATGTGTGATGTCTCTCTTTCTGTGAGTGGAGCACCTCACTTAATGTAACACTTGCCAACTCCATCCATCTTCCTGCATGTTTCATTTGCCTTAAGAGCTGAGTAAAATTTCATTGTGTGTATATGTCACACTTTCATTATCCATTCTTCTCTTGATGGGCATCTAGACTGGGTCCGTTGGTTAGCTAGAACAGCAAGAAACGCAGATGTTCCAGGATCTCTACAGTAGGATATAGACTGCTTTGGTCTATGCTCAGAGACGGATTATCTTAATTTAGTTCTATTTTCATTTTCTGAAGCACCTCCATACCGATTTCCATAGCGACTGTGCTAGTTCATCTCTCCCCAGCCATGAACAACGGCTCCCTCCTCACAGCTTCTAAGGTGAGATTTAATTCATATGTTCAGACCCATTCCGACTAAGGTGAGATTTAATTCATATGTTCAGACCCATTCCGACTACGGTGAGATTTAATTCATATGTTCAGACCCATTCCGACTACGGTGAGATTTAATTCATATGTTCAGACCCATTCCGACTAAGGTGAGATTTAATTCATATGTTCAGACCCATTCCGACTACGGTGAGATTTAATTCATATGTTCAGACCCATTCCGACTAAGGTGAGTTTTAATTCATATTTTCGTAAAGGCTAGGAATATTGAACGTTAAAAAAGTCTAAAGCCGGGCAGTGGTGGCACACACTTTCAATCCCAGCACTTGGAAGGCAGAGGCAGGCGGATCTCTGTGAATTCAAGGCCAGCCTGGGCTACAGAGTGAGTTCTAGGAAAGGCTCCAAAGCTACACAGAGAAACCCTGTCCCAAAACAAAACCAATCTATTGATCATTTGTACTTCAACTTCTGAGAACTGTCTATTCATGTCATTAGTATATCCATTGACTGATAGTTTTATGGTTTAGGTACTCAATTAGATATTTTATTACGTTCTACTTGTTTACTGGGGGAGGCTCACATGGCCCAGGGCATGTTGGAAGTCAAAGTGTAACGTATAGAAGTAGGCCCCCTCCTCCACAGTGTAAGTCTAGAGGACTGAACAAGTCATCAGGCTTGGCAGCGAGTGCCTTTACCTGCTGAGCCCTGTCACCAGGTCTTAGTGTTAAATATTCACAGTTCTTCCCACATTCTAAGTACCAGCCCTGTCTAATAAGGTAGAGCTGGCAAAGACTTTCTCCCATTCTGTAGGCTTCTGTTGCCACACTGCTACTTTTCCTTGTTCTGCAGAAATTTTAACTTCATGTGACCCATTTGTCAATCCTTTGCTGCAGAGTCCTCCTCAGAAGGTTCTGGCCAGCCTCAGATTTCAAGGTTCAGTTGCACCACATCTTCTTTACAGAGACAGAACAGGACACAAGGCAGTTGGAAATGAACTCCAGTTCACAATGCCTCAACCTTTGGATATTGAAAAAAGCCAGTAAGGGGTGGAATAGATGGCCCAGTGTTTAAGAGTGCTCTTGCACAGGACAGGATTTGCTTCCCAGCATCCACACTGAGCAGCTCACAAGTGAGTATCACTCCAGCTCCAGGTAATCTGACGCCCTCTTCTGGCCCCTGCAGGCAACTGCATTCACGTGTACAAAGCCCCACACAGACTCCTGCATATACACACTTTTATTTAAAAAGGGGGGAAGAAAAGACAAAAAGGAAAGGAGAGAGGGAGGAAGGGAGAGAGGGAGGGAAGGAGAGAGAGAGAGAGAGAGAGAGAGAGAGAGAGAGAGAGAGAGAGAGAGAGAGAGAGAGAGTCCACCAAAATAGCACTCACTGGGACTCCTGGAGCTTGGGATGGGAGCTAGCCCAAAGGGCAGGGTTAAGGAGTTACATTAAATCCTGTTTCTGCAGTGTTTCCCTCCAACCTTTCTTTTATGGAACAAGCTTGAAGCAGAAAAAAAAAAAAAGCCATGAAGGCCTCAGTGCCCTCCATTTTTTATAGAGAGGATTTAGGAGAATTTCTTAGGAAACGAGGAAGAACTCTAGGGAAAAGTTAAAGTGGAAAAAAAAAAAGTCGGGAGGTTGAGAGACTAGAACACTTGTAAAAAGAACCTGCCGGACGGGGATACGGGGAGAAAATGGATATTAATGAAACATCACGAGAGAATTAAGACAGTCAAGTGCTCTCAGATGTCTGTGGGGACGGCTCCTTGCACTGGCTTTTTGGAAAAAGTTAACATGTAAAAAGTTCCTCATAAAACAAGTATTCTAAGAATTTCAGCTTGGAGACATTCCTGGCTAGCATCGCTCCTGCAGTTGGGAATAGCTTTGATTAAGTCCTGCTGGTAATTAGGGTTCAGTGTGTTTGTGCCAATCGCTCCCAAGGGCAGCACAAAGGAGCACCCAAGGGAGAGCCCTCACCTCTCCTTCCTGCCTAGGGAGCAAGTAAGCCAAAGGTAATGCCTAGCTTTAAACAGCAGGTCAGGCCATTCTTAGACATGCTCACATCACCTTCAAGATTCACCAAACCCACCTGTTTGTGACCACAAAATAACAGGTAGAGTGTGTTGGTAACACACGTCCCCTGTACCGGGGGCCAGCCTCTCTCTTCCTTCCTACAGGCAAGCTCTGTCAGCCATCTCCACATCAACGGATCCCACTCTTGGACAGTCACGTCACCAAGGCTGAGCCCATTGGATTCTCTCCTCTCAGCATCTGGAGCTGGCATTTGCAGATGTTCTTGTAGTCTGTCTCAACTTCCCTCTTGTCCAAGCTGGTTGCCTGCCACTGACATGCAGCTTACAGGGAAAAGAACGATGAGGAAAATGCAGAGCAAAGAAGAGGCCCGAGGCTGCCAGGTTGAACAGGAAACAGGCCCTGGTCCAGTCCCTTTGGAGATTCCCAGGTTCATATGTTTTCCCTTGGGAAAATATGAGAGGTTTGCTATAAAAACCACATCATGAGAAAATGATGGCAGCCGCATCATAGCCCTAAATAGTCCTGGCGCCTGGCTTACACTTCTATATTACCATTCATCATCAAAGGGAGTTGAAACAGGAACTCACACAGGGCAGGAATCTGGAGAAAGGAGCTGATGCAGAGGCCATGGAGGGGTGCTGCCTACTGGCTTGCTCCTCATGGCTTGTTCAGTCTGCTTTTTTATAGAAGCCAGGGCCACCAGCCCAGGGAGACTAGTTAGAGCATTGTGTCTACTTCAACTTACATGGTGTTTCCTAGTCCTTGTCTAATGCTGGAATGTCTGCATTCCTTCTGAAACGCGTACTGAAACTGAATCTTCACTGCAACATGTTGGGAAGTGGAGTCTGAAGGAGATGAGAGAGTTGTGCGGGCTCCATCCTCAGGAAGGGAGTTAGTGCCCTATGAAAGGGCTTTCAGGAGCTAGTTATGTTCTTTTGTCTTTCTGCTACACAGGGACGCTATGTTCAAGGGGCCATCTTGCAAGCAGAGATGAGATCACGGACTCTGTAGCCTCCACAACCATAATTTAACTTTGTGCTGTTGATAAATAACTTAGGCTAATGCTTTAACAGCAGACATAGACTAAAACACTCCCACTTGGAGATTCCCAAGAGAAGGAGGTGGGTGTGCTCTGTGCATTTGTAACGTTTCTCAGTGCTGAGACCAAACACCTGCACAAAACCAACTAAGGGAGGAGGTGTTGGCTTCAGCTCACGGTTTGAGGGGACGCAGTCCACCATGGCAGGGACGGCATGCTGACAGGAGCTTCAAGTAGCTGATCACACTGAATCTGCAGTCAGGAAGCAAGGAGAGAAGAAGAATGATGGCTCTCGGCTTGCTTTCTTCTTTTATGCAGTCCAGGACCTTAGGCAGTGGGAGAGTGAAATCCACATCCAGAGTGGGTTTTCTCTGTTCAGTTAAACCTTTCTGGAAACAACTGCATAGACTCATCCAGAGCTATGTCTCCATGGTGATTCTGAACCCCGTCAAGTTGACAATGATGAAAATTAACCATCACACTATGTGATTTGTCATGTTCAAAAGTAGTCCTTGTCCACATGCCTCCTATTCAGACATTTTACTCAGTAAGTCAACAACAGATGCTTCTTGGGGAAAGAAAGAACCCTGTTAGACAAGACAAGCCTAGAGTCCACCCTGTGGCTGCATTCTACAGTATCTAGCTGTCTCTGGGTACCTATAGTTTATCCTGGATACCAACTTAGCATCCACATGGATCCGAGACCTTGACCCAGGATCACTCCTGTATTATGCCATCAGGAAAGTATGGTCTCCTCCAGTGGCTTAAAAATGACTTCCAGTAAGGTTCCCAATATAACTACAGTGTAGAATCATTTGAGAACATTCTGGAAAAGAGCTGGACCATGGTCCTGACCAACTAAATCCAAGTCTGGGTTTGGAGTTTGGACTTTGTATAGTTCAGGTTTCTAAGGCTGTGGTGAAACACCATGACTAAAGTCAAGGAGGGGAGGAAAGGATTTATTTGATTTACACTTCTATATTACTATTCATTATCAAAGGAAGTTGGGGTAGGAACTCAACTAGGGCAGAAATCTGGAAGAGGGAGCAGATGCAGAGGCCACGGAGGGGTGCTGCTTACTGGCTTGCTCCCCATGGCTTGCTCAGTCTGCTTTCTTGTAGACCAGGACCACCAGCCCAGGGATGATACCACCCACCACAGGCTGGGTCCTCCCCCCCATCAATCCCTAAAGAAAATGGGTCCAGCTGGATCTTATGGAGTCATCTTCTCCCTCAAGGCTCCCTTTTTCCAGATACTCTAGCTTGTGTCAAGTTGACATAAGACTAGCCAGCACAAGCTTCATTCCTTTTTAAAAGATGCTGATATTATCCAAGCATTATACTGATGTCTGTAAGTCTAGCATTCGCATGTCAGAGGCAGAAGGATGGCAGCCTGAGCTACCTAGTGAGACCCTGCTTCAAAACAAAAGAAAGTGAACATCAAAATCCAAACTAATAAAAATGCTAAGGTGCTACCAGGATTGAAAACCACTGAGCTTGGTTGCTTGTTCATGCTTTTTGAAAAGATCCGAGGCTGAACCAGAGAATGCTGGATCTTCACAGCTAAGCACTGAGAATGAACTGAAGTGCCTTCCTAGGCTGAGTCTGAAAAGCAGGTTGAGCAGGGACAGCCTTGAGTACAGATATTTCCTGTGATTGCTGAGGTCACACCAACCTGGACAATATGGAATCCACCAATCACTGTTTATTGCTCATTTGGACTCAACATGGAGATTTATGAATATTCCCAAACTATATGGAAATTACATGGTTCAATAATAGAAAATGTAAATTAGATTACCAAGGAAACTTCTGACCTGCTCAAGGGAATCAGCCATACACACAGACATGGACACACATAAACACACACATGCACACATATCAATGGTGGTTTGTTAATGATACATTGGATTTTGAAAGTGTATCTGTGGGGATCTCTATGTGTTCCTGGCATATGGCGAAGGCTCGATAAATATTTGTTGAATTCATGAATAAATAAACATATTATCACTGTAGAATTCACCACATGCTCTGTGGATTACAGGGAAAATTCAAAGAAATGTTATATTTTGAGGTCCAAACAAACAAACAAGCAGAGCTGCCTCCATCCAGACCTGGGGGACCAGAGGCCAGAATCACGCATTGATTTGGGCTCTGCAGTTCCCACTGGTTTTGCCAACAAGATTCTTAAGTTTTAAGTGGGTCCTGCTGTCTACTCTAGCATGGCCCATCTTGCCTGGCATTGGGCCAGCAGTCAAGGGGGCATGGCAGGTGACTTGCATGCAAGTCCCATGCCCATTCATTTCTTCTGTGGGCTTTGCTCTTCCAGCTCAGGGGTCTCAGACTTGCCAAAGGAGACATCAGCTAGAGTTGAGAAGTGGGAGTTGACAATCCCAAGACATTGGGGTGCTTCCAGTGTCCACAAGGTAGCTAAAGTTAATGTTCAGGTATTGTACTACCGTTGATCAAGTACTCGCTGTTTTTAATACTGAAAATAATGAACTAAAATGGGTTCTCTCTGCTATTTTAACAAAGCCCATGTCATCTCTGATTCATTTCTCAGGGGCAAATGTCGGCATGGGATATATAAAGGAAGGCATCTGGAACCAGAAAGGGGCTGGAGGACTGGGGTGATTGTCCTCAAGAGGAGGGACTGAGTTGAAGACATGACATCTATCATTAGACATCTGAAGGGGATCTAGAAACATAGATCAACTGGGTTTTCCATCTTAATCAACAGTTAGCTAAGTATTAGTCTTTCCCACCCTAGGGGTCCAGGTACTCATCCTTTGAAAGGGACGTCAAGCTGCATCTGTTGCTTGTTTGTTGAGACAGAGTCTTACTCCATAGTTCTGACTGGCCTTGAGCTAGTCATCCTCCTGCCTCAGCTTCTGAGACCAGGGATTACAGGTGTGTGACACCAAGCCTGGCCTCAATCTGTGATTTTTTTGTCACAGAAAATGGTATGCATTTTCATGTTTCAGCTTTAAATGTTGTACTCAGAACTGTGTGTTTTCACACCATTTTCACACCTCCCTTCCCCACCTCCGCTGAGTCAGATGTACCCATCTGGCCTGCTTCCCCATCCCTCTACAAATGGTTCTTTTACATCAGCAGCTCATAAGGATGAGGTAGATGGAGGCAGGTTTGGGCATGGGAAGGGAGGATTGCTGAAGGTCTAAGCCAGTCACAAGACAGTTTGAGTTTAAGGACAGTGAACCCCAGGACCTTAAGCTTTCTCAGGGGGTTTCCTAACAGTGGTGCTACTGATTTCTCATCCATAATCTAGATGATGATGATGGTGGTGGTGGTGGTGATAATAACAGTAACACATATAAACTTGACATAATCCAATTTATGAAGACTTGCTTGTTTTTAGTGTGTGTGTGTGTGTGTGTGTGTCTGTGTGTGTCCCCATTTGCATGTATGTGTCATGTCTGTGAAGATGCCCACAGAGGCCAGAGAGGGCACCAAATCCCCTTGAACTGGAGCAATAGGCAGTTGTGAGCCACCCGGTGCCAGTGTTAGGAACTATATCTAGGCTGTATATAAAAGCACCAAGTTCCTTAAATCACTGAAGCATCTCTCTATCATCATATTTCTTAAAAACAGGAAATTGAAGCTGGTTTTGTTGCCAATATCAAAATAAAAGAAAGTGAAATTGCAAATGCTTGGACACTGGCAGGGGGTTCTCTATCTGCTATGCCTCTTAGTAGACATCCTAGTTCAGGAACCAGTGGGCATCTTACGGGAAGATACTATTTTCTCTAACTGCTCTTTGCCTTGCTAAAGGACTGACTTTGGTCATCCACAAGTGGTGGTGGCTTGCACACTGTCAACAAAACTTTTGAAGGCACATAGAGACCATTTTGAGGTTTCAAGTCTCCAACGGAGCAGATGGAGAAGGTGGCAGCATCCTCCATTCCCCTGCCCATATGAGATGCCACAGGACAGGCCACTGGGGATTCTTCTGTCACTTTGGAGTCTAGTTTGACAAACTTAGACTGTGACAGTTTGAAACACTTAGAGATCTCAATGCCCTCCATTGAGAGTGTGACTGGCCCTTCTGCCCCCTCTGCTTGTCACACCATGTACCTATCACCATCCGGAAAAGTTCCAGATCATCTCTTTGTTTTAGTTTCCCACCTTTAGCCAGAGTTTGCCCACAGGCTGACCTCGGTGCTTTTGATTTGATTAGTAGCCAGATGTTCTTATTTTAAATCTGCAATTCGAAACCTTCTTACAAAAAACAAAAGAGTAGGGTGTCTTAAGTGAAGAGAGATTTTTCTGCTTCTCTGTAAACTGGGATCCAGAGTCATGGGCCTGCACCCTGTGGGTGCTGGCAATCTGGGGTACTGGTATATTACCATGACTGGTTCATCCTTGGGGTTGCCTAGCATAGCTGTCATCATCTGTCCCCTCATTTTGGTTTGCCATCCCCAGGAGTCAGAATGTGTCCGATGGCCTTCTTGGTAGGTGATTCTAATAAACCCTTGTGCAAATGGGTCCATTAGGCAGGGAGGAAAATAAATAGCAGAGGGCACAGAAAGAACACATTCCTGTGATGGAGCTGGCATGTAGCCCTACTTGTGACACTGTGAGAGCCTGTGTGGGATTGGGATTTGTCCCTTCTGAGAGCCAAGAGAACAGGGTAGAGGCACCCCAACCCCTTCTCACCTATTTCTTTGGTCTGCTCAAGCAGAAGGACCTAGTGGCTGTTCAGGAAGGTCAGAGGGCACTGGAATGACTAGGCTTGCCCAGGGTTGAGCTGCCCTTTATACCTGTGAAATCTTGGACACTGTTACATTATTGTCCTTGTGCCAGCATCAGCTACTTCTATACAGTATTGTGTTGGGATCATGGTTTCTTCTTCAGAGGTTTGGGGACAGGTGGACACTAGCAAGTCACTCATTGCTTAAGAAAGCAAACCACATTGCATGGCTATGGGGCCTGGTGTTCCCAAATCTTCAGATGGAATGGTGTTTTCCTTGAAACATAGACAGGGTTTCTGGGCCCTCTGATTTATTTCTTCTGGAGCATTTAAATCCTCAAGTCTTTTGTACCATTGGTGTGTCCTAAACTTAAACAGCCAACTGGTTGTGATGGCATTGTGGGAAGGACTAGCTGGAGGAGAGGAGTTAGCATTCTTGCCCTTAACCAACCCTCCAGATCATAATCCAACCTGGGGCCTTCTTCAGCACTGATGCAGCTGCCAACTAGCTCTGCCCAGCAAACAAAATGGCAGAACAAGGTGATGGTCCTATTCTGCCTCATGATGACATTTCCTGGGACTCTAGGGCTGTCCATCTGTGCAAAAAAAGGGGAGTTCTTGGGAATGCAGGTGAGTTAGTCTTCCCTAGAGACCAACTTCAGACCAAGGTGATGCCCCACCAGTAATGGCTACAGTTGTTCTCAAATTGGAGGCCTGTTCACAGCTTTCTGCCCAAGTAGCTTCCGTTTAAGACTTTCCAACTTCAGAGCCATGCTCCCCCTCCATACCTGTTGGATTTGCTTTCTTTCATGTCTTTGAACATGAGAACTATGGGTGGTCAGGCCTGAGTGCAGCCCCTTCGGGATCAAGTGAGCATTTCAGGATCTTCCTCATCTTGATCCCTTTCCCACATACTAAGGATTCCTGCCTTAGGCAGTATGTCATTACACTGAGCAGTAGCGGGGTGCTGGCATCAGAGAAGGACTCAAAGATATGGAGTTAAATATATGGTACATTGCTAGAAGTACACAAGCCATTGTGTGTCAGCCAAGAAAGCCACTGGCTTCTTTCTGCCCTTACATCCTTGTAAAAAAAAAAAGTGTAAATTAACATAGCACCTACCTTAGTGAGTTACTGTAATGAAGTAAATGAATGAAAATAAATTTACAACAATTTGTTCTAAAGTGAGATAATTTTTTAAAGCACTCCTTGCCAGGAACAAAATGAGAGTTCAATAAATGAGAACCTTTTTTTCCCCTTAATATCATCAGTGTCATCCCCATCATCACCATTGTCACCATCACCACCATCTCCATCACAACCATCACCACCACCACCATCATCACCACCATCTCCATCTTCTCTATCACCATCACCACCACCATCTCCATCTCCATCACCATCATCTCCATCACCATCATCTCCATCTTCTCCATCACCATCACCACCACCACCACCACCATCATCACCACTACCATCTCCATCACCACCATCACCACCACCATCATCATCATCATCAGACATGTGATGGTGCTTGCTACTCTTCTCATCTCTGTGACAAATACCTGACACAAACAACTTAATGGAGGAAGGATGGATTTTTATCGCATGATTTAGAAGCATCAGTCCATAATTCTTGGCTCTGTGGAGTCTGGGCCCATGGTGAGGGAGACCATCATGGCAACAGGAGCATGTGTCAGAGACTGTTCACCTCCCGGTGGACAGGAAGCAGAGAAGGGGAATGAAAAAAAGGTGTCAGAGCAAAATATTGGCCCCAAAGGTCAGATCTAGTGGCCTAATTTCTCTAGCTAGGCCTCACTTCCCACTTCTCCCTACCTCCTAATAGAGAATGCCATCACATTATACATTCATCAAGGGCCTTTGATTAGAATATAACCACACCCCCAAAACCCATAAGCTGGTTAATACCCTACATATGAGCCTATGTTAAATGTGGCTCATATTCAGACTATAGCAGTCATCAATGTCACCACTACTGCCATTATCACCAACACGAGTATAATCGTCATCATCATCATCATCTTCACCACCATCACTATCATCATCACCATCATTATTATCTTTGTCATCATCAGTATTCTGATCATTGTCATCATTTTGTTTATCATCATTGACATTATTACCACTGTTACCATTATCATAATAGTCATAGTCATCATTTTCATTATAGTCATCATCATAGCCATCATCATCATAGTCATCATAATCTCTACCATCATTGTCATCATCATCCCAAACTGAAATTCTAGGAATACCAGCACTGAGCTTTCCTAAGAGGGCAAGACCCCATCCATTGAGAAGGCTCAAAGGAACCTGAAACAATGAGGATTTGAATATGTGTGTGGAAAAGTTGAAAGAATTTGGGTGAGTAATGGAGTCACAGGGTCATAGCAAGTCTGAGGAGAAAGGAGGGTTTTCAAAGTAAGGTAAGGTACAGATGAGATGGTCACAAATATTTAGAGCAAAAAGTACATTTAGCTGGAATGAGTTAGACTGAAGGGGTCATGAGCTGGAAGAGATAGGAAGAGTCCTGGTTGTCAGGAGCTGGGCAGGGTGCAGTCCATGTAGTCTCTACCCAGACCTGTGTGATCTGAGCAAGGACTACACATGCTTGGGAGGAGCAGTTTGCTTTCAAGGGGAGATCAGGTTCCCAGGTGAGGAGATTCTCCTACAGGCTTAACAAAATGGTCTTCACACCATATGCCTGGATGCTCCATTTGTCAAATTACATCCTTTACTTCAACAGCAAAGCCAAAGCCCTGTGACAGGAGCTTGGAACAGGTTGGGTAACCACACTTTATTGGACAGTATTGAATTTATTTAGACCCCTGCAATTTCGCTGGAAAAGGCCATGAATATGAGGTCAATTTAGCCTCCAACCCAGAGCCACAAAGTAGATAACCAGCCGCTGCAGTCTGTGGGGGAGATGAACTATTCTGTGGAGCTGTTCAATAAGTCAGCCATTAGCAGGGAAAGTGCTTACATGCACTTAAAAAAAATTAAACAACAAAATAAGAGCAGTTGATTGACAAGGCATCAATAAAGCTGTGCGGGTGCACTGTTGACCCCTCCCTCCACGTGCTCCTGCCAATCTGTGTTTATTAGAAATCAGTTCCTATAACTAGCTGGTGGCAGAGAAAGTCGGAGAGTAGGGATACTCCCCAACCAAGCACTTGTGAAGCGCTAACTCGTTAATTCGTGGCTCTTGGTTCAATTTCGCTGTCATCTATTGCAGCTGAAATGTGGGGACGGCATTAGGAGGAGGATAATCATTTCACAACTTATATCTTTAAAGCAGAAGAACTGCTTGTTCCAGGCCCTGCATCTAGTCTTCCTTTCTGCTGACCAACCGAACCCTAATTTGTTTTCAGGGTAGCCACATGTTGTACTAAAAATTAGTGGTCTTCCTAGTCTTTCCTGTTGAAGATAAAACATACTAATTTTTAATCAAATGCTTTAGAATACACAGGTAATGCAAATTATGAAAACTTGATATAGCCTATAAATGTAATAGCTTCTTTTTCCTCTTTAAAAAAATATTTGATTGAAATAGAATTGCATTACTTCCCCCTGCCCCTCCTTTCTTCCTTCCATTCCCCCACTCAGGTGCTCTTTCTCCACTCAAAATCCTTCCATACCCCCCACTCTCAAGTTGATAGCCTCTTTGTCTTTGATTATTATTGGCATGTGTGTGTGTGTGTGTGTGTGTGTATGTGTGTGTGTGTGTGTGTGTGTGTGTGTGTGTGTGTGTGTGTGTGCACAAATATAAAATACAACCTGCTGTGTCTGTTTTTGTTGTTTGGATATACATGGTTTCAGTGCTGAGCACTCCACATTGAACAGCCAATAAAGGGACAACATTCTTGGGAGAAGGTAATTCTGCTCTCAGCAGTCAGTAGTTACCTATAGTTCTTTCTCTAAAAGGGGAGACCCCCTGAAAATTTCCCATTCCACACTATTGTGTCTATTGATATTTCCATTATTCCTTTCTTATCTATGCAGCCATTTCTAGGGAAAATACTTTCACACAGACTTCCTGGTGTGCTGATGTTTACATTCTTTCTTCCTCCTCTTCCTCAAAGCAAGGCTGTGGATGCCACTCTGCCAAATGAGACAAAAGTTGAGTTTTCAGAGGAAAAAAATATTGCCCTGATAACGTGTGTGACACTTCTCTTTCTCCTTTGTGTTTTCTGCATGTGTGGGATGTGGATGTAAGTCTAGAGGTACAGTGGTCATACTGTGACATGAGGTGACAAGCTAGAGGGTGACCATTGTTATGCCAAGCACACCGAAGCAGAAAAATTAAACTCCGGGTGTTGCTGGCGTGAACTCCAAGTTGCCCATTTATAGACTGTCCTGTGTGGCAAAAGTAAGTTCACATGTCCTTAAGGGATTTTAGAGTTGTCTGTCAATTGTAGCTGACCATCCCTAATACACTTGCATTCCAGAATTTCCTCTCAAACTAGTGTTGCCTGAAGATATTTGCCTAGCACTGGACATTGAATATTGTCTATTTAAGAGTATACTGTCATACATGGCACTTGTAATCCCAGCCCTCAGAAGACTGAGACACAAGGACCATGCGTTCTAGGCCTGCCTGAGTTACATAGTGAGACCCTGCATCAAAAAACCAAAAACAAAAACAAAAACAAAAAAACCCAAACCAACAAACAAACAAAAGCCAAAATTAAGTGCTTGTGTTACCATTTGGATGTAAAGAAGTTCCTGTAGATGTGTTTAAACACAGACCCCAGCTGGTGGGGAGGTTGAGGAACCTTTGGGGCACGTGACCTAGCTAGAATAAGTGGGTTACCTGGGGTGAGAGATGATGTCTGCTTCTGATTCCTCCCTGAGCACTCTGCCTCCTGATCTACCATGTCAGAAACTCCCCTACTCATTTCTGCCCAGGGACTCTGTTCTCCAGCTAATTGTCCTGGACAGATGTTATTTGTCTCTCACCCTCAAACTCGTGTTGAAATGCAACTGTCCTTGCAGACAGGGTCTAGGACAGGTTGAGCCATGGGTGATGCTGATCTCTTGAGAGAGTTAATTTCTGTCTCCAGAAATGGGGTGACTGTCCTGGGGTCTAGCTCCTTTATCTGTCTTTCAGAAGCACTCATAGGTCTATCCACCTGGTCTCCAAGAGAAGCCATAGCTGTGCAGTTATTCATGCTCCAGGGCTCTCTGCTGGGTCAAGCTGAAGCTAGCTAGACTCCAGATGAGGTAGAGTTCTTGCCTGGCTCCCTCCCATGTTCTATTTCATTTCCCTTCTTTTCCTGCTGAGAAAAAAGACCATCCAGTCCCTTGACTCTGACCCAGACTCTGCTCATGGCAGCTGCCTGACAGTATCTTGAAATATATCATCTTGTCTAGCTCCTGTTTTTATGAATCTCCCTTTCCACCAAACCAATCCCAAACCAGGCTGGATTCCCATTCCCAAAATGACATGCTGCCTCAGGATTGTCTTTCTCTTGTCTATTTCACTTGATTGGAAGATGCTCAGGTGCTCCACTGAACTGTGTTTCACTCTGTGGCTTGCTGCTCAGGGCCTGCCATGGTGATGCCCAGGGATGAAAACGATAGCAAGGACCACCATGTTGCACACAGCTAACATGACTAAGTCTGACATGATCCCGATGATGTCCATTCACAATGAGTCCATGACTAAGTCTGACACAGTCCTGATGATGTCCATTCACAGCGAGTCCATTCATTCCTTGCTACAGTCCTTCCATGGTGCCTGTGGGAGGCAGAGGATAACTTGCTGGAGCCTGTTCTCTCCTTCCACCATATGGGTCCTGGAGATAGAAATCAGGTCACTGAGCTTGTCCCCAAGCACCTTTACCCACTGAGCATTCTTACCAGCCCCTACAATCCTCCTAGGTAGGAGATGTTGCCATGACATTTTGCAGAAGAGGGATGTGAGGCCAAGGAAGAGCCACAAAGAGAAGAACTTGGAACTAGAATGCTACACCCCTACCTGCACTCTGGGATTTCTCATTCCCTCTCTCAGGAAGAATTAGTTTAGAGAGATCCAAACACTATTGCTCTCCAGCTGTCAAAGGGCAGCAGTGATGCTGGACAAAAGTCACTGGTCACATATCACAAGTCATGTGACAAAGGGAAGGGTCATCACTGAGTGGGGTCTCTGCTCCAACAACCCAAGAGTGAGGCCACTCCAGAAGCCACTTACACTCATGTGGAGAGGGGGATTCTGTGGCACGCAGGAATTTGGGGCCTCATGGTGGTCTCATGCTTTCCTTGAAGATATTTGCTATGACTGGGTTAGACTCTGACAGGCAGAGAAAGCTGACACGTCTCAAGGACAGCAGAAGGGACAAACTTAGAGAGACATTTAGATATCTGTGACACATCACACTCTTCTGGAAACAGAGGCAAAGGTGAGTGTGGAAGCATTGTCTGCCCCCTCTAACCCAGGACACACACATCCCAAACTCTTCTAGCAGATACTCATTGGGGACTCAGTAGCCAGAACAGGATCCTAGGACCATCCCAACTGTGAGGGCAGGTAGGAGTAAAGACCAGGGTTGTCCCAAGCCCCTTTTGGTGACATCACATGGATAGATGCCATCATGGTGGGTACATATGCCCATTACCCAGGAGCTTTCTGAGATTAAAGCAAGCTCCAAGGAATGGAGCAAAGGGGGAATGAGTGGATAGAGCCAGCTCCTTGAGTCTGCCTCATATTCATTATTCAAGCCAATCCTGGCCATGTTGCTTGAACACCTGCCAAGTGCCAGGCACTGTGCCAGATGCCAGGGGATGGCTTTCTTAGGTCTAATATCACTGTGGCTTCTACTTCTACCACAAGGTTACCAGGATCCACAAGGTAGATAAACCCAGAGGCACCTTCAGGGATCATCCCTGACCCTTGGCTGTAGTAGATGCTACTAACAAGCCAAGGTCACTACGTCACTTTCAGGATGTTCAAGAAGAAATCCCAGGACCCCAGGGTAAGACAAGTAATTGGCATGACCAGATTGAATGCCTTTTCCTGGGATCTCCATCAGCAGAAGATGAGGAAGAGCCAGAAGCACTACCCACAAGCCACCCCTCTGCCTGGCTCCCTGGAGCGAACAGGGAGGGGCCTTTCCCATCATTTCTGATGATTAAACCAAGTTCATGTTCAGAATGTGTATGGAGTTATTTGGGCCAAATTTCCATGTTAACTGTTCAGATCAGAAACACTCGATGTCAGTTAAACTTGGTTGGATTATATGACAACACAGTCAAGATCAAGACCATGTGGCTTGATTTGATTTAACCCAGAGAAGAAATGCCTTTCCCTTCTGCCCAGCTATAACACTGTACATATAAAGATACACACGCGTTTGCTCCCTGCCAGAAATGTCAACTGCTTTTGATCTCTCCCTTTAGATATTAAAGCTCCCCCTGCTCACCCTTCTGCTTGGCAGGGCCCCATCAGGGCTTTCAAACCAATAAACAATCTTGGAGCTGAGAAGAGGGTGGAAGCCTTTTGCCTTTTTGAGCCTGAGCCCTGTGGCCCGAAGGTCGTGTTTAATCAGCCTCAAGGTTTTGGCTAACACTGATTTGCAGTTTAAAATAGCATTCCAATAACCTCAGCCCCTTTCTGGCCCCCTCCTCAGCTATGGGAGGAGGGAGACAGAGAGGCCTGTGGGTTTGGGGGCTTGTGTGTTTGTTGTTAAGGCTCTAAAGCAAATGAGCTGTGCTTGGCTGGTGGCCTCTGCAGAGAGCTCCCTGCTGGCTTCGGGGAGGGTATTGGCCTCAACGCGCAGGGCCTAGGTCCTGAGCACCCCCTGGTAATTGCAGTAAAGCAGAAGAACGCCAGCTGGAGTTGGAAGTTGCGTTATTTCTTCTCAAATGCTAAAGATAAATTCTGCTCTTAGTAGCAGATGTGGAGCCAGCTTTGCATCACTCCTGCTCTGCCCGTCACCATGGGCAGAAAGCAGAAGCAGAGCTGTATCCATGTGAGCTGTGAGCCTATGGCAAACGCTTATATTAAAGCTAAGGACAGCACAAGCCCCTACTACGGCTCCTCGGACAGGTTGTGCATGTTACACAGTCTCCTGAGACGAAGGCTTAGCCACTTCTCCTCTCCCTGCCGCTACCATTTTCTGACTTCGTATCCTTGCTGGATGCCTTGTAGATGGCCTTGGCTAACTCAGTTTCTCAGCTCTCTCCTTTTATTTTTCCTGCATGAAGTTCTAAGAATGACTGTCAGTGCAGTGAGGCTGTGACCTCCTGAGGTCTGGGTGACCCACCCAGGCAGCATGGACTTTTGTTCCTGATCCTCCTGGATGATCTAACATCTCTGGTGAGGAGGGATGCCCATGACATCGCTGGCTTTATTCCCTCCTCTGAGAACAGTACATCTTCAAAGCTTTGCTAAGTGAGTAAGTCCAGGCAGTAGCTAATTTTGATTGGCAATTTGGTTGGGTAGAGAGAAGCCTAGGAGATTAGAAAGGGATACTTCTGGGCATGAAATGAGGGCATTTCCATAGCTGATTGCTGCATGGGGAAGACCTACTACTCTGGATGTGGATGGTTTCTTCCAGTAGGCTGGGACCAGGGCAGGCAAAGGGGGAGGGATGAAGCCCACCGTGTACATATTTTTTCTCCACAATGTGCAGTTTCATTGTCATTCAGAAATGGCAGAGCCAAGCCAGGTGGTGATGGTGCATGCTTCTAAACCCAGCACTTGGGAGGCAGAGGCAGGTGGATCTCTGAGTCCCAGGCCAGCCTGGTCTACAGAGTGAGTTCCATGACAGCCAGGGCTACACAGAGAAACCCTGTCTTGAAAAAAGGAAGATTCCCTGTTGCCCCCAGTTCTCCCCAGGCAAGGGACAGTGATGAAGAGATCTAAATCACATCAGGGCACAGCCTCTGCCATCTCCCTGCTGTGACTTAAGTGGGATGTGCACTGCCCCATCTGCCTCAGCCAGCTTTCCTGAGCATAAAAGAATTGATCACAATGGACTCCAGGCTTTCATCCTTGCTATTTGCTTCTAAATTCTAAGGCCATGTTCTATGGCTGTGTGCTGTGGTGTCTAACAGATGTGGCAGGTTGTTCATGTTCCTAAAGGACACACAGTGACACTTTTGGTCAGACCCCAGGCAGTGAAAGTGTCGTGTTCCCCCCCACCCCCCACCCCCCACCGCAGTGCTCAAGGCTTGGTCCCTAGGTGGTGATACCACTGAAGGTAGTTGGATTATGAGGGCAGCCAGCCTCATAAATGGGTTAATCCACTCATGAGCTCATGTTTTTAGGAAGTGGGGCCCAATTGGAGGATGTGAGTCACTAGGGGCAGACCTTTTTGGACTATGTCTTATTCCTGGCACTTACCCCCTCTCCCACTCTACTCTGACACAGCATTGTGCCGCGATGATGTACCACCTCGACACAGATCCATAACAATGGAAAAACCAACCATAGATTAAATGCTATGAGACTGTGAGCTAAAATAAATCCTTTCCACTTCGGGCTCTCTTGCAGGTATATTTTGTCACAGCAACCAAAGGTTATTAACACTACTCCTCTGCAATTGGCTGTCAGTTACCTTGCCTCATAACCCTCCAGCAACAGGGTGGATGATTCTTGGTTCATCCTTGGGAAACTGGTACTAGACAGGCTCCACTTAAGATAAGATTGTCCCAGTTAGAGACCCTAATCTGGCTAGCCAGCTAGGGTGGTGTCCCATTACCAGCTCAGATGAAATTTCTAAGCCACTCTGTCCTTCCCAGAAAAGGCTTGGCTAGGTTAGGCAGCAATAACAAAATGACCGTGTGCCCACCCAACAGGAGCTGGCCTGTCAGCTCTGCAGAGTCCTCTGCATGTGACGTGCTTCTTCAGGGCATCTGGCCTCTCTGCTGTGGATTCACTGATTCTGGCAGCTTCCTCCATTTCAGCATGTTACCTCCATGATCATGGAAGGGACAATGCCAGTTCACCAGATACAATCATTGAAGTGTTTGGGTCTAGGTGTAACATTCATTATTTCTCTTCACAGTCCATGGACCAGAATTAACCACATGCTGAAAGAGACCTTGAAAATGGGTGGGAACATATAAACATTAAATGATCAAGAAAACTACACCTCCACCCCCCACCGCACCACATTTCAGAACTTTCTCATTATCCCTACCTCATTCAAAGAGATGCCACTTCTGAACCAATTGTTAGTGCTGTACCGGAGTATGGGAGAATCCTGCAGCAGAGATGGATGCAGCCCTGGAGAAATCATAATAGCTAATATCCATCTGAAACACTCTATATGCCAAGCATGCACTTAACTTCTGCATGCCTTGTCTCAATCAAGTCTCTGAACGGCCTTTGTAGGGAGTTAGTTATGAATTCCTTAGTTATTGCCAAGAAACATAAAGCCCGGAGGATCGACATGATCTACATACACCCTGGTCAATGGCCAGCAGAGCACTAGGCACACACAGGCTAAGGAAATCACACTGCACCCAAGTCGCTGGACCTGGAGCTCTGCACTGGACACAGTGAGTCACAAAATGAGGTTTTAGTCACCCCTGTCTTAGCTGATGAGTGATGGCACCAGCAACTCCCAGAATGCTTGACACCTCGAGAACCTGTCCCTCACCAGAGCTGGAGTCCTGCTAGCCATTCTTCCCAAATCCAGGCTTAGTCTGACAAACAGGCCACTCCAAACCTGGCCATAGCCCAGTGTGTTTGGCTGCGGAGCCCATCAGCATCCAGTCCTGGCATCCTGGTATCCATGGAGAGGTAGGCATACTCCAAGCCTCAGGGTAAGAAAAGACCCCCTCCATGTCTCCCAGGAGATGTTTGTGTTCACTGTTGATCCAACACCAACACCTAGAGGCCTGTGAGAATCTGTGTTACTTGTGAATAATCAGGCCGTAGGTGTGGTCCAAAATCAAAACCTATCCTATACCCTCATCAGGACTGTGTCTGTGTTTGCAGAAGGAGCTTTGTAGATGGAACCAGAAGTTTTCTTTCATCCCACTTCCTAGGGAACATCCCAAAGAATGAATGTGTGACATGTCCTTTAATCCCAGCACTCAGGAGGTAGAGCCGGTCGAATCTCTGTGAGTTCAAGGCCAGCCTGGTCTACACAGCAAGATCCAGGACAGGCACCAAAACTATACAGAGAAACCTTGTTTCAAAAAAAAAAAAAAAATTCAAGCCACAGCAAGAAAGAAGGAGCCCTGTATGGTAAAAGGTACAGAATGTGACGAGATTCCAAGGACTGTGATCACTCCCTGTGAGCAGAGGAGACTTCCATAAGAGGCAGATTCTGACAAACTTCATCTCATTTGGACCAAGGGTCCAGGCAAAGAGAACAGCACATGTGAAGCCCCTGCCTGCAAGCTTATCCTAACAAGACTTACTTCCCCAGCATGAGATCATGTTGGGCACAAGAAGAGAAGAGTAGAATTGGCCAGAGAAAGATTTCTGTTTGGGGGTGATTCTGGGGTGAAGGAATCTACTAGGTACCCTTGGATAGGAACTCTGAAGGTGGAGCACTTGGGGAGAAGGGAAGTTCACCCTGGGAAAAGTCCCAAGGACTGGGCCTGGGAGAGGAAGAGGCATCCAGGCAAAAGGGATGTTTTTTTGTTATTGTGTGTCAAAGGATTAGGTCTGTAGGCCTGACCTACATTCTCTGGGTCTAACCAGCTAAGTCTGAGATGCTGCATGGGAGCTGCACTTCTTACCAAGGTCCTCTTCCAGACTCTTTGATTATTACATCAATTTGTTAGGATTAAAGTGGCTGTCCACCAAGGGTCTGCCTTGGGGCTGAGGCCGTTGCCTGTCTGCCAGTGACCATGGCATGGGCACCTGCTTGCTTCACTCCAGAGACTCCCTCTGATTCCTCTGTCTGCACCAAGGAAGAAGGAAGAAACTCTACTTTCAAAAGATTTGTGAGTAAGTTAGACACACCCGTACCGTCTCTCTAAATGAAGGCCATTAATACAGGGCTCCACACATTCCCTCTACAGCAGCACTCCAAATCATCCCTGAACAAGCAGTGGGCATCTCTGGGGGGTGGGGCCAGCTTGGAATCCTGCCTGCTTCGGAAAGAGGGGTCCTAGGCAGCTGCTGGGCAGGTGCTGTGTGGGGGAAAGTCACAAAAGGGAGAGGAAGTCGGCACAGGCCAAGGAGGCTCTACGTAAAGCTACAGCCTGACCTATGCTCTGAGCCTTGACTGGTAGGCCTCAGAGGGTGGCATTCCTGGGGTCTGTCATAAGGCAGTTTACACCAAAGGACTTCTGTCCTTCAGAGGCTGTGTGACCTGAGTGGCCGATAAAGGCTTCTGAGTCGGGAGTGGACAGGAAGGGGTTGAACCTGACTGGTTGTTGAAGATGGGGTTTCTTCCTCTAGGCTTCTGAGTCTGGTGTGGGTGGGAAGGGGTAAGTCCACACCTGAAGGAAACAGGCCCTTGCCCATGCACCAGCCCACAGCCTTTGGTCTCTGCTGATCATTCTAATGCTAAAGCTAAGCACAACATCAGAAAGCCACCATCCAGGTTCTGACTGGTGGGTCACGGGTCATTTACCTCCTGGGCCCCTTCTGTCCAGGTTGGAGGATCGTCTCAGGCTGCAAGTGGCCAAAACGTGGGGGAGTTAAAGGACATGAGTGAGGGCAACCCTATTTGTTTTTCACTAAGAGAGAAACTGAGGTCTAGAGCATAGCAAGTTTGGTACAGGCTCAGAGCTGGTAAGAAACCAGGTCACCTTGCACTGGGGACCTTGATTTGTTCACTCAAGTCTCCAGCTAGGGAGGCCCAAACAAAGGGAGAAGCAAGGAGCTTCAGAGACATGATAGGGGAGCCTTCCTGGGGCTCCCTAATTCTGGAATACATCTGTGGGATTCCACTTCCGCCCAAACTGAGGCACCATCATTTCCTACCTCTTGGTTCTGAAATATCTTGATTTATTTTAGTGGAGGCCTTTGAGAAAAGAAGAGAGGAGAGGAGAGAGGAGGAGAGGAGAGGAGAGGAGAGGAGAGAAGAGAAGAGAAGCCGTGGCTGTCAGTGCTGAATTGCTGCTTCCTGTGATGCCAGCCTTGGACACCCCCAAAGGATGAAGTCAGGAGGATTCATTAACAAGCACTCCATGGCACAGTCTGGAGGAGCAAGCCCTCACTCTCAGCCCTCCTGCACCAAACTGGCCCACCAGAGAGCAGGCAGGCTTAACCTTAGTGCCCAGGTGGAGGGGCGCTGGTGATGTTCCCCAGGCACTCACAGAGCAGATGCATTTCAAAGCCCGAGGATTATTCACTTGGCATGTGTGAGTAGCTAATTAAGTTTCACTATTTACCTCTGGAAAAGCACGGAGCTTCCCGGGCTCCGCAGAGGGCCTGAACCTCTCCCCTTCTCTTTCTCGTCTTCTGCTCATCATCAGGCCTGTAGACTTCTGACTCAGTGCAGTCTTTGAGTCTGGAGAAGAGCCCTCATGGATGGCCATGCCCACCCCGAGACTGCAGGTGGAACAAGGTGGAGCAGGTAAGCCTTGAAAAGCTAATCAGCAGCTCTGACTGCATGACCTTGATCTCTCTGAAGGTTGTTCTCTGCATCTGTAAAGTAGAGCAGATCTGAAGATTGGAGGAAGGCTAGAGACAAGGGTTTATCCCACCCTGTCTCCTTGTCTAAACATTCAGTAAGATGCCCACATAAAACAAGACATTTCTGGCCTTTCTGCCTTAGGGATACCCCACGAGATAAGAGAAGGTCAGATGGTGAGAGTAGGGTTCTCAGGAGTGATATTGGGGGGTTCAACTTGAGGCATGGCTTTCTCTGACTACTTTCTCCTCCTTTGTGCCTGGAGTACATACATGATGGCTGGAGCTGCAGCAGCTATGTTATAGCATGAAGCAATCTTAAGAGTGCCACAGACAATTGAATTAAATGGTAAAGATATCACACTGGCTGGGCAGTGGTGGCGCACACCTATAATCCCAGCACTCGGGAGGCAGAGGCAGGCAGATCTTTGTGAGTTCGAGGCCAACCTGGGCTACCGAGTGAGATCCAGGAAAGGCACAAAGCTACACAGAGAAACCGTCTCGAAAAAACAACAAACAAACAAACAAACAAAAAAAGATATTACACTGGCCTGGATTGTCTTTCTGAATTTCTTTTGATAGAAGGAAAGAAAATTAACTGCTATTTTGTCTAAACCATAAAATTTTAGCATGGATTCAAACCATCTGGTAGGCTTGTTCGGGCACCAACTTTTAGGCTCCATCACCAGCCTGTCTACCTCAGTAGACCTGAGGTGAGGCCTGAGAGTTTTGTTTTTGGAGTTCTCAGAAGATCAACCCACTTTTAAATTCCAGAGCCCCGTTCTAACTCTCATAGCAGGGCAAAGACCTAGCTCAGTATTTAGGACTCTTATTCAGGGCTGAAGAGATGGGGGAGGGTCCACACACCCCTCTGAGTCTGAGTCAGGGGAGTAAATCACAGGCTGTGGATCTGGAAGGGAACAGAAAACTGTCCAGAGGACCACTCTGCCTCCCTGCCACTGAGGGGGCAGACTTGATCTCAGGAGCCCCAGTGCAGATCATTGTTCCAAGGCCTTGTATAGGAGACTGCCAGGCCCCACCTTTCTCAAGCCCATTACACCACAGCTTCTGGTTCCTCGGCACCCAGAACATCCAATGCCCTATGTGCTGTGTGGAGAGAAAGCGGGAACCTTGTATGAATGGCTGAGTGAGTCGAACCCTCCACACATGCTACTTCATTTAATTCCCAGGATCTGTTTTACAGGAGACAAAATGAAGTTAACAATGGGGAAGCAATGTATCAATCATAACTAAACAAGAGAAGTGACAGAATCCACCCTGGCCAGGGATCTGGATGACTATTCAGGAAGATTGAGGCCTGGAGTCACCCTTGGTCTGCCATGCTCAACTGTACCCCAGAGGCAGGCTCTGGGAAACTTTGGATATTTTAGGACAGGGTGGATGAGTTGGACCTACACAGCCTTCCACTCCTGTCCTATATCAGAGGATTTATTAAGGCAACTCCAGGTAGTTAAAAAGGAGGTTTATTTGGGGGGTAACTTACAGCAAGTAAAGGGGTTGATTACAGGATCTGGGAGAGGTGAAGTGCAGTCCAGCTGAGTTCTCTGGAGAACTCCGCTCCGTCTCCTCCCATCCAGCATCCAGGATCACCAGGAACAAAAAAAGCTGGCACACCGGATCTCATCTCAGTTCTTACACATTCCCCTCTCCACCCTACCTCCAGGGCAGGTCATAGGTAGGCATGACAGTTAGCAGAAGCCTCACTGGGAGTAGTACTTCCAGGTCAAAGCTGGATCAGCTACCCACTACAGTCCTGCCCATGAACTTTCACTCAGGGTTGCTGCAAACACTGTGGAGGTTTAGCAAAGGCAGTGCTCCCCTCTTAGTAGTGGCCTGTGGTGAGTGAGCAATGAAGCCAGGCTTCTTCTGGGGCAGAGGTGCAAGGCCCAGCATCCCCAGCTGCTCCAGTGAAAGACAGAGTTAGAAACCTCCAGGGAGTGTCCCTTCTGTGAGCTGTGGAATGGGCCCTGAGCTAACTTCATCTGTCAAGTCTCTCGGATCTGGCTAACAGGGATGACTGCAGGTGGGAGCAGGGTTCCTAAGAACAGCAAGGCCATTGGTGTGGGACCACTTGTTACTCTCAAGTCTCATGAATGTGGGAAGGTGACACCAGTGTCACATTGCACAATATAAATCATAGACTCTGATGGCACCCAGCGACGCTAGCATGTTAGGGGAGGCCCAGGACCTGCTGGCCACTTCATCAAAGATGCAGTGTGGGAGACAGACCCTGAGGGAGCTCATGGAGAGGTAAATGTATCTCTTGGGCCAGTGCAGCCTCCAACCCTTAACAGTCAGGGCCTGAGGGAGGTTCAAATGCTGCCGCTGCCACTTACTGGCTGTAGGCAAGAGCTGAGACCCATAACTTCTGTCTGCCAAGTTTGGGGTGAAGGGCATCCCTTTAGGGTCTGAAGCTGGTTCTGTGCTTTTCCTGCTGAGCCAACTCACTTCTCCTCTCTGTGTGCCTCCCTTTCCTCATCTGTAAAATTGTCTGCTGATAATAACCCCCCATGGATAGGGCTGTGTTGATTCCCAAGACCTGGAATAGCAACTTGCTGCAAACTGGGTAGCATCAAATGACCTAAGCATACCGTTCCACTGTTATGGAGATTAGATGCTCACAATAAAAATAGCAGCCAGGCCACAGCCACAGAAGGGTCACCCTAACTCTCCTGGTGCTTGCTGACTCCAGAGTGCCCTGGCAGAGGCTATACAATGCCAACCTCTGCCTTTGCCTCCATGAGGGACACTTGCCATTGGACAGGGAGCTCACTTGAACAACACAAAAGGATTATAGTTTGAGACCCTGAAATTAACAATACTTGTCCAGACCCTTTTTCCACTCAGAGTCACATTCACAGAGCCCAAATTTAGAACTTGGCCACAGCTTTGCAGGGGCCACAATTCCACCCAGTACCCACACTGCTTTGAGAATCAAAGAACTAGTGTTTGTAGATTCCCTACATGGTTCCTGGCTCATGGTAAGTGCTTCTACAAGTACCTACACACTTGTCCCTCATTCATTCACCAAGCCCGGCTTGCCTTGTTTCTGTGGTCCTCTGTTCTGAGGAGCTCGGAATTAGCCTCCCTCCCTGTTCACCTGAACCTAGTTCTTCATTTCCCTGCTGCTTGCTGTCACCCCAGGGCTGATCCATTCTTGTCCCCTGTGTCTCATATCATATGCCATCCTCTGAAGACTTCTCAGACTGCCCTCTCTAAGGAAACTTCAGCAGCTGTGTTCTGAGCTCTGTGTCCCTTCAGGTCATCTGGATTGGGCTGTCAGCCACGGATGGTGGCAGTCTTGTAACAGGGTGTCCCTTCATTTCCCAATGTCCCTAGATATGGGTTTCTACAAAGTCCTGGCAGCCCCCCCCCCAATCCTGGAGTGTGTTGTGAGGGTCAGAATCACATTCAGGAGTGTTGATGCCCTGGTCAACCAACCCCAGGTAGTGGTAGGAACTATAGACATCTTATGATGTCCAGAAGGACAACTGGAGGGGTGTGTGTGTGTGTGTGTGTGTGTGTGTGTGTGTGTGTGTGTGCACTTTACAGGGCAGAGGAGGGGATACCCTGGGACATGCTACTGCTCACTCCCCCCCACACCCTTCTTGACCCCTCTCCTGTCCCTTCTCTCCCATCTCATTCTCTAGCTTCTTCTGGGGTTACCACCTGGAAACCTCATCTGTCCCCACACCTGCACCTGCAGCCCTGTCTCCACTCTGATCTCATGACTTCAGAAGAGCCCACCTTGTTGGTGGTGCTCTTACCCCCCACAGTCTGCACTCACCGATCTGCCTCTTGTGGTACCTAGCTCTCAAGTGACTCCATCCTCGTGCCCCCAGCAAGGATCTAGGCTCCTTGTGGAGCCTTCCTTGCCCACATTGTGTGACAGAGGCTCTATGTGACAATCAAATCCGAAGTAGACAAAAGTTGTAGTATATGCCTTTATGAGACTATTGTGGACACCATTGCTTGCACGCATGGATTGCTTGGATTACTTCTTCAGGACAGCAAGCCACCAAATGGCATCCAATGGCTCTAGTTTCCACCTGAAACCTGGGAATACTTAATAAGCAATTCTAAATGGAGCCCAAACAGGTTCCTGCTTCGTGCCTCATGTGAACGACCAGATGTCGCAACCTGTGGGCTTGAACTACTCTATGGTGGGTTTGTGGCATGCGGCTTGATTTGCAGCATGTCAGATTTCAGCTGCAGTACACAAAGGTGTCTCCAAGATGCGCATTATGCTGCATAGTGGATTTAGCCTTTGGTAGTACAGAAAAAAAAAGATTTCTGGGCTACATGCTGCTGGATGAAAGCATAGACCCATTGCTTCCCAGAGTCAGTGGTGAGCATGAATCCCAGAGCTGGCGGTAAACATAGTTCCGCCATGTTGGGAAGCTGAGGTGGGCAGAGCCAGAAGTCAAAGCTGCCATTTCAGTCCTAGTCATGCTGCAGTTTAAAGCAATAGATTCACAATAAGACAGATTCAGATGAAATAAGCCTCTAAACAGTTTACAGTGTGTGTACAAATGTACATAGGCTTGGAAGAGAGACAAAATGAATATAGACAGTTATATAAAGAAATAGTTTTAAAAAGTAAAGTCTTTAAAGAGACAGTAAAGGTAGTATAAAAAATAAGCCACATAAAGATGGATATTACACAGAGAATCTGGATTGTATTGTCTCTCATATTTTTAACTACAGAAAGACATTTGATTGTGAAGGCTGCTAAATTAAGCCAATATATATTTTCTAAAGGTATCTTAACTTCAAAATTTGGATCTAAGAATATGTTGCTTTGGAAAGAAGGCTCTGCTTTTGTTTCCACAGGAGGCAAGAGACTATGGATTTTTTTCAGATTAAGATACATCAGGTTTGACAAGCCAAGACCCCCTGAAAGGTCTCCAATGACACCATGGCCCAGATGATCCACATCTAAAACAACTTCAAGGCAACTGGGAATACAGCGTCACAGACAACTCCAGTCAGGACTTGACTGTAATCCTAAAATTTTCTTTGTGACCCCATAAGATTACCAGAGCCCTCTATCAGCAGGAAGGAGCCTAGAAAACTATGCCCACATTTCCCAAAAATGGATTATGGATGTTTGTCTTTGTTTAGGTTGTTGGTTACAAATTGTTACTGGTCATAGTCAATATCTTTCTGAAAGAAATAAGGATGATAGGCTATAGATATGATAGGATGAAAGTGTAGATTATTAAATCTACTTTTAAAGAGCAACAATTTGTTTAGAATGTTTTACATTGCTATAGATTTTAGTTTATTGATACAAATTTAAAGTTAATTTTGTTATACTGTTTGTATATTTTTACTCTTGTTTAAGCTATTATGTTTATAAAATTCATTTAAATTTGTAATGTATCATTAAGAAATATAGATTAATAGTTAATCATCTATGATGATCAAACTTATGTTAGTTAAGTTTTCTAGGCATATATAGAAAGATTTCAATTAGGTAGGTAATCTTCAAACACTTCAAAGAACTACATAATATGGCATTTAAAATGTTTTAAAAATTTAGACTTTCCTGGACAATGAAACATGTCTGCACCTGGCAGCATTGATTTACTTCAGAGAGGAGGATGGGTGTTGAAGACACTCCATATGGAGTTTAACTTCTACTTGGCAAAAATAGTCATTTGGGCATGAAACTGTTCTTGCCTGGACTGCTTGACAAAATGTTGTATTAACTGGACATGCAGGACTCACAGGAAGGTGACCGCTGAACTTTGAAAGACAAAATGGTCCTTCAGGTTTCTGCTTTGCAGAAGACACTGCCAGACATTCTATAAGACAAAGAGAGAAGTTACTGAGAGACTCTAGTCCTATGGGCTAAAAATTAATGCCCCAAAATTGCAGAACTTAAGGTGACTATCCAGTTGTCTCTGTCATTCTAGATTTGGAAAGTTGCTTACAATGCTTTTCCTGTTTACTTAGGTAATATTATATCCTTCTGAGGTCTTTGATGTAGTTGAAGACTAGATAGTTATAATTTTCCTTGGTTATGAAAAAAGATAAAGAAGACAAGAAACTTCAGACTTACAAATATAGGATAAATAGAATATTTTTTTTTATTTTGCCAAATACAAATAGACTAGATATTATAACTGTAATTCTTGCTTGATAACTGTTTTGTTATATGTAATTTTACTGTGTTAAAGTTAAAACATTTTTTAATTAAACAGAAAAGGGGAAATGCTGTGGGATAATGCTTTTGTACACTGGTTTAATAAAACAATGATTGGCCAGTAGCCAGGCAGGAATTATAGGTGGGACAAGCAGACAAGGAGAATTCTGGGAAGAAAAAGACTGAGTGAGGAGATGCCAGCCCACCATCCAGGGAGCAGCATGTAATGGAACACAGGTAAAGCCACGAAATATATAGCAACATATAGGTTAAAAAAAATGGGCTGAGTTTAAGTGTAAGAGCTAGTCAGTGACAGGCCTGAATTAATAGCCGAGCAGTTTTAATTAATATAAGCCTCTGTGTGTTTACTTGGATCTGAGCAGCTGAGGACCAGGCAGGATACAGGAAATCTTTCAGCTACAGCTTAGGATTGTCCTCACCTGCAGATATGTGTTTAATGCACTGATCCTACTGAGTGGCTGCATACTGGCCCTGTGCCAAGTGCAAATTTTGCCATGCAGAGCACAGCACGCATTCCACCAGAGCTATGCAAAGTACAATAGACAGGCAGTCTCTTAAACTCTGGAGGGTACAGTGGAGAAACTGCTCTCAGCCAAGATGGAAGGCCTCTAACATCATGTCCCCACAGCTCAGAGCTGAGGCTGAGGAGGAACAGACAACATGCAGGGAGGTGGCTTTAAAGGCAAGGAAACAAAGTGGATAACCCCATATATATTTCCTACTACTACTTTTCCATCCCCCCAACATCTGACGATCACCCCAGCGCCCCACCAGCAGCACTGTGCTCTCTCCTGTGTGCAGCCTTTTTCAGGCCAGATCCTCACATCACACAATGCAATACCCCTTACCTATTAGATGCAGATGTGTCAAATGTGTGCCCTGATGGTGGATGCATCGCTTAACTTACCCCCCACATGTCCTCTTTCTCCTTTCATGTCAAGGTTAACAGAATGGGATCTAAAATCAGATGGTGTACATTCAAATCAGGACCCATCATTTACAAATTTCTGTGTAACTTAGCCTTCCTTGGCTCACCCCTAAAATGACTTAAGGATTTTGCAATGGTTAAATGATAAATGTATGTATAATTTATATTAAATGATTAAATCTCTCTCTCCTCTCCTCTCTCTCTCTCTCTCTTTGTTTCACACACACACACACACGCACACACACACACACACACACACACACACACACACACTCACACACACATATGAGTCATGTTTTCACCATAGCCTTGTGTAACAAACCACCCAGAAACTCGGTGGCTTAGGTAACAGTCTTCTTTTTATTCACTTATCTGGAGGTTAGCCGGAAGCTGCTAGTCTTTTTGGAGCTGTCCTGAACCTGGCTCCACACTAGCTCATGGGACTCCTTTCCTTGCCTCTGCCCTCCTTGATCCAGCAAGCTGCTTAGAGCTGCTCTCCCTTAGTGATGGCAGAAACATGAGGCCATTGCCTCTGTCACCCATGCCAACAGTTCGTGTTAGCTAAAGCTGGTCACGTGGCTGAATTCAATGCCAAGGGAGGGAAGTACACATCATCCTGGTGGAAAGAATAGCCAAATTCCCCAAAAAGGGCCTGTGTGTCTGTGAAGTGGACAAGAATTTGGGACACTAACTTCATCTGCTACAACACATGGAAGACAGTTAATGTGCCACTGTGAGGGAGGTGATGCTCTCAGGATTTTCGAGCTGTTAGAGGATTAACTCATGTCTCATATCTTGCACACAGTGTTATCTCATATGCGTCTACTCCCAGCCCAAGCAGAACTCCAAACGGAAGAAAGGAGAGGACCATGGGTGAGCAGGCCCTTTGTGCTGGGTTCCACACTGCCCATTCTATATTTCCTCTCAACCTCACAACAGCCTATTTTGGAGGGTGCCGATTCAGTTTATGTTAAGATCAAGCAAAGGTTTGGCAAGGTTAAGTAACCTGCTTAAATATGCACAGCTAATAAACATTCTGCATGGCTGAAATTCCTACTTTCTTCAAGTCTCTGCTCAGGTGTCACCTCCCAAGGGATCCTATCCTTCCCTGACGACCCTGTCTTCAGTGGCATCCCCTTTCTCTACATGTATCTATGTTCTGCCTGACCCTTTATTTCTCTTTGTAGCACGTGCCATCACTGGTATATTGTTCATTTGATCATTGTCCCTTACTTTCTCTGTTCCCCGCTGAGATCTGGACCCATCCAGTCTCACTCACTGCACTTCTACTGGGATGTGATGTCAGCACAAGATGAAGTTACTAAATAAACATATCCAACAAAGAACTGTGCTGTGAGCTGAAATGTCCTGATAACCCAATGGAATTGGGAGCTATGCATCCATCTTATTAGTACTGAAGCTGAGGGCCAAAGGACTATAGTGATCTGCCCAAGTGTGATGACCCCTGTTAATTGTCAACCTGACAAGATCAAGAGTCACCTAGGAGATAAGCCTCTAGGTGTGCCTGTAAGGGATTATCTTAATTAGGCTGGCTGAGGTGAGAGATCTAAAAGCAGGCATCACCATTCCCTAAGCTTGTGTCCTAGACTTCAGGAGGAGAAAGTGAGCAGCATGTGAGCATCCATGGCTCTCTGCTTCCTGACTCTAGTGCACTGTGACCAGATGCCTTAAGCACCCGCCATTAGACTTCCCTATTGTGACAGATGTTGCCCTCAATTGTGAGACAAGATAAACTCTTTCTTCCCTTACATTGCTTGGATCAGTTTTATCACAACAGAAAATATCACTAATAATCAAGATTCTTTGTTCTTCTTGTTGTTTGTATCTCTGTAATCTGAAAGACCTTGGCATCCCTCTGCTTCATACCATCTCAGTAGCCCAGACTGTATCTAACTCAGGCCTCAACCTGGCCCCACATAGGTCCCTGGAGAATGGCTTGAGGGCCACCGCCCCCTGTTTGCAGCCCTGAGACAAGACCAGAAGCTGTTTTTTTTTTTCCCCAGTGTTCTCTCTCCATGAGCTAGCGGCCTTGGGTGATCATCCCCAACTCTTTGTCCTTGGCCTGCAGGTGCCCCACAATTGCAGGGTCAAGCCAGTGGTCAGAGTTCTAGTTTGCCCCCAGGCAGCCCTGTTTACCTGTTCCATAGTCATAGACTCCTGGAGAAATACCACTTGATGCATAATTGCTGGGGTGGTGAAGGAAATAGCCACAGCTGTGATGAGGCTGGTGGGAGCTCTCATTCACAGCTGCAGGGATGCAAGCTGGGACCTGGCAAAAGTGCACTCGGACAGTTTCTGAGAAAACTGAGCCCATGTCTATTTACCAAAAAGAATAAAAATATGCACAACTTGTGTAAGCGAGCTCACAGAAACTTCATTGATAATAACCTGAAGTAGAAGCAATCAGCATGCTCCTCTTAGGGAACAGATAAACCAGTGGACCTTCCCTGCAAGGACTGTTGCTCACATAAAGAGCTGCAAGCTACCGATGTGCTCGGCAGCACAGCTGGCTCTTGTGTACACCATGGTCAATGCGGTGCCTGCATTATGCATGTTTCCATTTACAGAACATTCTAGAAAAGGATGAACTCTAAGGAAAGAAAACAGATCGTTGGTTGCTGAGATAGGGGTTGGGGAGTGTGTGTGGGTGGGGGGGAGTGGAACTGGTCTGTATCTCCGCTCCGGCAGTCTACACAACCCCATGTTTATAAGAAAGAATTTCACCAAACACAAAGTATACCTCAATTTAGAACTTCAAAGAAAATCATCAGAGGAAAGATTCTTTTGCTACAAAACAACAGCTGGCAAATTGCCAATGCAGTGCAAAGCCGGGTCCTTCCCAAGAGGCCATGAGCATTCCCAGAAAGCTTCAGGGCTGCTCTCACCTACTGGGGCCTGGGTCAGGGCAGGCCGTGCCCCTGATGGCAGGTCCGAGAGGCACTGGGCACCCACCCGTTCTATACACAGCTAGTCCTCCATAGTGGGCTGCTGCGGCCTCCGCTGAACAAATACTGACCCCTACTGTCTCCGATTCTCCTCCTTCCTTCCTGCTTGCTCTCAGGGACAGAAAATTGTAGCCCATCTCCAGGTCTGAAGGCTCTTTGATGAGGTGGGTAATAGGGTGCCAAAGGCACCTTCTAGCCACTGCCTCAGGAAGGGAGAAGCTGCTGAATGGTTTTGACCCTGAAGCTGCCCCCTATGGCCCAGAGCAGATGAAAGGTGGTCACAGCCAAGACAGAAAGCCCAGAGGGTCCCAGGATCCTTTGCTCCCGCTTGCTGGGGACTTAGTTTCACTGTCCCAGGCCTCCATGAGAGGAATGGATCGTAAGGGTCCATAGATTCGGCAGCCCTGGGTAAGGCAGGGGCAGACAAGGGTAGCTTTGGTGAAGTCTGGCCTCCCTGGGTCTCAATTTCCATAGCTGCTAAGTGGGAGGCCAAGCCTACATTTTTTTATGTACTTTTTTGTTATGTGAGTAGAGAGCCCAGGTACTGTAATGGCCTGGGTAGGAAGGAATGAACTACACACCCATGCTCCCCTCTGTACTCACAGGTCCTTGGTGGCTGAGGAAACTACACTCTATGAACACATGTTGGCCTAGTCTCTGGAGGGCCTGGGAATGGTCTACTGTTTACTATGTCTCAAAACGTTCAGCATGGGGAGGTCAAAAGAGGCTAATCCAAGATGAGTGTGGTAAGTGCAGACTGAGAGGCCTTCAGGACAGTTCCCCCACCCTGCATCCCAGAACTCATCAAAACAACCTTGGATGTTCATTTGGATACGATTGCTCCAGCTAGGATGAGCAGGCCCAAGGTAAGAAGCAGTCTAAAAAGGACTGGCAGACCATTTCTGCAAATGTACAGCTCCATGTATAAATGAGTGTGTGTGCGCGTGTGTGCGTGCGAGCATGCATAGATGTGTGTGTGTGTGTGTGTGTGTGTGTGTGTGTGTGTGTGAGAGAGAGAGAGAGAGAGAGAGAGAGAGAGAGAGAGGAGGGGGGGGAGGGAGAGAGAGAGAGGGAGGGAGGGGGGGGGGGAGGGAGGGAGGGAGAGAGGGGGGGAATATAGGTAGCTGTGTGAATCTCTGCACGTATAAACCTCCCTGGTCCACCAAAAGCATGTATTCTACCTGCTGGGCTGAGTGAGGGGTGTTGAGTGCACATGTGAAAGTTGGCCTGCACAGGCCACCTTGTTCCTATCAGTGCACATCTACTTGCCTCAGTTACACAGATGCTTGTGCTCCTAGAGCCATTTTTGCCCCTGTCTGGTAAGGCAGCATGTCTCCATGTGTTGACATATGTAAGTGGATTCTTAAAGAGCGGCAGAATTGGAAGAGTGTATATCCCCCTCATTTCCTAGGGACCCTTGTCTAAGAAAGGGCTGATGTCTTGGAGGCTGAAGGGCAACATCTAGGTGAAGAGCAAGCAGACTGCCTTCTTCCCTGGGTCAAGCCAGAGCTTCTGTGGGGAGCAACAACCCCATCAGAGCAGGACAGGATGAGGCAGGGCCCAGCCAGCCACACACCTACAAGTTCCCTTCATGTGGTGGCCAGGGCCTATTTCTGTCTTGTTTGGCTCATCCTGGCCGGGTGTTCCCATCCAATGATGCCCTGTTTCTCCACCCAGCTATTTCGGCTGAGGAATGTGATGTTCTGTCTGAAGCAGAAACCCCAAAACTCCCATTATGGTTAGCTGCCTGAGGCCCCAAGCAGCCACTCACTTATTTAGGTTTCTCCTGGTCTATATTTGTCCACAATGACATGATGAACTTGGAAGGCAGGGCCTCTTTGTTGAGGGGAGGGCACCATCTCAAGCCTCCCTTCTGTCTACAGCAGAGCCTGGCATCTCCTCCAGGGGGTGCTGGCCTTCTGCTGTGGGCTGCTGGAAACTGGCCTGCCCTCTCCTCTCTGCCTGCATGCCTCAGCTGGACCACAAATCCTTGCCCTACAGTAGTTTCCTGGAACGCAGCTCCACACACCCAGAAGACCAGCAAGAGTAGTTGAAGTAGATCATCTAGAATCGAACTATGCAGCTCCAATCTTGCTCAGCCATCTGCTGTCTGGTGCCTCAGATGAGCTGTTTATCTTCCAGGTGTCGCTATTCCTTTGACTGTGAGATAGATGGAATAATATCTCTCCCAGATTGTGGGAGCCATCTTCATACTCTGATGTTGATCTTGCTATCAGCAGTATGTAACTGTTTAATTGGCTGTATTTTTCTTAGTGGCACATCAAACAGCGGTGCAGGGACTGGAGAGATGGACCAGTCAGTAAAGTGCTTGTTGCACAAAAATGAGGACCGAAGAATTTCCAGCACTCCTAAGAACCTGGGCATGGTGACACGTGCTTTTAATCGAGGTGCTGAGGGGGGTAGAGACGGCGGCATCCCTGGGGCTTCCTGGCCAACTGGTTCAGCAGAATCATCGAACTCTGGATTCAGTGAGAGACTCTATCTCAAAAAAATAAATGGAGAAAGGCATCTAGATAGTTTTATATCAACTGTCCACAAGCTAAAGTCATCTGAGAGGGAGGAGCCTCAACTAAGAAAATGGACTGTAGGCATTTTCTTAATTAGAGATTGATGGGGGAGGGCCGAGCCCATTGTGGGCAGTGCCATCTCTGGACTGGTGGTCCTGGGTTCTATAAGAAAGCAGGCTAAGCAAGCTTGAGAGAACAAGCCAGTAAGCAGCACTCCTCCATGGCCTCTACATCAGCTCCCACTTTCAGGATCCTGCCCTGAGTTCCTTCAGTGATAGACTGTGATGTAAAAATGTAAGCCAAAGAAATCCTTTTCTCCCAAGTTGCTTTGGTCATGGTGTTTCATCACAGCAATAGTGACCCTGACTAAGATAATACCTGATGTCAACCTATAGCTCCCACTTTCGTTCACACTCATGAACATATATACACTTACCAAACAAACATGACCATGTACACACATATCCCCCACACAAGAACATGAACATATACCAGCTATACATTCTACACAAGAACATGTACACACACATGTACTGCACATACCAGTATGCACACATATATCACACACATATCACACATATACTCATGTACACACATACACAGCACATTCTCACATATACACACACCACATACACATATATACATGATAGCAAAGCAGTCATCATTATCAGTGTTGAGGAGTCTATGGGACATGCCAGGAGGACTTTGATAGATGGCACATTAAAATCCAGATGACATAAAGGAGTTTCAATGCTGGCTCCACTTTCTGTTAACTATGTGGTGGTGTTGGGCAAGTGATTTAACTTATCTGTGCCTCAGGTTAGTTCCTGACCCATCATTGCATTGTGGTAACAGCTTGCTTACACAAAAACACTCAGACCATGCATGGAACATCAGTGCCCACTGCATGCCATTGTGTGTAATATACCAGTAATCATCCAGGAGGGGTTGTTTCTGACTGGTGCTCCAACTATCCCAGTTCCCATCTTACTCAGACACTGCCTCCCCCTTCTTGTCTATCCTGTGTATGTCTCAGCATCCATGCAACACCATCGTTTTTAACTTGTGTTAGCACAACTTGATTTCTAAGGCTTGCTATCAAAAAACTCTAATTCTGCAGTAGCACAGCAGTCACTCAGGATTTGGTCACTTCCCCAGCAGTCACCAGTGATAACATGGTTGCTGGTTCCTGCAGAATATTGATTGGCTCACAGGCTCACCATGTCCCAGTCAACCCCATAAAAAGCAGCAGAAATGGCCAGACCCTATCTCCCCATGCCAGCCTCTGATGGAAGCGGGAAAGGAAGAGTCAAGATCCTTGCTGTTTCCCCTCTGGCTCCGTCCACCCCTTCCCTCACCTCCAGTCCTCAGTCCTAGCCTCGATTCTTTGAGTACACTGATGGGCTACCCATTGTGCCCACTGCCAGTACCAGCCCAGACCACCAATCTTGCCCCATTCTTCCAGATGGAAAGAGACAATAGTGCTGACATTGAAAAGTCTTCTGAGGACATTTGAGGCCCCTCCATGTGGACCTCTGCTGTTGAAATCAGGGCAAGGATGACGAATTGCCAAACTGCCATACCTACATGGTTCAGAGTCTGGTGGTTATTGGAAAATGATAGGCCCCACACTCTGCTGGTGCAAATATGTACCCCTACATGCTGTGGGGTTAACCAACAAGCCACCACAAACTGAGCTGATGACCAGGGAACCAAACCAACAGCAATTCATAATTAAAATGTAAGAACAGCAGCAACTAGAAAGCAGGAGCCGCACAAGGCAGCGGCAGTGTCCTGGTCTGGATGGATCCTGCCCAGACAGGCCCCCAACACTCCTGCCTGTGGGAGCACACCAGGCATCCCCACTGCTCAGCCAGATGCTGAATCAAGTCTTCAGAGAGCTCCCACAATGTGCTCATTTTCATTTACAAATACCAAATTTGAGTTCTCTGAGTGAGTCACAGGTTTATTAGCTAGTGACCCTATAGAACCATGTGTCATTTGGGGAAAAAAAATAAATAAAATAACTGTTTCTAGCCCAGTGTGTTTCAGGGAACTTAGTCAGAAGGTGGGAGACAAGAAAGCCTGACTGGAGGGAGATGCAGTAACATACAGTGTGAGTCTCAGAGGCTCCTCCAAGCATGGTAGAGCAGGCTGACTCAGCCACTGTGAATGACAGACTGGAGGGACAGTGGCTGGTCACAAGAGCAGAGACACATTCCAGAACTAATTCGAGCTGGGTCTTGCCTCTCTGCTCTTCTTGCACAATGTGTTAGTCTAGAAAAGCAAATGCAAGCCACAGGATGCTTTGGAAGGCGGGAGAGTCAGATAAAGAGGATGATGCAAATACATAGAGGAAATTGGGAGAGGGTGGAGGCACCCCAGCCTGCCATCCAGCTCACCCTAAGTTCAACCGACAAGCTGAAGTCACCACCTTTGAAAGAATCCTGTACCACCCTTTCTGGAACCTGCCTGCCTAGGTATCCCTGCCACCTTCATTTAAAGGCAGGGAGCAAGCGATCTGTAGGAAGGGTGGCCTGAGAGCACAGACAGAAGTGGGTCCCAGAGGTCCTTGGCCAGTTAATATGTCTGAGCTTAGATGTCTGCACAGAACAACCTCCCCAAGTGTCTTGGTCATGCCACCGGCACTCACAATGGGACGTTCCTGGTGGCCCTGGAGAGCTGCAAGCCTGCTGTGCCTTGTTACAGAACTCAATCTTCTAGTGAATCTCTGGCCTCTGTGATACATTCCTTTCAGCCTACCATTTCCCCTAACCTCGCTATCTCTTCTGCCAGGAAACGTAGACACTGTAGCTCAATGGAGTCGGCCTGGATCTGTCCTAGTCTTCCAACAACCCAGCCTAGAAATGAGCTTCCCCATCCATGGGGTCCATCACGGCTTTCAAATGCCTGTTCATCACTCTGGCCACACCCTCCACCAGAATGCACTCAGACCATTGAATCACTGCTTTGTGCCAACCAAGATATCTGTAGTGCTGTTGTGTTCCCCAAAATATTGTGCACCCTAATAAACTTATCTGGAGTCATAGAACAGAACAGCCACCAGATATAGAGGCCAGAAAATAGTGGCACACACGCCTTTAATCCTAGAATTCCAGAGGCAGAAATCCATCTGGATCTCTGTGAGTTCAAGGCCACATTGGAAACAGCCAGGCCTGGTGACATACGCCTTTAATCCCAAGAAGTGAGGGCAGACAGAAGAAAGGTATATAAGGTGTGAAAACCAGGAACTAGGCTGGTTAAGCTTTTAGGCTTTTGAGCAACAGTTCAGCTGAGATTCATTTGGATAAGGACTCAGAGGCTTCCAGTATAAGGAATCAGGATCAGCTAAGGAACTGGCGAGGTGAAGTAGCTGTGGCTTATTCTGCTTCTCTGATCTTCCAACATTCACCCCAATACCCAGCTCCAGGTTTGTTCTCATTAATAAGACCAGTTAAGATTCGTGCTACAGACATCCTTTCCTGTAATGTGGTAAGTGAGGCAGTCTCAAGTTCCCCCTTCTCTCCTTCCTATTCAGATCACTCCTCCATTGTCCATTAAAATCATGCTCTCTGAGAATGGGAGATGACAGAAAAACAGCCTAGAATGTCAGTCTGCCATTCAACATGAGTTGGATGTGACCGTGAGAATGAGTCTGATGTGGTCCCTCTGCCACATCTTGCGTGGACCTATGGGGAACTCAGCAGTGGATTTCAGAGTGTCCAGGACTGTGTCCCTGACCTCTCTGGAGGTAGAGTCTGTGCAGTCCGTGTATCCCCATGGCTGCAGCACTAGAGCTGGGCTCGCCTACCCTTCTCAGGACTTTCCGACTGATTTGTAGTGTTGGCTCTAAGGACTTATCGGGAAGCTGGCTGCTTCTCCCTGGAGCCCTAGATCAACATCAAGAGTGAACTCCAGGGCAACCCCAGAGAGAGATTTTCAGGGTGATTAAATGCAGCAATAACTCTCACTTGCTCTTAAGAATCATTTCCTATCTCCCTATTACAAGGAAGAGACTGTCCTGGAAGGCTGCCTAACACCTTCTTTAGAGAAGGAGGTGGGTGGACACCAGGCTATTCTGACCAAGGTCAGATGGAGTTTGTGTGAATCCCCCAGTTATCGTCTCTGCCAGGAGTGCACTTCTGCCTCAGCCAGGGTGCCAGACACCAGGCCTGACATCTTGCCACTGTGTCTGGATTGCTCAGCCCTTGGGTGCCAGAGGGTCCAGGGCCCTCTTAATCTCTGCAGGCCTCTGAATCAGAGAGATCCTGGGGAAACAACAGGACAACAGCCTTTTCATGAGCTCATGAGGCTTGGCTGAGGACTGGGGCTAGGCCCAGTTTGTACAGCTAGGTTTGAATTGGCACCTGGGCCCTTTCACGGTGGTACTCTTCTTCACTTTAAGCCTTTTATTTAGAAGCAGTTTTATACCTATCGAGAAGCTTAAGAAGATCATAAAAACAATGTCTATAAACTCTTTGTCCAGATCCACTACTTGTTTTTAAGGTACAATTTGTAGGGGGATGTGGTGATATACATCCAACACTTGGTATGCTGAAGTAGGAGGCTATCCATGAGTTCAAGGCCAGCCAGGGCTCCAGTGAGTTTTACTGTGGAAGAATGGTCTTTACATCTCTTGGAGCGTAGACAGAGGGTTTGAAAAAGCACTTGGAAGGTGAGCAGTTATGTTTATCAGATCAGTTTAGACAGTGCCACAGTAACAAACCTTAACATCTTAAAGGAAAAAAAAACCCAAACCAAGTAATCAATTGTGTAGCTCTGGCTGGCTTAGAACTAGCTGTGTAGACAGCCCAAACTGGCCTGGAACTCATGAAGATCCCCCTGCCTCTGCCTCCTGAGTCCTGAGATCAAAGATGTGCCCCCGTATCTAACCAACTCTAAAATCTTAGAAGCTTAAGGTGTAACTGTTTCCTCTTCCTATTATAACCTCTGGCTCCATCTTTTGCCTTTACCATTTCAGGACAGGGCTTCCCAAGTCACTGTGGCAGGGGCACCAGAGCGAGTGATTCCAGTTGGCCTTCACCGCTTTGGCTCTGAACTGACATTCATCTCTGCTCACAGTAGATGGTAGAGATTAACTCATGGCCCTCCCACAACTGTTGGTGAGCTGTGACCATCTCTGCCCCAGAGTTCCACGGCTGTCTCCTCCGGCCATGTGTCCTGTGAACTATGGTGGCAAGAACAACTCTCTTTCTGTCTCTGACACATTTTGATTGGGAGTAGGATTGAGGCTTAGGGAAGTTACAAATGGTGTAGATGAGGGTCCTACATGCCAGAGGAAGGAGGGAAAGTCAAAGAATAACCAGAGGACAAGTGGAGAGAGGCCCCAAAGCACACTGCTCTACCTGGTTAACCTACCCAGGTCCTGAAGGTGTCTGCCTCGTCCTCAGCATCACGTCCTCACAGTGTGTTGCCATCTGCCCAGAGAGCTGTTGGTGCTCTGCAGCTCCCACCTGCAGCCAGCTGGGCTCCCATCCTCTCAAAATGTGCAAAGAGGCTGGTTCCTTTTGTTGTTGACTTTCGGCCCTCCACGTGCTTTGGGGAAGAAAAACAAAAAAACAAAAACAACAACAACAACAAAAACCCAGCAGAAGTGAATTATGAGGTAAATTGAGTGTTTGCGACTGTACTGTCAAAAATAGGAATCAGGACAGTCCAGATGAAACACGGAAGAATGCAGCTTAGTACACATTCAATGTTTAAGGCATTCTGGATACTATGTCAACAAACCAATCTAGAAAATTAACTGGAGATGGGATGCATCACATGCTGAAGCATCTGCCAAATGCAATATCAAAATGTAAGCATGGCTGGATAAGAAGAGCATCTAAGCTTCTTAGGATCCTATCCAAAGATGTGTAGCCATGGATGAAACTCTCGGGTGTCTCGGCAACAATTAATCACAGCGACATTAAGTGTGGCCCTAGTTCCTGTGTGTCACCTAAACCCAGGTTTCTGGCCAGGTACCAGTTCATGAATGCATCTGAGGTGGGGGCTGGTCTAGATAGGAGCTCTTGGCAAGCTGAGCCTCAGTTTCCCTAGGATACCTAGGCAAACAACAGCCGTAAGGTCCTTGAGCAAGCTTGCTGTTAAATAACAGAGACCTGTCACACAGAGAACATATACCCCAAAATGCCAAAATGGAGCCTTGTCCCTACAGGAAAGTATTGGGACTTTTTTCTTTCCAGGCTTTCTCTGTCTCTGTCTCTTTGTCTGTCTCTCTGTCTGTCTGTCTGTCTGTCTCTCTGTCTCTGTCTCTCTCTGTGTCTTTCTGTCTCTGTCTCTCTTTGTCTCTGTCTCTCTCTCTCTGTCTCTCTCAGAACACCACACCCATGCTCCAGAGTCACTCACTGGGGTTGGTAGCTTCTGCCTACTGGAGTCTATATTAATTAAAGAGCAGGCTCAGATAGGAGAGCCAAGTGTCTTATTTCATAAAGCAGATAGCATGAGTGATTTTAATTTACACAGAGAGTATGACCAGGGTCTGTGTGCAACAGGAAGAGCCTCAGAAATAGTCTTGGTTTCTCAATCTGATAGCTCAAGACTCAGAGTTGCCATAAATTCTGATAAAATGTCTTCCCGACGGCAAAAGATAATTTTTATAAGCTTTTGGAAGGGACTAATAAAGCCATAATCTACAGTCGTCTATTATTTAAAGACCTGGCTTGAGGGATGTGATTTGTAAGGGTTTTATATATAAATAGGGAGCGTATATTAATTCTATGTCTCAATCCATCACCCTTTCTGGGAAGGAGCTGCAGTGAGGCTCTGGTTGCTCGTGACTGGTCTCTGGTCTGGCCTGGATCTTGAAGGGTCTGCATCTAAGCCTTCCCCACAACACACAGAGTTCCATGCTCCATGTGGGGGGTAATCAAGGCTGCTTGGCTGGCACCCCCAGCTCTCCCCAGGCCCTGAGTGACATGTCTGACAAACAGGATTCCACTGTGACAAGGCTGGTGGTGACAACAGACTTATGGTGGGGATTTTCATATCTCCCCCTAGCCCATCTTCTCCAGCTTTGGGGTTACCGTGCCAATGTGATGCCAAGCATCCCATAACAACAAGCTTAAGGATGAGCCAGAGAAGCAGCCTTCACATCTGACTCCAGCAGTCCTGGCCCCCCACTGGGGAAGCAGAGCAGGTTTCAGAAGCCGCAGGCAGAGTCTGTGTGGCTTTCTCCTTGCAGCACCAAGTGCTGGGCCAAGCGACTGCAACACTGCTAAGCAGGGGGACTGCCCAAGTCCCCACCCACCAGCCTCCAGCTTCACTCAAGTCAAAAGTCCTGGAGATGACAGCAAAGAGCCAGGAAACCCTCCCTGAAGAACAGAAATTGTGCTCTAGGTTAGACACCAGCGTCTTCTCCCTCTCTGCACCTACCTGAGGGGTCAACAGCAGGAAGAGATGATGGGCATGGAAGCACATCATTTATGAGCTCTCCTTCCCCACTCCATAGTCTTTGACCCTTAATGCAGAAGCTTCAAGTAAGGAAACCCAAATATGGCTTAGGGAGACCCAGAAGGTGCAGCTTTGAAGGCAGAGCCAACATTTGGATGGATTCCTATCTGCTTGGGCATGGTGACACACATCTGTCATCCCAATACTGAGAGACTGAGGTGGGATCAGGCATCAGGAGCCAGCTTGGGCAACACAGTGAAATGAGACCTCATCTTTACAAAACAGCAAAAATCAATGTCTGGCAGATTCCTATAGCCTCCTACAATTTCCTTAGCAAACACTGCCTTCTAGATGGAAAGACAAAGAAAAAGCACAGGGAGAAAGAATTGGCAGCATTTTGGTGGGCTGACTGAGTGGATTCCTGGGTGTGAGGAAGATGTGGAGTGATCTTATGCAAAGGATGGGGGGGGGTCCTACATGTGGGTGTGGGGGCAGAACACTCCATGAGGGCCCGGCAGAGATCTAGAGCCCTCACATTGCCACTGGCTGTGAAGTCTATCCTGGGAAACAGAACCTGTACAGGTAGACCATCTGGACCTGAGCTCGGCAGCCGCCTGCAGCCACTGCACAGGGATACTTTTTATCTGTTTTTGCATTTAATTTTCTTTTTTAGACAGGCTCTTACTATGTAGCCCAGTCTGGCATGGAACTTGACAACACTCCTCTTACTTCCGTCTCCTAAGCACTAGGATGAAAGGTGTGCATAGCACACCTAATTTCACAGTAAATTGAAAGCTTTGGGACACAAGTGTACAAAAGGACCTTGATGATCCATTGAAGGAGGAGAAAAAGGAATTTCTTGAGAGTGGACTAGCAATGGCCAGCTTCCCATGCTGCCTGGACACCCTCCCTAGCAGTTCCAATGTGTAGTGGATAGCGATCCCAGCCTTGGCCTGGAAGTTCCAACCCCCATTGAGGCTTCAGTAATGATCACACCCACAAGACAGGGCAGAGGAGGGAGCGGAAGACCGAGGATCCAGAGGAGGTCTCTCTCTTGGTTCTGGGACCCTGGACGCTGGAGGTAGACCGAGCAGAGTTCTCCAGAGAACACCGCCGGACTGCGCCATACCTTTGCCAGACCCTGCAACCTACCCCTTCATTTGTAAGTTACCCCACAAAATAAACCTCCCTTTTAACTACGTGGAGTGGCCTTAATAATTTCACTAATATCTATGGGCAGATCACAGCCAGGAGTTCTTAAGCATCAGCATGCCCACCATGCCCAGAGCTCCAGGGTCATAGTTCACTGGAGACCTCCTTGACCCTCTCTTCCCCACCCACCACAGCCTTCCATAACCCAGATGACTCTCCAGACATCTGAATTCAAATCTTCAGCCCTAGAATGGCTCCTTGATCTGTGAGTGATCCAAAACAAAGCCTGACTTCCCAAGAATGCTCATTTTTTCCTCAAGGAAGAGAAGCTTAATTCTGTCTTGTGAGAACAAGATGCTCTCCTTTGTGCCCTGAGTTGATAACTGAGTGGGAGGGGCCTCTCACCTCACTGGCAGCCAGCCTTCCCCCAATCATAGGTCACCATTGACATAGGGGCCTTTCTGACCACTGTTCATCTTGGAGAGAGGCTGGAGGAGGGCAAGGTCTGGTTTATCTTCTTACAAGGACTCTGTTTAGTCCTGGCTACTGCCTTCAAGGTCCCATCTCTGAATACAGACACCCAGTGGGTGGTATCAAGACATCACTATGGGAATGGGAGGTACATGAAGCTTGACTCCATCTCAGGCTAATCTGGCTTTGTTTCTCCACTCCAAGGAGTTGAATGTGGGATGGAAGCCACTGAGGAGGCAGGAAAGAAATAGAATAGGACAAAGTTGAGGATGCTTGTCCAATGTCAGACGGAGTCAGTCAGTCTATTTTCCCAAGCCTTGAAGCAGACCCATCTTGGATATACTGAGTCGGGTGGTTGCTCCCAGCAACTCCACAGCAGCTCTCTCTTGCCTTGCATAGCACCTCTTGCAAATGGAAAGGTGTCTCAATATTAATTGGAATGTTTCGCATGAAAAGATGGGATTCTGGCTTTTTCTGAAGCATTCAGTAATCAGCTTACCAGGGCTGCTCACAAGACCTGACTCCTCTCCCAACTCATACCAGGCCACCTCTGAGCATGTCTGGCAACAAGGCCACCTGGCCATCCTGCTTCTTTGCAGAGGGGACAGCATAGCATGGGTCCTTTATGGTCTCAGTTCCTCCATGAAGATAGTGCAGATAGTTACAGGTAAGCAGATTCCTATGCAGCCAGTAAGTGCAGATATTCAATATGGCTTCTGAGGTCCTCCTTCTTTATAAGCAGTAAGGGACCACCTCAAATATTCACTCCTTCTCCCCTCTGGAGTTTGATGATGGTCCCCCAAGACTTAGTCCCGCCCATCTTTGGACAATGAGCACAGAAAGCTGTAGGGCAGAAGAATTGCCCCACTCCCACCCCCCACTAACTGCAGCTTCCCAGGCTCCTATATGGAGGCCCCTCTTGGTATTTATTTATTATTGAACACTCAAAATCACTTGCTGGATTGGGGCTTTCACCTCAGGCCTCTCCCATCACCTAGCATTTCCCATCACTGGGGCTGCAAAGTTGCCCCTCTAGGCACAGAAGGAAAGCAACTATTAGCAGGCTGCTTGGCCAGGAACAACCAATGGGAGAGAAGAGACATTGGTTCCTGAGGCCCACTGTTCTCCTTTCCCCAGATGCCGCAGAGTTTGCAGATGGGCACTGAGCAAAGCTGACTATCCCAGAATGCCTGTGTGGAGTGGTGAGCAGGGAGGAAGGCACTGGGCGTGTCCTACCTCCAGCTGTGCTCAGCTTCCTGCTGGATCTACTGGACTTTGAACAAGTCTTATACTTCTCCCCAGGAATCAAGGAGGCAGGGTCATCTCTTCTTATTTCTGCTTCCCATGTGTTAATATAAAGACCCCACGAAGGTCAGGCTTGAGGGTAGAAGAAGCCCAAGTCCCTCAGACTGTGAAGAAGCCATCCCCATTTCTCAGGGTCTCTTCCCATAGCCCGATGTCAGTGTCATGGGTGGGATCGAGAGTAAATGTTTTCTAAAAGCACATGTTGGCTTGGTCACCATCCCGTGGCACTACTGGAAGGTAATGAAACTTTTAAAAGATGGAGGTTAGTGAGAGGAAGGTAGGTTGTTGGAGTAGGCCCTTGAGTGGGCGTCTGACCTCTGACCTCTGGCCTCTCCTTGTTTCTCTACTTTCCAGCTTCCTCTGCTAGACTTTCCTCCATGATATTCTCAAACCCAAAAGCAACTGACCATGGCCTGAAACCTCCAAACTATGGGCCTAAAAGTTGGTCAGCCCTGGTGTTTTGTTACTAGCAATAGCTGAGTAAGAAAATTAACTTGGTATTAAGACCTTTTTTTTTTTTTTTTTTTTTTTTTTAACAGCAGCTAGAATCAGCTTACCAGCACACAGAGGTTTTGTGTGTAAACCGAGTCCTATATATGAGAAGGCTCTGGAAGACTGGGAGCTCAGAATGTCTCTGGGGTCCCTGACCCTCAAGGGCAACTACTTTCCCTCAGACGGGGCTTCCTCTTTCTCTGAGGAAGCCTGGGCTCTGTCAGACTCAGAAAACTCTGGATGAGAACACACTGACCGGTCTGCATCTCTCATGGGTGTGGGCAGTGGGGACTGATTCTCTACAGGCCCGGAAATGGCCAAGGTGGCTGAGGTGTGAGTGCTCTGTAGCTTGGCGTGGTGTTAGCAGCAGGCCTCAGGGTGTGGCAGCAGGCCTCAGTACTCAGCTGCAGAGCACTTGCACCGAAACCATCAGCTTCTACTCAACATGGAGATCAGAGTGGCTGTCACTCAGTTAGCATCTGTTTCCCAACACGCCACCACTCTTCATTAAGTGACTGAGACACACCATACTCTGACGTGATCTTCCCCGCTCCCAGCTAAGGGCCTCAGAAGCAGAGAGGCTGCAGGCAGGGCTCCCCGCCCCACAGTCTAGCTCGGCACTATCTGACACTCTCCAAGCCCAGGACCCTGACTTGTTTGTTGGAAAACATATTTCCTCCCCTCTGTACTGGGACCCAGGACCAGATGAAAAAGCCTTTTTCTGCAGAACTGGAATTGGCAGCAGTTTTGAGGAAGGCAGCTTGAAGTCAAGCAGGCTCACTATTATTCTAGCCATGAAATGGGTGTGCTGGTACATAGCCCGCCCATCTCAAATGCAGTTTAAAAATAGTACAAAAAAATGTGGCATTGTCAGTTAAAAGGGCTTCTACCTTTAAGGAATGGCCAAACCTCCGCCTGTAGTCTAAAGGAATAGGGAGTTGCTCTCTCAGATAACAAGATAGCCAGAGGACGGCACTTGGGGCATTGGATCAGCGCTTTGATTGTGGGATCAAGGTCTAAGGGCTGTTTTATCTTTCAGTTCCACCATCCTAAGCATACTAGCTCTGGACTGCACATCTTTGCCTCCTGGTTCCAAAATGGCTGCTGGCTGTTTATCCTCACGCCTTCATCCGAGACAGAAAAAAGAAGATTAAAGCAAAGGCTTTCTCAGAAGGAAGCTTCATCTTTGTCATTGTTTAAATAAATCATCCCTAGCGGACCAGATGGGAGATGGATTAGCAGGAAGGAAGCGGGTATGAGGTGATGGCTTTGGATAGGCAATGGATAGTGTTTGCCATAGAACCACAGACTGCGAGGCAAGATGAACTGAACCCTGGCCCTCATCCTGCACTGAAGATGACTGTGTCTTTCAGATCTGCCCCTGACTTCCCAGGCCTCAGGATACAAGCTGTGTGCAGAGTCAGGCAGTCCCAGAGGAATCTTGCCTTTAACGGAGTGACTGCAGGTCTCATGACTTTTGTGTCACCTCTCTCCCCATGACCCTTATTCAGGGCCACCCTCCTGAGGTAGACTTGGTTTTGAATGTTTTTTATCTTTTTTCATAAACTTATTTCATTTTAAATTATGTGTATGTCGTAAATAGGTGTGCACATGTGTGTAGTGCCTATGGAGACCAGGGGCATCAGATCCCCGGGAACTGGAGTTCCAGACAGCTCTGAGCTGCCTGATGTGGATGAAGGGAACTGAACTCAGGTCCCTGGGGAAAGAACACTTCATGCTCTTGAGAGCAAAGATCTCTCTCTAGTCTTTTTTCTTACGCCTGGGTTCTTTTTGGAGAGAATAGCTTTTCAAAGGAAATAGTCTGCAGCATTTTTGGTTTCACAACTAGATGATTGTATTTAAGCAGCATCCATAAGGGGAGATTGTTTTGCTACTCCCAAGTCTGTATCCTACTCTCCCCTGCTTTCATTGGTGGGTTGTTGACAGCAATAGCCTGGGGCTGTAGCATGATATGGTATGGTGATTTCTTAGAAATAGCTTTTTTATCTTACCTTCATTGTATATGGCTTTATAGTTTTTAATACCTTTTAAAATAATCCCATCACTTTGTTTGTGTGTGTGTGTGTGTGTGTGTGTGTGTGTCTGTGTGTCTGTCTGTCTGTCTGTCTATGGTTGTTGTTGTTGTTGTTACTATTGTTGCTAGACAATGTCTCACTTCACAGCTCAGCCTAGCTAGCCTGGAGCTTACCATGTAACCCAGACTAGCTTCAAACTTTGATCCTCCTGCCTCTGTCTCCTGAGTGCTATGTTTGCATGTACATAGGATTCAACATATCACTTGCGTTTTACAAAAACAAACAAAAAAAAGTTGAGTTATCACATTTTTTTTTTCTAAGAAAACCTAAGTTAAAGGCTGCCCGGTCCCACTCTAACCTCTCCTCTGCCCCCTGACAACCAACCCTCCCCCCACCCAGGATCAAGTTCATCTCTTCCAACTTCTCCATTGGATGCCTTCATGGAAGAGCCAGTGAGACCTGCCATAGGCGGTCATGAGGACAGAGGGTGAACTGAGTTCTGAGATCAGAGCCCAGGGCTCCAGATCCCAAGCTGGCATCTCTGGCTGTGGGTCTGCTAGGAGGCTGGGTATGGGAGGCCATGAGCTCTGTCTGCCCACCAGGACAGAGGGCATCAGCTATGAGTCTTGTATTTTGATCCCCTTTGAGTTTGCCCAGCTCTCTGAGTCCTGTTCTACTCAGAGAGCCTTTAATGAATGGCAGTCAGCATCAGGGACTTTTAAAAAGTTGCTCATATTAATTTTACAGAAATAAAATCTAATTGAATCCCTCCTGGATTTCCCCCCATTAACTTAATGTTATGGACTTTTAACGGATGTTTTAATTAGACGTTCCTATTAATGGGAATATGGCTCAATTTTCAAGTGAGGGCCTAAGCTGCCAATATTCCCATTTGGATTTTTAATTAAGGCAGAGAAATATGAATGAGTCGCACTGGGTTACTCCTCGGGCTCATTGGAGGCTGATAGGGTCACAATAGACCAGGCCTGGGAGGAAGTAGAGAGAGAGTGGGCTCAGGACCACAGGGGAAGGCAAATCAGGAGGAGGGGACATGACCAGGTGACAGCTGTTCTGCATACATACCCTGAATTCTGGTTTTGGGTTTTGTTGTTGTTGTTGTTGTTGTTGTTTTTTGGGAGGGGGGTGTAGAATAGTTCACAAGCATATCAGTTTCATTTGCTGTGTAACAAAAAGTCCCCAAACTTGATGGCTGTCCAAGCAATCTATTATTTCCCAGGCATACAGGAAGTTCTTTGTGCTAAACTTAGTTGGGGCTTTCTTCCAGGCTACATGGATTGCTGGGCTTGGCTGTGTAGGGATCTGTGGTCAACTCATCAATCTACAAGGGCTGTCTGAGCAGGGATGGTGTCTGGGCCACCTGGGATTACTATGGCTTTTATCTAACTGTCACTCACCATCTTGCAGTAGAGAATAGTCTTCAGGAGAGAGCCACCAGAAAATGAGCTCCATGCGCAAACACTTGTCAAGGCTCTGTGAATCACCACTGCCCCATTGGCCAAAGCGAGTCATGTGACAAGCATAGCCAAAGGATGAAGACACAGGCTGGACAAATCAGGCCATTCCTGAAATGATCCCACAGTAGCAGGCTGGGTGAAGGGCAGCAGGATGTGGAGGCAGAAGTGGTTTCCTAGCTCTGAAACACCGAGAGAGGCCCCTAGTACAAACACATGAATGAAGTGGGGCACTGTGGGAACCCACTGATAAACATCCCAATTGAAGCTGTCCTCCAACCCTGGGCCTTCTTTAATCACTGCCTACCACAATTCCAAACAGCAGTGACAACAGCTGTTTACCTCTGTTAAACTCACACATCTGTGTTTTAGCATAGAATCTCCTGGTGTTGGAAGGTTGGGGACAAATTAAAATGTTTAAGATTCTGTATAGTCAGTATTATTGTTTCTTTCAGGTATGGGGATGTGATATACTGGTGATGTATGTGGTTGGTGTTGTATGGTGTATGCAGAGCCTTGGAGGAAGGTGTCTGGTCTTCTTCTACTGCTCTCTCTCTATCCCTTTAAGATAGAGTCTGCCACTGAATCTGAAGGCCTAGTTTCAGCTAGGCTAACCAGTGAATTTTTAAGATCTATGTGTCTCCACCACCAATCCAAACACAGCCATGCCCGGTCCTTTACCTGGGTATTGGGGATTTGACCTCAGGTCCTCATGTTCATACAGCAAGTTCTTTTAGCCACTGAGCCATCTCTCCAGCCCCAGGGTAGTAAGTCTGAGCAAGAACTTCACAAAAATGAAACTCAAGAATAGACCTCATTCGTAGTCAGAATGGTACAAACTGAACTTCATGAGAGGCAAGGGGAGTAGAAGCCAGGCGAGTCAGCGTCTAGAGCAGGAGTTCTCAACCTTCCTGATGCTGGGACCCTTTAATATAACTCATGTTGTAGTGACCCCAACCATGCAATTATTTCATTGCTACTTCATAACTGTAATTGTGCTACTGTTATGAATTATAATGTAAATATCTGATATGCAGAATATCTGATGTGTGATCCCCAAAGGGGTTGGACCCACAGGGTGAGAACTTCTGGTCTAGAGAAATCCTCTTTAAACTCCTCCCACATATGGTTCCTTTGTACCCAAAAACAGTATATTAACCTAGGTATACAAGTACATGAAGTAGACGCACACATAAAATATTCACCACTAATAAACCATAAGTAAATTTATTTTAAAACAATTTTAGTACACATGTGATTTTGTCATGGATTAAAGAGTGGCGCAAGTTTATATGCTAATGAGATGAATGTACTTATTTGTTATTATGTGAAGAATTCAACCACAGATAAACATTGGATGCTGCAGAACACACATCTTCAATGTTTTTCAGGGATTATAGGCCTTCTGATTTTATAATCGTCAATGCTGAGAATGCCACTTCAGAAAAATACCAGGTACAAATGGTAGGAGTACATTCAGGACCATTTTAGAAACTGTTGGCAACTGTGTCCTAATTACAAGACAAAATTCACATCATGATTTTTTAAATTTTTATTAATTTACTTTATGTGCATGAATGTTTTGCCTGCTTGGATGTCTAGGTACCACATGTGTACCTGGTGCCCACAGAGGCCAGAGGAAGGAGTTAGATCCTCTGGAACTAGAGTTACTAGATAACTAGATGCCCTGGGTCTCCTAGAAAGGATGCAAGTACTCTTAATGGCTGAGCTATCTCTCCAGCCCCCCATGTCATGTTTTTTTAAATGAAACTCAAATCAGAAACTGAAATAGTAATTTTAAAACATAAAATGTTCTAACACAAAAGATACATCAAATTTGGTACTAAAACACACTGAAGAATGATGGTGAGGAAATATTAAAAGTTATTGATCTGCCATGTGTAGTGGCATACTCTTTCTATCCCTGCACTAAGGAGGCAGAGGCAGGCAGAGCTCTTCAAGTTCAAGGCCAATCTGGTCAACAAGTTACATGTCAGGAAGGACTACATGGTAAGATTCTATCCAAACAATAAGTCTTGCCTTTTCTTAATTAAATCATTATTTTTCTAGAATGGAAAATTTTGTATGTACAATAAAAATATTGCAGCCATTACATGTAGCAAAAAAAAAAAAACCAAACAAACAAACAATAAAACAAAAAACAAAAAATGCTGTAGCCAAAGGACACAACAGTTGGCATTTCGGGCAGTGTTTGCTGGCATTGTGTGGTGTGACCCATACACAATGCAAATGGAGTCATGCTCTGAGACCCAGGCTGCAGTGCAGTCACAGCATGCCCTGTACTCAAGAGCCACCAGAAGCACCTCAGATTCACTATCCCCTTCTTCTTAAATTAATTTTCTATCACGGTGCCTTCTGAAACCTTGCCCAATTTTGTCACACACACACACACACACACACACACACACACCTTTAGCTAAATGACCCCTATGGGATCATAACCCACACTTTAAGAAGCTGGGATCTAGAAGAAAAGAAGATAATGTAGACTGCACCCAGGAATTCCAAGTGGCATTGACTGGACTCCAGCGCAGCTACCAGTGTGATAGGATGGCGTGGAGGCTCCAAGGCTCCACCCATCACATTCCTGGTGCATGAACAGAAACAGCTGGAAAATAAGGCTGGCCTGGCTTCCGGTAGGTCATGTGGCCACATGTATTTCTAACATAGTAGAGACTCACAACTCTACGATATACATGCTCAGATACAACAAGTAGATGGTCTAAGGATTGGGCAGTGCAAGTGCAGTTCCACTGGTCAGCGTGGAGCACCAAAAATCATTGCAGAGCACCACAGAGTGTCACAGAGCACCATGGATCATCAGAGCTCCAGGTTCAAGAAGGAGAGACATGGACCTCAACTCCCCTTGAGAGAGCAATGAGGCTCTGTGGCTGTCTTTGCTGTCACATGTGTTACCCCATGGTAGATGTATGTAGGGGGAGGCAATGACAGAGACAAATTCATAACTGGCCCTGCTGAAGGGAGAGGGTCTTGAACACCAGAACCATCTATAGTCTTGGTTGGGGGCCCTGGCCCCTGCCCAGTCCTCAGTTGTAGATCAGGAGGCAGATGGTAAGCAAGTGTTTAGCAGTTTTTGAACCTGAGGACAGGCACCTCATGCCCTGCATCCTCTAAGTGCGCGTAGCTCCAGGACCATTCCCCAGCCATGGCCATGCTGCTCCAGGGCTCCTCAAGGGCGTACGTGGGACTCACTGGCCAAAGCTTTGTGGCTGAGGTGGAGCTGCCTGTGACCCACCTGCACACCTGCTCTTGTTTCCTCCCAGGGGGTTCCTGTTTAGTTGCAGTTATATTTTCACGGAGTGACAGACTCACGGAGAGGGAACAGGCCTGCACTTCAGAGCTCAGCTCTGTGGGTACAGATGTCAGTTCTGAAGCAGCATGGCCTTCAGAGAGTTATCTAATTGGCCAATGCCTCCATCTCTGTCTGTAAAGTGGGAATACTATGACACCCCCAGGAGGGCAGCTGTAAGGCTCAGGTGAGCAAGGATAATACCTGCTTATTGTCTAGGCTCTGGGACTATCACTTATATTTTTATATCACTGAGTATAAGGTACCTGATAAGAATGCCATAGAAGGGCATACATCAAACAGCCACCTTGCCTTCTGGATCTGGTCCCCAGAGCCAATCTCTATTGTGATTTTTCAAATCTGGAACAGAAATCATCATCCACATATGTGATGTGTATATGTGAGTGAGTGTGTGTGTGTGTGTGTGTGTGTGTGTAAGAATTGTGTTTATATATACATTTTAAATGTGTCTATCTATAGCAGACTACTTCTCAACACTGCTAGCTCCTCCATAACCCTACCACAGAGAGATCTAGAGCAAGGTAAGGGTACTCGGGCGTTCAGAAGAGAGCTCTGTGGAGGGAACATCCTCCCCCATGTTCATTGGATCCCACCATGTGGAAGGCTCCAGGCATGGTAAGGTATATTTTGGTGCCTGGTGCTCTGGAGAACTACACAGAAAGGTCTTGAGTTCCAAGCCAACCTGGGTACATAACAAGTCCTTGTCTCAAAAACAAAACAAGACAAAGCTATTCTATATTCTATATATGTCCCAAATTCACAGTGAAATCTTGGGAAGTCCCTTCTCCCTCGCCTCTATTTCCTGCCTGGTAATTGTAAATTGGACAAGGCTCCCCCAAGTAGGGCAGTGGGGCACTCTCAGGGTACCAGCCATTTGGGGGGGGGGCACCGCCTCTAGGCTCTGACTTGCTTTTGCAGTGTAAGGGTGCTCTTCACATGGTTGGAAACAGGCCTGATCACACATGGCACTAAGACATGAATAGATGGGTAACAGGCTACCAGATAGATGACCAAGAAATGTCCTGGGACTGTCTGTATGGAACCTAGCTGTGCATTGATGCCAGATGGGCCACCCCAATTCCATGTAGGATGCCTCACACCCACCATGGTACCCAGACTAGCTTTTGTTTGTCTGAACAGGAAGACAGAGGCTCATGCTGCTGGGATGGCTCCACAAATAGCCCCTAGACAGAGCAGGCATCCAGGGACCTCCTGGGGCAGCCACAGGCCATAGGGACTCATGGGGGTTCCTGGAGGCCAGGCAAACTAAGCCTGGGAGGAACTGAGAGGGAGGAGGACTGGGCTGTAGAGAGTTAGTCCACTGCTCTCTGCTGAGAGCACTGGCCTGTGGACTAGGGCATCTTCCTACAGCAGGCAGCAGAGTGGAATTGCTTCCTTCCAGACTGGATGAGCTGTGGATGTCTAGCAATGGCAAGGGCTTCCTTGACTCTCAGGCCTAAAGCCCTGCTCTCTGTTTCCAGGCAGAGAGGAGGGTGGTACACCAAAACTTATACTTAAAGTAATCCATGTTCTTTTTTGTAAGAAAAAGTCGGCCTAGAAAAATAAGATGTACGGACACAGGTGTGATGGCTATTGATAGACACGAATACAGATGTAGGTGTGTGTGCACACTGGTGGGCACGATATGGGTCTAGGCATAGGCTGGAACCATTGGAAACACAATTTTTATAGGTCTAAAGTGTCTGGTTCTGGAAAACTCACATTCCAAAGCGACAAACACAAAGACATATCTGAACACATACTCACTCCGACAAGTAAATCCACACTTCTATCTTTGAATGAATGAGACAATAACCGTTGGATTCTCAGTGTTTCTGCTGCGTGAGGATCCTGCTTGGCCTTTGCTCTATTCTCTGAGCACCTTCATTGCACCCCGGCTCCATGCACAACCTCTCAGATGTGATACGAGTCTGATGTTTCCCTCCTGTCGGGGTCAGCCAGCCTGGTTTTACCTACCAGGACTGAACCTCCTTATCCTGCCACGGGGCTGGACAGCCAAAGGAATGTCTTTGGCAGCGTCTCTACCTTGCCATTACTGCTAGTATGACCCTGGAGCAGACAGTGTGGCCTGGATCTTCTGGTTCCTGGTCTGTGAAAAGAAGTTGTAAGATGGGCTCCATGGAAGATGGAAAAAGATCTGCTGAGGCCCAATGCTGGCACCATGGCTGGCACTGCTGGGTGGTCTTCCTCTGCCCCAGGTTTTCTTTCCGTTACTGATCCTTCCCTGGCTCTAAGCAGGGAGGGATGTTTGACCCACTGTGCATGTGACACAGATACAATTTTCTTCTTAGACAGGGTTTTGCTCTTTGGCTCTGGCAAGTCTGGAATTCACTATGCAGACATGGCTGTCCTTGAAGTCACAGAAATATGCCTTCCTCTGTTTCAAAGTACTGGAATTAAAGGTACATGCCACCACACCCAGCCACACCAACATCTTCTGGCTCAACACCTTTTTAATTGCAAAAGTAATCCAAGTGAAATTGATAAAACTCCAAGCAGTGAAATAAAAGGAGAAAGAAATTCTCTACCCTGAAGGCTGAGTCCCCCAGTGTAGTACTGTATTTTGTGGTTTTCAGGAAAGCTTCATTTACAATTTGCAGATAAAGAAAATCAGGCTCAACAGAATTTAAGGACAGTAGAGAATTGATGCACTCGTTTGACTCCGTTATGGAGGAGACTGACAGGCATCTAGAAACAATGTCACCATCTTCCTATCTGTTTGCCTCTTTTTGTGCAGCTGACAGCAAGAATGTGACCATTCTCCAGCCAGTCCAACCAGCTTGCTTCTGTCTCAGAATCTGTGATTGGCCTGGCCTGGGCTGTGTGTCCATTCCTTAATAAATCATTGTGATTCTGATTAGCTATGTATCCAGTTCATGGGGAGGTTGGGAGTAAAATTAACCCCCATGAACTTATGGCCTGAAAGGGAAGGAGGCCCAGTTCCCCTAGAGGAACTTGGGGTACTCTTTCTAACAGAAGGATGCAGTGAGTACTGGGTAAATAAAACAACCCATGTCTCCCACACAAATAGTATCATTTTCAGTTTCCCCCCAAACAGTATATGATCAAAAATGAGAAGACCTCAGAGAGGAGAGGATGTCTACCCCTACGTAAACATCAGCAGTACAGCTGGACCCCAAAACTGAGCCCCTGCTCCCACAGGAGCAGCTTTCTGCCTTTATCCCAGACACCCCACCATTCCTGACCTGGACCACCTCTAAAACCAACATCTCTCAGCAGACATGTCCCTTCCAGAGAGAAACACAGTGACCCCAGACACTGACAAGGCAGAAGAGACATGGGGCCTCAAGGGTTCTGAAGAGGAGAATGGTGTCAAACTCCATGTGTCACCAAATACTGTAACTGTCAGAAGACCACGGCCTCGGTATGCCTCTTCTTGCCTTCTCCAACCCCAGGTGGGCCCGCCAGTGAGGAAGAGTAATCCTCACTGGATTCCAGTCCTCAGTCTCCCAGAACCACGATCTTCTGACCCTTTTTAGGGAATTTCCCCTGCCCTTGAGAGGCTCGGTCTGGATGGAATGACAAATTCTGGAGGTTCTCATGCTTTGTGGAGCCAACAAGACAAGACAGCCCTGTCCCAGAACTATGCAGCCAGGGTAGGCATGTGACTCTCCTGCAGCCAACTGAATATCCTCGCAGGGATTCTCACAGAAGTGAGGATGTAAGGATCTAGTCACCAGCGGACTTTCCTCACCCACCTATGGTCCACTGGCTCCCGTGCTCGCTCTGGGGCCTCTTCCCTTGACCACACCGCCATAACTGCTGTATCTGGGGCTTTCAGAACATTGTTCTGGTATCCAAGCCAGTGGTTTGACACCCCCCAAAAATATCCTCACACATGTCTTCTTCCATTACTTACAGCAAACCTAAACCAGCCAGTGTCCCTAGGACCATTCGAATTCTGAAATTGTCTGAGGGGTAAATTCGAGGAGAGACCACCCTTGAACACTCACCCTTCCTGGGCGCCGTCTCAGCTTCCAATAGAGTGACCTTGTAAGTTGAAAATGTCAGAGATCACAAGTGCAATTTGTACCATACCCCTCTCATCCCAGCCCAGCTTGACACACTCGAGACACTCACACGCCCCTCGAGTTGGGCCACCTAACACAAAGCCAACATTGTCTTCTCGTTTGTGTGTTCTGAAATGGATAGGTGGGAAGAGACTCCCGCACAGGCCGACCTTGAGGAAGGACAGCAGCCCTTCCCTGACTTCTAGCTGCCCCCAGAAGGCCTCGTGAGTGACCCACAAAGCTCCTTTGATGGGCTGGCCATAGCAGCCAGACCTGAGTGCTCTGACTTGCCCCAGCAAGGAAATGACCCCAGCTGCTGCTGCTTCTCTCCTTGGCCAGAGGGGTGGGCTCCCCCATGGCTGGACCGCAGGCCAGTGAGTGTCTAGCAACATGGAAGAGCTTTGATTAGCAAAGAGTCTCAGCCCGAGGCAGTCCACTTGGGGACAGCTCCTTTATTGCTCCTTCAAGTAGAACCTCCAATTACATTAACAGTGAAGCTTCATCAGGGACTTGGGGATTTTGAAGTGACTTTCGGATGTTCTGGAATCTTCTCTTTAGAGTTCCCTGGGCTGAGCCTCTTTTTCCCAGAGCACTTTGGGAAGATCCTTCCCGGAGTAGAGGAGCAGATGTTGATTTGCATATATGCATGTTTCTGGGCTCTGATGAGATTAGGAGGTGCATTTTTAATCAAAGCCTCCAGCGAGGCTGGGCCCTGTGAGGCCAACTGGGGTGGGAAGAGGAAATGTCACAATGAGGAGGGTATGGGCCAGGGAGAAAGCGGCTCTTGAACCAAGCCTTGTTTACGAAGTCAGAGTGGGTCTGGGGGGGGGTCTCTGTGAGTGGAAGATAGAGGCTCAGGAGTCAGGCCATCAGCTCCAACCCCCTACCCTGCTGTCTATGAAATATTGGACAAGTCCTATCCCTCCCCCAGTCTCGAGTTCCTGTATAAAATGGAGGTTGATATGACCAACTGGGCTCCTTAACTTTTCCAGGTTATTGTGGAGTTAAAAAAGAAAAAATACAACATGCCCACGAGACACTTTGCAAATACTCTACTCTCCTGATGCAGGTGAGAATTATTTTTGATGGTTGTGAGTAGGGTACCCCCGACACACACACCTTCTAGGCCCTTTCCTAAAGATGGGGATCTAGCTCCAAGTTCAATGGCTAGATGATTTTCCCCAAGATGCACACTTCAGAGGCAGATGGAGGGTGGAAAGTCTAGCAGCCTCCTGGCGAATGGACAGTGCCCTCTTGTTTTGGACACGAGATTGAGAAATGCTTCCCGGGGTGGAATCTGGACTCCTTGATGTGTCTGCTGCACAGAGAGTGAGGTTGAGGAGGGAGGATTTGTGTCTGCAGCCACTCCTTGGCCATATCTGTACCGCAGGGCCTTTGCCTCTGTGTCACCACTCGCTCACTCTTCCCTGATGTTTGCCCCCCACCATCTTTGTGTCTCAGCTGCAATATTGCCACCTTGCTGCCAACTAGACTGCAGTAGCTGCTGGCCCTTTCTTTCCTGGCTCGAACCCAGGGAGTCTCCGTCTCAGCCCATTGGTATGTCACACTCGACAATCTTTTGTTAGAGGAGCTGTTTTGTGCATTGTAGAGCAATGCATGGACTCTGCCCACCGGGTACCAATAACAGTGCCCCAAAGGTTAAGTAATCTCCCAACATCACCAACCCTGGTGAGTAAAACTTCCCTGTGATGAGCCCCTAATCACAACCCACTTCCCTTTTCTCTAACAACTTAGAACTACCTGATACACAGTTGACAGGGTTTCTGACCACTGGTGTACTTCCATCATTCCCACTGCAAAGGGAGGTCCACCAGGGCACGTGAGGTCTGCCCTGCTCACCTGTGCCACCCAGCCCACAGCAGAACTCCCCTCCCTTGGCTAAGGTACCAGAAAATGCTTGCGCAATAAATCTGTCAGTGAGAAAATAAAACTACAGCATCAGGGAACACACACACAGCAGCCCATCACTATCTACGTGCACACTTGGGTGAAAGGTACAGCAGACTGTCTTCTGGAGATCATTGGTGCAAAGAGCCTCTTGGAGAGGACTCAGTCTCTGCTGGAAGAACACACATCTTCACAGGTCTATAAAGCAGGGGATCTCTGTTGTGTTCTGAATGAGCTCCAACCCAACTCCCACCTCCCCTGCTTCCCACTGTACTCAGAGTAAGAGCTAAGGTAGGTGTGTGTGAACTGTGAAGGCCATCCATAACTCCACAGCTCTCTGGCCTTCTTCCCTTTTATTTTGCTCCCAATAAGCTGGTCTCCTACCACCATGCCCCATGGGTAGTCTTCTGCCTCAGGGCCTTTGCACTTGCTGTTGCCATTTCTGTCCGATAATGTTCATGGTTTGCACCTTTCCTGGCTGTTCTGCATCCTCAGTATCTGCAGGGACCAGTCCAGGCATTGCTTCTAAAGAGAGTGAGCCTTCACACACACACACACACACACACACACACACACACACACACACTCTTCACACAGACACTCAGCGGGGAACCTCTTTTTCAGCCACCTTTGCCCCAGGGACTATGTCCCTTGCTTTCCCCTGCCCATTCCTCCTACCCCCACTCCCTCGCTACTGCTGTCCCTCTGTGGGACTGAATGCTTGCCAGATACCTGGCCTCATGTGCATGCCTTAGTACCCCAGCCAAAGGTGGAGAAAGGAGAGGGCCTGCTTAACCCTGAGCCCTATTCCATGGCCTCACAAAGGGCTTAACTCTCAGAGGTTGCAGTGACCTCCTCCCGGCATGCACTTCCTCCAGTGACCTGACCTGACCTGGCCTCCCCTCCATGTCCAGGGCCCTGCCACACCTCTCCGCTCCATCTCCTGCCCAAGGAACTCCTGAGGCTGTTGGGTTAGACTCTGATGCCCCGAGGGTTAACAACTTCAACTGACCGGTTCGAACAGCTCACCATCAAATGGGTTTCTCAGGCCAGCAGGAAAGGCCGAATGCAGCAGAGCTGGGCAAGCCGGGGTTTGTTTTTCTGCAGACTGCCTTCTCCCTCTTGAGCCCTTTCCCAGGACAAATCCCCAGCCCGTTTTTCCCTGGCTCTCTCCCTCTCTCTCCCCGTACAAAAACAACTTTATCTCTAAAGAGCAAATAACACCCAGCGCTCATAACAGATGCCATGAGCTGTTTCTGTTTTGATTTTTGAAAATAAAAATTCAACTGAGTTCAATAAAATTCGGAAGCCTCTTCCCTCAGTGGAAATTAAAGGAATCCAAGACGCCTGAAAAGCCAGCGACCTTCCTAATTAAAGCTGCGGCAACGGCGGGAATCCGCTTCCTACAAGCAGCCCTGCTCTGGCTGAGCAGAGAACAAAGCCTGCTCCATCAATATTTTATTCTCTCTTTTCTTCCGTGATAACAATGCCGAGTGTTCTGAGTGCGCCCCAAAAAAGACATGCAGAGCTATGTTAATTAGTGTTTAAATAATTGACACCCCCCAGAAGTGTGCCAAGTGGGCTGTTGGCTCTGCTTGTAATTGCCTGTGCTCATGGGCACAGCCTGACTGTCTGTCTGCCTGTCTGTCTGCCTGTCTGTCCAATTTGGCAACTATGGACCCAGGCAAGGATTGATATCCTAAATCGCCCCTATGTCCAGGTTTGAGGTCATTTTTGAGTTGTAGGTTGGAGTCTACAAGATGTGTGCATTAGTGGCAGAACTCAATGTTGTGTGCTTCCCTGTCCTGGGACCACCTGCAGCCCCAACTTCCCACTAGACATAGTCTCTAGATGTCTCACGAGGAGGAAAAGGCCTGTGAACACTGTGTCTCTCATTCTATCCATAAGCATATGGTCTGCATGCCCACAGTACCAGCCCCATCACCTGCAGAAACCTGTGCAGCTCAAATCCAAATCCCAGCTCATACAAGATCAAGATGGCTTGCTCTGGTCACCCCCACCTGGAGGATTTGAGCCCCTGCTGCAGATGCCCATGCTTCCTGCCTGCTGCTTCTTGCCTTCTGCCATTCCTCCCCTCCCCCAGTCCCTCTCCCAATCCTCACCTATGTTATTAACTGACACTGCCCGGTATGTGTAGAGGTCGTGCCCAGTTCCTGCATCCTGGGCCTAGCCTGTGTGTACAGTTACCTTTCATCCAGTTCTCCACCGTTGATGTTCCCATTCTCATGCAGGCCTCCCAGCAAGTGCTGACACAGGCTGTTCCCTCTGTTTGCAATGCCCTTCCTTTTTCTTCCTAGAAAGCCCTGCAGTCCAGTCAAGCCTCAGCTCCAGGGTCATGGCAGTAATTAGATCTTCCTGGGTTTTCAGCAAGTACTAGTTGCATTATCACAAGGGGAGTGATGTCTGAAGCTTGCTCCTCAACTAAGTGGGAAGAGCACCAAGCACAAGACACTGAAGGTGGTAACTCTAATTCCCGTACAAGATCTGGTCCACAGCAGCATTCAGTTACATCAGAGAATTGACAGACAAACGGATGGAAGGACAGATGGACAGAAAAATAATTGATGAATGGGTGAATATATGGATAGAATAATGGATGGATGGAATAAAATACGGATAAATGAATGGAATAAAAGATGAGTGAATAAGCCTGGTGTGGTGGTGCATGCATTTCATCCCAGCACTCAGGAGGCACAGGCAGGTAGATCTCAGGGTTCAAGGCCAGCCTGGTCTACAGAGTGAGAACCAGAACATTTAGGGGTACACAGAGAAACCCTGACCCCCCCCCAAAAAAAAAGATGAATGCACAAATGCATGGGTATATGGATAAAATAATAGATGGAAGAATGGGTAGAGTTGATGGAAAGATGGACACATGGGTAGATGCAGATGATATCTGTTTGGGGGGAAGGTGCAGTCATCAGGTGTCTGGTGGCTCTGTAGATAGGTGAACTGATATACAAAAGGAGCATCCATAGACAGTCACTGGACAGATGACTTTGACCAATAACCTTCCCGTTCTGCCTACCTCCAGGGTCCACTCACCCCTGCCATCCTTCTGACAGATATGTCTTCTCTGTCCCACAACCACAAGCTAGACTGATCTTGAGTGACAGCTGGGTAGACAGACACTTCACTGGAGGATGGAAGAACCTGGAGTCTCTGAGCTCCTGGCAGAGCCATCCTTTAAGGAAGGAGAGGTTTATTGTGGCTTGCAGTTCCAAAGGATATACAGTCCATCATGGCAGGGAAAGGCATGGTGGCAGGAACAGGGGGCAGCTCCTCACATCCCATTCCCAGTCAGGAAGCAGAGAGTAGTGAAGAACTGGGTCTGGGTTACAAAAATGTCAAAGGCTTTCCCCTGCAACCCACTTCCTCCAGCATGGCTTCACCTCCTAAAGGTTCTCAACCTTCTCCAACATCACCATTGGCAGGCACCATGTTCAAGTGCATGACCCTGTGGAGGTCATTTCACATTCAAAGTTCAGCACCTTGTCTTTCCCAGAAGCCTTGGCCTACTCCAGAAGCTCCTGAGGCCTTGGCATGATCAGCTTCTAAGCTGCCAAGAAGTGGGAGGGAGAAGACATTTCATGTTAAGAGAGAAGGGGAGCTTTACAACACAGACCATGGGGCAGTCAGGGGTGGGATCCCTCGAGGTACAGAATCCTGGGGGGATGAGGAGGGCCCAAGACTGCCAGGTATCCAATTATAGCAGTGTGCAGTCAACCTCTGCTGTCTGCTCGGAAGACCTATCTTAAATCAGGACTATGGCTGTTAGTGGGACCAGATGGTGCAAGCGCTCCTGTCCAAGGATTCCAGGTCTCTTTGTGGGCCATGGCTCTACGAGGAAGATCCACTAGAGAGCAAGTTTGGTATAGAGACTAGTGGGCCTACAGACAAGAACACCCTGTCCCCAAGCCCCAGGATAAGTTTCTCCTGGGAAACCCTGGAGGATGCTCTAGAGTTGAGGCCTGCAGGAACCCAGTCTGCCTCAGGTCACCTCCCAACAGCTTCCTTCCCACAGCCTCCAGGCTCTTTTCCAGACTACCATAGGCCACCAGGAAGCAAGTGTGGGGATGTCTCGGATTTTCTGAGACTGCAGACTCAAGTGGGTACTGCTAACCAACCACAGGTGCCAAGCTCGGCTCTTCTTGGCCCCCGGCAAGGTCCATCAGCCACTAAACATCTCATCACCCAGCACAACAAAGGGAGATGGACCAGGGAGCCTGGCTGAGCTGTGCACTGGCCTGGCTGGGGCACTGCACGCACACTGCCCAGGCACTGCCCATGGCAGGACCTCCGCCCATGCTCTGCTGCAGACCATAACGCTGGGTGTCTTCTACCTAGGAACCTTTTCTATTTCCTCCAGATACCCCGCTGGTTCCCACTTCTCTGCTAGGCCTCTGCACTGCTTTGGACATCTCTCCATATGCCTTCCTGCCTGTGTGTCTTTACCCAGCTTGAGAGTCTTGGGAGGACATTTTACCAGCATCGATTAGATCAGACGGCATCTAGCTGTTCATCCCGAGGCCCTCGGGCAGCATACCTGCCACGTTGCTCACTCTACAGCATCGTTGACTTCTCTCAATGACCCTTCTCTGTCCCACTTCCTGGGTGAGGTGTGTCTTTCCCTCCCCTGTTCACCTTCCTCTCCCCCTCCCTCTCCCCCTCCCCCTACACCAACTCTCTCATTCTCTCCTCCCCTCCCTCTTACTTAACCCCTTCCCAGCATCCATGAACCCACTTGACATGGATAAACATTCAGTATGAGTTGAGATTCTTCCCCAGAGTCTCAGGCCAGTCACCTCGTACAAGCACCTCCACCCTTGGTGTCCTAAAATCCCTCCAAATTCAGCCCTTTCTGGGCAGGATGGCTCAAAGCACACTCTGGTGCTAGACTCTGGGTTCAAACCCCGGCCCTGACACTAGTGATGAAGTACCTAGCCATGGGCCCTGCACTTATCTCCTCTATACCTTGGCTTCCCTGGCTCTATACCATGGGAGCCGTGGTAGCATAGTTAGGGAGTTGAGGAGTGCTTCGGGAACTTTGTCAGCTTGAGTCCCGGGGACAGATCCTTTGGCAACACTAGGGGGATGTCTCTGTGGTTACTGGTGCTCTTCACTCTGGCCCCCACACCTAGTCTTCCTCAGCCTACCCATCATCCAGCCTGGGATTCCCCAGAAGCTAAGCCTAGCCAGCCTTCCTTCCCACAACCCAGGCTGCCACGCGCAGCATGCATTCACCCTGATAAGTACTGTGCAAAGCAATCATTACATACCTCCACTTATTCCCCCCACCTCCTGCCTCCACTTCCCACCCGCCACTCCTGTCTCAACTCCTCCCCTTGCTCCTGGGCCCAACTGTCTCTCTCCCTCTCTCACAACCTCCAGCAAGGCCTCCTTCTCATCTTCTCTCTCCATACAGCCTGAGATCACAATGATCTTTCTAGATGCACTCTGACATGCCACAGTCCTCATTGCTCCTAGGATGGGTCCCAAGGCTGAATGGCCCCCAAATTCCTCAAGATCTAGCCTCTACCAGTGTCCCTGTTCAGCCCATTGCTCTTCTATCCACAGAGGCTTAGGCATCTTCACACTTCGTACTTCCCTCTTGGAAATTGCTAGAACACCACTTCCTTTCTCTCCCCTCCTCCCCTCTGGAGCTTCCCTGAATCCTGCTCCTTGGCCAGGTCTTCACAGCCTCCTGGCTTCGCCAACGGCCGTGCATCCCCATGGGCTCTGAGAATCACACAGTGGCGTGTTAACTTCCCATCACTGCTTTAGACATCACTACAAAGTTTGTAGCTTAAACTGGCACTTGCTTATTGTCTCACAGTCTCCTGGGCCAGAAGTCAGGGTACCAGGCAGCTCAGAGGTGCTTCAGCTGGTAACAGAATTCAGCTTCTTGTGACTATAGACTTTGATGTCTCTCTGCCAGCCAGCTTCAGTTTGGGGCACCAGTGCCAGCCTTGGGGCAGACAAGGCCTTTCCATGCAGCCACTTTGCAGAGTCGTGTCCTCCTTGGCAGATTATTTCTTCAATGCCAACAGGAAACGTTATCTCTCTACAAGAAGGTCCTGGTTACTCTTTTGGGCTCTCTCTTTCTGAGTAAAGCCAGGCCCACCCAAGATAATCACCCTTTTGTTGAACTTAAAAGAGTCAAGACATTAATTACAACTGCATTTTGCCATACACTGCAACCTCATCACAAAACACAATCCTGCCGTCTTCCCCAGGTCTACCAGCACCCAACAAGAGGGAATCTGACAGGATGGGGACACCAGGGGGCAGGACTCTCAAAGGTTGTATTGTTATATCAGGAAGGATCCAAGAGAAGCTAATTTTGTAAAGCAAAGGGGTTTACTGAGCTCAAGGTTTAAAATGGTTTCATGCAGCCCTGGCATCAGCTTGGCTCTGGTGACCATTCTCTTGGCTGTCACACCATGTGTGTGATAATGATCATGTCACAAACAGGAAGTAAGAAAGACCAGGTTCTCCCCACATCCTGTGGAGGGCCTCTACTGGGCCCATCTTTTAAAGGTCCAACACTACCTCCCAACAGCACCACCCTGAGGATGTATGAGCTGTGGAGAAAAAGTCATGCCCAGACCATAGCAAAAGTCACCTAGAGTTCTGTTTGTCCTGTCTCTAAACGGGTTATTTTCAGCCTCCAATACACAGAATGTGTGTGAGCCTGCTCAGTAGCTCTTAATTATATATCCAAACAAATGAGTGAGAGAATGAATGAATAAGAACAATGGCTGCCCACTGCTAAGAGGGGAGGAACGGAATGGGGTTACCTGGGTTAGGAAGCTGCCTCCATGAGTCACCCTGGGGTGTCACTGCTATCAACTCCTGCTGTCAATATGTTTTCAGGGACCACCTTTGCTGAACAGTGCTCGGGGGTCACTGGTTGATGAAGCTGGAATGGAAATCCCAGAAATTCCAAAAGTTACCTCCAAAGAGAGATATCCCCTTCGTATACCACAAGTCAGTTTTCTTCTCTTCCTGCTGCCCTCATGCTGGCCTATGGCGTCCCAAGAGAGCCAACAGAGGCTCCCTGGAGACAGTGACCTTGTCAGGAGTTGGGGATAGATGTGTGCAGTGAGCTGCACAGAGTCGCTGCCTGAGAGGCCTGTGGCATCCTTTATTTATTTGCATTGAAATATTTATTGGGATGGGAGGCATCTATAATAGATACTCCAGCCACTTGGTGGACCCGTGGGGGGAACCTGGGTGGCCTCTCTCCCAGGCGTCTTGCTCACTGAGAACAGCTCACCTGGAAAACACAGCTCATCAGGGCTGCTCTGTGCAATCCAGTTCAGTCCCCATCCTTCAGGAGAGATGGAGAGTCAGGGGAGGTCCGGGGAAGAGACTTGCTTGTTGAGTACCTACTGTGTGCTAGACCTCTTTGTTCATACTGTCTCATTTAATTCTCAAAACAATCCTGTGATGTAGTAGGCACACTCATGCATCTTGCACAGATAAAGAAGGCTCAGAGAGGTTAAGTAATTTGTCAAAGGCCACACAGTTTCTTAATCTAAAATCTCAGGTGTTCACTATCCCATGCTTCCTATAGCTTGACCTGGGAAACTGATGTGAATCTGCATACTGAAGTAAGTGAGATGGAAGGGTGAATATCAAACTTGGAATAGAAGACAAGAGACAAGACCTAACAGCCCCTCAGCAAGCTAACGATGGAGAAGCACTGGTTCTACATATGTTGATATTCCCCCTGAGGTTAGTGTTTATGCTTCTGGACCACAAGGCTTAGATGGCTTCATGCTCAGAGGCCTCCATGTCCCCTATGTATTTTAACAGTCTGACTTTGACAGAGTGCCCTCAATACTCCCATCTTAGAGAAGGAAAAGCCTGTCCCAGGAGGAGGCCAGAGCTAGTACTAATGCCTAGACAGTTTGGGGGGCACAGTCAACATCACCCTGTGACTTACTGCCTTGCTGCAATGTGCTTGGGGCCCAGAAGTGGTCTGCAGACTAAGGCAAACACCCAGAGGACCTAAACTTCCCAAGGTCTGACCTAGGGCCAGAAATAACCACTTCTGAAAGGTCTGCCCTTAGGTAGGAATGCAGATTGGCACACACTGTAGAAGGCAGTATGGAGAATCCTAAAAAGCATGAACAGAGTATCTACATGTCACACTTCCAGGTTTATACAAGCATCTAACTGAGCAAACCCAGATACCTGCATGTCCATGTGAAATGCGGCACTATTCACAATATCCAAGATATGCAGTCAGCCTGGAAGTCTGCCAACAGGTGAATGGACAAGGAAATATGGGATATGTACAGTGGAGTTCTAGTGAGCCATAAAAGAGAATGGAATTACACAATGGGCAAGAAACTGGATGGAACTGAAAATCATCTTGATAATCAAGATACACCAAGTTCAGAAAGTTAAGATCATGTTTTATCTCATAGTCTGAATCTAGATGTGTGGGGGGGGGGAGAGGAAGAGAAAGAGATTGAGGGAGAGGCAGGTAACAGAGGTAGAGAGAAAGAAAAGGGGTGAAATTATAAGGAGATTATGAGGGAAGAAAGACAAAATGCTACAAACAGAAACAGAATCATAATATATATGTATGAAAGAATTGCAATGTAATCCTTTATTGTGTGTGCTAGACATTTTGAAAAAAAGAAATGTGAATGGACATGTGTATGACACATGTGTACATGTGACTTTAATTTTTAAATGAGAAAGATTACCAAAGTAATAAATCTCATGGGTGAGAACCTCAGATTATTATAAAAAACTGAAGAGAAACAAAAGCCCCTACCTCACTCTTCCCTGTCTGCCAACAACACCCCCTCAAAGAATCCCCCTTCCTCTCTTGGGACTCTTCTGTTCACCACCTGTTAATGGGATACTTCTACAGTTTAAATGTAGCAGCTTTGGAGGAGACAGTCAACCTAAGATGAATAGTCCATGTTTAAAGTCCGCAATTTGTCATGGTGTGACATACATCATGAAATGGTCAGAGATGATGCACCCTAAATTGTTGGGCATTTAGACAGTTTCCAGTTTTTATCTTTTCTAGATAAGGCTACTGAGGCCATTCAGGAACAAGTCTTGTATAGATCCCAGATCTCATTTCTCTCAGCTTATCACACAAGCGTGTAATGCTTGGGTCAGACAATGGGTGTATGCAAAGCTTTGAAAATTAACTGCACAACAGCTCTCAAAGTGGGTCAGCTGTTTTACATCGGACAGCATTGCACGGTTCTAGGCCAGTTTGGTCTGATGCCTTTGGCCATCAGACAGGCATGTGAGAGTACCACATTGTGGCTTTAATTTGCATTTACCTAAGGAACAGGACGTTGAGTGTGTTTCCGTCTGCTTATTTTCCGTTTGCTCCTCTGTTAGCCATGTGCAAACCTTCAGTCTGTTTTTGCTGGCCTGTTGGTTCCCTTACTACTAAACTTTAGGAGTTCTTTATGTATTCTACATGTATTGGGAATGAGTTGCAGACATTTTCTCACAGGCCACAGCTCATCTTTTCCTTGCAAGCAGCAGAAATCCTTAATTTTTATTTTCAGGCAACATGGTTTTGATCTCTTTTCTAATATAAAGTTACAAGAACTTTATCTCCTTTATTTTCTTCTAGAATTCTGTATTTTTAGGTTCTTTGTATTTTGAGACAGGATCCTACAATATAGACTAGGCTGGCCTCAAACTCAAAGAGATGCACTTGCCTCTACCTCCCCTGTGCTAGGATTATAGTTGTGAGCCACTGTATACAGCTCAGCCTTAGGTTTGTTTTTTGTTTGTTTTTCGAGACAGGGTTTCTCTGTAGCTTTGGAGGCTGTCCTGGAACTCGCTTTGTAGACCAGACTGGCCTCAAACTCACAGAGATCCACCTGCCTCTGCCTCCCGAGTGCTGGGATTACAGGCGTGCGCCACCACCCCCCGGCTCAGCCTTAGGTTTTATGTCTTTGATCTATGGTCCATTTCAAGGACTATGATCAGTCTTCATATAGGATGAAAGGTGTGCATCAAGGGTGTTTTTGTATATGGACATCCAAGTACTCTGCCATTATTTATCTGGGAGGTTGCTTTTTATTCAATTCTATTTGTACAGAGTTTGTTGTATGGGTATGTTGATACACTCTGTTTCATCAGTCTGTTCATCTGTCCCAACACTGGCACCACACTGTACCAATTATGATATTAGGTGCTGCATTGATAGTGGACATAAAGTGTTAGTACACTCCAACTTTGAACTTCAATTTCAAAAGTGCCTTTGCTCTTCCAGGTGCTTTGCATTGCTGTGTGGATTTTAGGATAGATTTGTATTAAATCAATTAATTGATCAGTTTGGGGAGAATTGATGTCTTAATAGTATTGAACTTTCTAATCCATGAACATGGTATACCCCTACATTTATCCCACATTTCTTAATGTTTCATTTTTTAGTTCAAAGATCTTACATATTAGCTTTTAGATATACTTAAATATTTATACGCTATATTTTATTTCAAATCTCAATTTTTTATTTATGCTGTATAAAAACTTAACTGACTTTGAGCATTGATCTTGAATGCTGCAACCTTGTTGCTGTGGCTTATAATTATGACAGATTCTTACAGATGCTGCTGGATTTCTTACATAGTCAACCATGCAATCTTCCAATAATGAATTCATTTTCTCCCTTTTCAATCTTGACACTTTTTATCTATTTTTCTTACCTTATCACACCAGATAGACCCTTCTAGAACAACATTAAATACCAGTGTAAACATACTTTGATCTTAGGAACAGAAAAATCATATTTTACCATTATCTTAGTAGGGTCAGCTGAGACATCTCTGTGGTTAAAGGTGACTGTGGCAAGCCTAGTGACCTGATTTCTATCCCCAGAACTCACACTGTAGAGGAGAGAACTCACTCTTACAAGTTGTCCTGTGACCTACACACATGCAGCGGTACATGCAACACTCCCACACAAAGGAAGGAAGAAGGAAAGAAGGAAGGAAGGAAGGAAGGAAGGAAGGAAGGAAGGAAGGAAGGAAGGAAGGAAGGATGCACCTTTAAACCACTAGCTGTGGAGAGGTGGTTAGAGAGATGTCTCAGTGGTTAAGAGTATCTGTTCTTCTTGCAGACCCGGGGTTCAGATTCCACGTGGTAAGGTGGTTCACAATCATCAATAATTCTAGTTCCAAGGGATCAGATGTCATTTTCTGACCTCCATGGCCACCAGGCTTATATGTGTTGCACAGATATACATGCAGGTAGAACATTTATACACATAAAAATAAAATAAATAAAACCTTAAAAAATTAAGATCTAGAAAACTGTTACTGTAGGTTTTCATGAATACTCAGCAATTTGAGAATGTTTTCTTTCATTCAGAATTTGGTGTGTGTGTGTGTGTGTGTGTGTGTGTGTGTGTGTAAGTAGGGACCAATGTGTGATTTTTAGCACCTTCCACATATTTACTGAAATATCCATTTAAAATGCTTGTCAACACAGTGAGTGTGCCTTGATTAGTTAGTAGGTGTTGAACTTGCTTTATCCCAAGATAAACCCCGTTTGATAACGAACTCAAAGCACAAGCTTTTTTGTTTATGATTTTCTATTTGTTTCCACTTTAAGCCTTATTTTTCAGGGTTTTTTTTCTGACTTCATTTTTTTATTATTATTTTCTAAGTTCTTAAGATAGAAACTGAGTCACTGATTTCAGGCCACTATTCCTTTTACTATAATTTCCTGGTATACATAGTGTTAGATGCAACACATAGCATTTACATTCATTTCAAAAATTCCAATTTTCTTTCTTATCTTCATTGACAGTTTATTATTTAGCTTCCAAATATTGGATGTTTTGTGGAATTTTTTCTACCACTGAGTTTTAATATAAAGTCTGTGTAATCAGAGAACATACTTGCACTTCATAAGTGACTGATATTTGTTTGATGGTTCAGAAATAGTTTATCTTGCTAAATGCTGTGGAGTGTGCCCAGTGTGGTTGGATGGGGTGTTCTATACATGTCTGTCAAGTTCACCAATGTGGCTGCACCATTTCTTGGACCTTTACTTATTGTCTTTCTTATCGAGTGTGGAGAAATGGACATTGATATTCCCAAGTCTGGGAATGGATTTGCCCAGTTCTGCTTGCGGCTCAATCACTTTTTACTTTGTCTCTCGAAGCACTGTTTAAATCTACTCAATGCTTTTGAGAACTGGATCTGTCATCACTATGAAAGGAGCTTCTTTGTCTCTGGAAGGACCAGAGCAGCATTTAATCAAAGGCAAATAATTAATATTACAAAGGTAAGACCCAACTACATTGTCTACCCAGGACTCCCAGGAGCTACAGGTTTTTCCAGACTATCTGGTAAGAATGAATATGCCTCATTGCCAGCCCTGGGTGCAGGAGAGCATTTGGTTTTATTTTGGGGTGGCTGTCTCCTACCTCATGAAGATTGACAGTGTGCTGAATGGTGAGGCCCCTTCTATATGTCTGCATGGAGGGCTCCCTTATCCCACACTCTTTATCCTGCACCTCAATTGCCTAATCTCCCCGGACATTTCTGCCCATCTTCCAACTCAGGGATCCACTAACTCCTGCCTGCACCATGACTCAGAAACTCCCAGGAGGCATCACGGATCTAGATGATTACAGAACTTGCCTCTCTTTCGGTGTCTTCAAAACCATCACATCTATTTAGACCAGTACTATTATTGTTTTGGTTTGAACTTGAACCCACCTACTGTGATTCCATTTTGGGCTGGAAAAGGAAGTCTTTGGATACACAAAAAAGGTGTTCATTTTTGGGAGCCTCTTCCTTTCCCTTCCCCCATAATCACAATACTGATTTGGCTAAAAGAACCAAGCTATTCACATTCTTCGCAATGCTGAATGGATAGATTTCCTCCTCTTCCATATTGCAGTAGTCAGAGGAGTTTCCTACTTGACTTTGTAGAAGGTTGGCTTCCTTGTCTAATTTTACTCTTTCAGGCTAGGTCTTCATCATCAAGTCAATGGAAGGTCAAGAGTGTCTTGAGAAGGATGATATCCCAGGCCCAAGCCATGACAATGGTTTAGGCTATTTGGGAGGGTGTGGCAGGGGCTCATCCCTGGCTCTCTCCACATCTTGGTGTGTTATTATGGGATAAAAGGAAGAATGTAAAATTAGGGTAAGTAGAAAAGGTTAAACTTGTCAATTAAGAGCAGGGTCGGTCCTGTTTATTACTAATATTCTTTGTAAGTGCAAGCAAATCCCTTCCTCCAAAGGCCCCCAGTCATGTAACTACAGCAGGGGCATGACCCAAATGATTGCCAGTGTGTCCTCTAGCTTTTCAAGGTCACACAAGGACTAGGCCACTATGGAAAACTTTAAGGATGTAAGAAATAGTTGATGACTTCTAGAGTCAGATAACACCCTGACAATCCTTTGGATCTATGAGGGAACATGCACCACCCGCTGCTGTGGTCCCCACCACACCCTGCTGTGGTCCCCACCATCCAGTCCTCATCCTATCAGGACAGCAGGATGAGTATCAGAGACTCATCTCTGCTCCATGCTGTGAAGAGCAGATAAAAGGAAGAAGCAGAAGAAGCGGGACAGCCCTACCTACTCTATGACAGATAAGTCCTCCAGAATGGTGGCGGGATTTGCTCAAGAACAGGGGTTAGTTTCCAGACTTCCCATCTCATCCTAGGGGCCCTGCCTCAAGGAGAGCTTGGGCCACACTACAAAATGGGAAAACCTTGCTAAATCTCTCCCAGGTTCTCCACTCTGGAAATGCCTCAAGAGTATTTGGGGACACCCCTCCCCCATCGTCTCGATTTCAGGTCTGCTAGCATTCGGGAAATGTGGCCACCGCCTCCCAAGACAGAGAAGCTGCCTGAGTCCTGAGATCTGGATGCCCATACAAAGGATCAGAGATGCATAAGTCACCGGAAGTTCAGCCTTAGTCGAACATTTACTGTGTAGCTTAGAATTGGACTGCTAGGACACATCACAGGCTCTCCTTACTAACTCTGTGGCCTGTCCTTGTTGAATGTTTTAAAGACTACACACGAGGCAGATGCCTGGCATACAGTGGGCAGTCCCCAAATGCCTTCCTTTCCTGAGCTGGTTGGTAGTCCAGAGGGACCCCTCTTCACTGCCACTGGGAGAGTCCCGGGAAGAGCCAGCCGGTCCCCTGCTCGGATCAGCCTAGTGCGTTTGAAAACTTCCAAGGCAGGAAAACTTTGTGGTCGCGGGACGGCTGCGCCTCGCCGCCGGCTTGAAAGGCCCCACGCGGTCCCCCGCGACCACCGCGCGCAGGCTAGCGTCGCCGGCAGGAGCAGTGGGAGCCGGGTGCCGTGCTAATGGGGCCGGCGGCGGAGCCGGGGACGCCATGAAAGCCGCGCTCGCAAACGCGGGCTCTTGTTGCAGGAAGAAGGGCCAAGCCTGGCTTTCCGCAGCCGCTTTGAGAGCAGCAGCGCTGGGATTTCATGGCACGGCTTCGGCGGGAAAATCAATCAGCGGGGCCGCCGTTTGGAGAGGCAGCAAGAAAGGCCACTAACGAGGCCAGATTGTAACAGTTCTGCGAGCAGCCACAGTGCTCACCTTACACGGCGGACGCGCGCTGGTAAATAATAAATCACAGCGGCCGGCGGGCGGCGGCGGCGCGGGCAGCCCGCGCGTTTGACTGCAAAGCAGCGGCGCATCAATTATTCACCGCACCAGATAAAACGCGGCGGCGGCCGGCGAGCCAGGTGCCCGCGCCCAAAGCGGCCTTTTGATGGCCGCGGGCCGGGCCGGGCGGCGGCGGGGCTGGGGGCGCGCAGAGCGCTGCGGGATCGGGGCCGTGCGCTCCCGTGGCGCGCTTTGCACAGTCCTGGGCTGGGAGCAATTACAGCCAGGCCGCCGGGTTAGGGAGAAGAGATGCGTGTGCGCGTGCCCAGGCGCGCCTCCGGTGCCCTAGGTGGTGAAGTGCGCGAGCTTGGGAGTGACTCGCCCAGGCATTTGTGCTTGCCTGCCTGTGGTGAGAGCCTGTCAGTTACACAAGCACACGGGTGGGTTGTGTGTTTTTTGGTGTCTGACAGTGTCCTCGTGCTATGAACTCTGGTATCAACTTTGTGTGTGTACACATGAGCTGTGTCCATCCATATGTCTATGGGAGATATGTGTGCTAGGGTACAAATGAATATGCCTGGTTGCTCCCACATTCTCCTGTGCATTACTCTACAGGGCATTTGTTCATGTATGGCCAGAGCATGGGTGTGGGCATGGTCACACATGTATGTACTTATGAGCTCATATGTGGTATGCGTGTGGACAGCAAACATGTAGTTTTATCTGCAGATATGTATGTAGACACTCAGAGTACGTGTTTGCATACAGATGATGTATTTATGTGTGTGTGTAAGCAGTGTGTGCAATGGACACATACAGGCCATAAATGTTCAAATGTGGCATGCATGTGAATAGATGTGGTTATGCATATGTGTGTGCACAGTCATGCACGTGTAGGCATGCATCCACGGCTCTGAGATTTGAACACCATGGTTATGCATATGCATGCTTGGGTAATTATGCATGCATGTGCATGGGGATAAACAAAGGAAAGGACTGGAATGATTAAAACTCAGGCTGAGAGGTAGAGCCTCTAGGCCCAGAGCTAGAGCTCTGCACAGAGTCTCCAGTGGGCTTGCTCCATGAGTCAGGGAACACTAGTCCTGGGAGAGCACTGTAGCTGGAGTGTGTGGTTCTGGGAGAGAACTGGGAAAACCGCTGCCTAAGGGGAGGAGCATTGCTGGCATTCAGTTTCTATGTGAGTCGGACTGCAAGGATGGGTGGGCAACCAAGGGACACACTCCTTACCTTTTCAGGACAATCTGAGGGTAACCAGCGGTGCAGGATGCCTGGCATGCCTTTTCAGCCTCCACGGAAACTAAAAACAGCCAAGTATCTGCCCAGCTCGGAGCTGTTTGTAGAAATAAAGCAGGTATCCTTCTCCCCTAGAGACAGATGTGTTCCTGACTGATAGTGCCTGTATCACCAGAGGGTGAGCATGCTCACTGCAGGGATGGCGCTTTCCCCAGAGGAGTCTCTGCAGGGCTCCTGGATATCACAAAGAGGGAGGACATCTCTGGAGCTGGAAGAAGACCTCTGCTCCTTGGAGCCAGGCACACAGACCTGGAAGCAGCCAGGGCTCCTCGGAGGAGGAATTGCAGACTCTGGCTCTCAGGTTTGTCACTGCTCAGAGGAGCTGCTCACTTGCAGGAAGAGCCCAGAGGAGTGTATATGAGACACGTTCCTTACTGCTGTAACAAAAGACAGTTTAAGGAAAAGGGGTCTATTGGGGTTCACAGGTTGAGGCTATGGTCCATCATGGTGGGGAAGGCATGTTTGGCAGCAGGAACTTGAGCCAAGAGGAAGCAGAGTGAGATGGATACAGCTGCTCAGCTCACTCTCTCCGTGCAGGACCCATGGAACAGGACTGTACTCAGATTGGGTCCTCCCATCTCAGTTAACCCAAATAGAAACTCCCTTACACACAGACCCAGAAGCATGTCTCCAAGTTGACAGTTACTATCAGCCATCAGAGTAAATCAGTATACAAGAGCAGCCAGTGGGGCAGCTCAGTGCTGGGTTACACAGTCAAAGTTCCTGCTCTCTGTTTTCGATAGCTCTTGTTGGTAGTTCCTGCTCAGATCCCAAGGGCTCCGGTTTGAAATGGATTTGGGAAGCGACAATCTCATAGCATGATTGGCCTTGGCCTTGCAGAAGGAAGGCGCAACATTGCCAACCTCTTCACAGACATGGGCAAGGACCTCCTTCATGTCTCAGAAGAGCCAGGCCACAGAAGAAGACCAGGCACACAGAACCTGGAAATGTCTCTCCGTGTCAGTTCCTGTCTCGGCCCTGTCTGTGCCAAGCATCATTCTCATGAAACCCTCATGATGTAGGGACAGATCTGTCTGCAATATTATCTGACTTTCCCTGGGGAGACGGGAACAAACTTACTGTAAAAGGGGGCATCAGATAGGGCACAGGGCAAAGAAAGGGTTCTATCAGAGCTCAACTTGGAAAGCCAGTGAGTTTACTACAGTTAGTTACAGAACCATGAGCAACTGCATCTCTGAAAAGCTCAGCCCCACCTGGGTGTTGACTCAGGAGAGCAGCAACCTAGAGCTTGACCTGCCAGAATGTCTCTTCTCCCAAGCCATCCTTACAGTTTATATAACCTGGACATGAAAGCCCTTTGTGAATCTTGAAAGTTTCAGGAACTTCCTAAAACTTGTGCATTGTCTACTTCCTGGGTCTCTTTCAGCCTCCCTCCAGGATGGAATGTCTCAGTTTGGATGAACTTGCCATAGTACATGTACCTACCAAGATGACTGCTTTCTTACAGATACTCCAGGGCTGTCCTGCTTACTTTCAAGGAAGAAGCAGCTGGGAGTGGAGTACCAAATGTCTGCAAAGATGCCCAAGTACAATTGTACAGCTTGTGCACTGCCCAAAAGGTTCCTGTTTCCAGTGGAATAGGGACCGAAATCCAACTTGAAAACAGCAGGGGGCAGGGTGGTGGTGGTGGTGGTGGTGGTGGTGGTGGTGGTGGTGGTGGTAGCTCAAGGCACTCCAGAGGCTGAAGCAATAGAGTCACAACTTAGAGGGCAAGCTAGGCTACACAGTGAGAACCTGGAGAGAAAGGGGTAGGGAGAAGGAGGAAGAGGAGGAGGCTGCATGTGCTAGAGGGACTGTACCAGCCTTTGTCCTGCATATTCATCCAGGTCCACAGAAAAAGGAAGTTGCCAACATGATTTCAGTGTAGTCAATCTTCCAGGACATGAGCAGGAATGACTCAGGACTATTATCTGGTCTGAGCTTGTGCCTCAGATCCTTCACCAACCTGTAGCACCAAGGCTTTGGAGATCTAGAAAGAAAAAGAGTTGAAGCTCAGGCCTCAGGTACCTGGAAATAGCATGAACACCAGCCAGGAGCTCTGCCTAGCCCCTCAATCTTCAGATGACCTTGGACTCCATGAAGGAGAAAGAGTCTCGCCCCCCTGGGACTCAGGCAGGCCTAGTGGTCAAGCCCAGCCACCTCCATATACCGTTGGATAAGCAGCCCAGCTTCTTAGTCCCCAGCTTCTGTAAGTTGGGGATGATCAGAACCCCTCCATAAACCCTGGGAAGACTGAAGTGAGGTGACAGCCACAGAAGCCACTGCTGTGTGGCAGCTGTCCAAGCCTCCTGGATTCCCACATTGAAGTGAGAGCATCAGTATCTCCATCTTCAAACTGAGAAACATGAGCTTAGAGAGGCCGAATAACTTAGTTAAAGCCATCATGTGGAGGGGCAGGTCCAACCTAGGCAGCTCCCAGCAAGAACCTGTGTCCGAGCACAGGGAGGAGCTGGTATGGCAAGGCTCGCCTGTGATCCCTGCACTCAGGTGACTGGTGAGTGTGAGGCCAGCCTGAGCAACACAGGAGACCCTATGTCAAAAACCCAAAGAAAGTCCACAGCCAAGAACAGCAAAGCAACATGGAGGAATCCTTCCCAGAGTGTGATTGTACTCAAGAACAGCTCGGGGTCAGGGCCAGCCAGGTCAACACTGGCCGCTGTGCCTGGGGGTCCATTCTTCCTGACCCAGCCTCTGGACTTCAGGACCCCCAGGCCTGATGCCCTGGCCACAACCCTGCAGGAGGCAGCTGTACCTTGCAGGTGACATGTGTTTAATTAGTACAAACTTCAGCCAGCTACTATGCGCCTCCCTCCACCTTTTCTGGTCATGAACAACCACATTAAGACCCTTGTGGGGAAGCTGAGGTAAAGAAACATTCCCTCCCTTGCAAATACAGCTATGAAGAACTGAGTAGCTTCTTTTCTGAAGGAGGCCTTCCATAAGTGGTGAACATGTGAGTAGCCTGTGGCTGCCCAGCCAGCCACTTGGGAATCTGGGAATCACAGCTGGTGTGATTATTGGGCCTCAGGCTCCAAGTGCTAAACAAAACTGAGGTGTCAGGGCATGGGGAGCTGCCACCCCATATTCCTGGACTGCTACACATTTGTTAAAGGCCTGGACACCTGTAAGTTTCCTGACCCAGTCAAAGGGATAGGTGGGCTCTGTGGTCCAGACCTCCAGGCTGTGTACCACTTCAGGAAGCTATGTTATCTCATGGTTTAAGTGTCCCGTGGTTCCATCACTCAGTGAACAGCCTTCTGTAGAAGGTGGCATTGTTCAGTGACATCTGGGCTCCATCACCTCACACTGTGTGACTTTTGGCAAGTGACTTGAGTTCTCTGTGCCTCACTTTTCCAATGCATGAACTGCTGATGAAAATATCTACTGGTTTGTTACAAGATGTAGGTGTAGTACTGTGGTTTGAAAGAAAATGCCCCCCAAAAGGGAGTGGAACTATGAGGAAGTGTGGTTTTATTGGAGTAAGTGTGGCCTTATTAGAGGAAGTGTGTCACTGTAGAGGTGGGCTTTGAGGTCTCCAAAGTTCAAGCTACACCCACTGAGACAGTTAGTTCACTTTCTGTTGCCTGCAGATCAAGATGTAGAACTCTCAGCTCCTTCTCCAGCACCATGTCTGCCTGCACACTGCCGTATCCTGCCATGATGAAAATGGACTAAACCTCTGAAACTGTAAGCAACCCCAATTAAATGTTTTCTTTTAAAAGAGTCATGGTGTCTCTTCATAGCAATAGAAACCCTAAGACACATAGTATCCTGTGTTTTGTGCCTAGGTCAATGGCTGATATCAAGTAACTGCTAAGATCGAACTGACCAGCGACTCTTGGTACTATGTGGTATATGGTCACTCTCAACAGTGTGGTAACAAGTCTCTCTGCCTCGCTGAACATTTTTTTAGCATTGGGTCCAGGCAGGTACTGCTGATCTCAGAAGAAAAAGGCAGACTAAGGCTGTGGGATTAGGAAGTTAAGGTCATTGTTTCAGGGGGATGATTCCACATGCCTTCCCAGAGCACTGTTACTGACAGGTTCTGCAGCCTGAGCCCAAGTAAAGCAGAAGTGGGATTGATTCATGATGTCTGCCACAGGCTTAGCCTGGCTTTTCCCAAGTGTGGCTGAGACAAGATGAAGATGACTGATTGATGGGGAAGAAACTCAAGAAGTAAGCAAGGAGATGAGACAGGAAGACAGGAGCCGAGAGAGGGCATCCCCAGAGTGCAAGGGCCCTGCAGGAGCACCAGGAAAATGCTCTCTGGAGATCTAGCAGTCTATGTGTGCAATCATATGTGTGTGTTTGGGGTGGGGGCATTTTAACAGTAAGTCTCCCTGTGCATGTGGTGACAGTTATCTGGCATTGGTATCTCAGCCAACTGTGGTCTGAGCATGTGCTCACAGTCAGGCATCTGCCCTGGAGCAGAAAGGTGCCTAAGCAAAGAGTGAGGAAGGAAGGTCCGAAGCGAAGAGGAGGCAGCCTGCCTCCTGCCAGCCCCTCCTCCTACTGGGTGCCTGTTCTTTGTGTGTTCTCCTTTTCCTCCTCTGACATGTTCTGAGGTCCTGGGACTTGCTGCACACAGAGGACTGGGGAGTCTTGAGCCCAATAGAGCCCACTCTGTCCTTCCAGTCCCCAAACACCCTTGCTTCCCAGGGGCGGCCACATGCCCAGGGAAGCTCATAAATGGTGGTGAGTGACTCCTTTCCTGTGCTTTTCTCTCTAAAAGCAGCGCCCAGGGGCCAAGCAGCTGCCAATTAGCTCAGAGTCTTGCCCCAAAGCAGGGGCTGTGCAGAATCAAGACACCTTGGAAAAAGTAAACTTATTAAGTGGAGGAGGATCTTAAAGCCTATGAAATTTACAAAAGCCCCACTTCTGGTAATACTAATGACAGGCCGCAGCCTTGATCTTTAATTCACACGCTGAAGCAGGGGCAAATACTTTCCCTTTGGACAAGGGAGGGAGGCGGAGCTTCTCTTCCTAATAATTTACTTAAATTGAATTTTATATGGGAAACTAATTTCCTGAAATCTAACCAACAGGTAAGAAGTCACTCTGGATAGCTCTGTCCTGAGTCCACCCACTGTGGTCTCCTGAGCCTGGGGATTTCTAATGATAGGCTGGGCCATGGAGAGGGTCTGGAGATGGTAAACCCTGGCTGTTCTTGGACATTGCATGCTCTTTGGATTCATGTGTACCATGTGACATTGTTACGAAGCTTGAAACTTTGTGGATAATCTCACAGTTCCCTTGAGCCCACGGGCTACAAAGAGTGTAATTAGGTCCTCAGTTTGATTCCAAGGTCTCTATGGACTGGTTGACTAGCACTGGGTCTCATTTGATCCCTTGTCCTTTTCCGATCCTGTGCAATGTGTCAGACTACAGTCCCTTAATGTTGATGGACACGTGAACCATCTTTGGGACTGTAGGCTGAAGACAAGCTGTTCCAGGCTGCTTGGCATGTGTTCTCTTCTGGAAAGGAGGTTGGAAACCTACGTCTTGCTGACCTAAGGAGAAAAATAGAAACGTGGGAAGGTGTGTCCAGGGGTGGGGAGGAATCAGCTAAGTAGTGATGGCTGAGAGGGGATACTGTTAGAAAGACACATGCTGATGTATGGGGGCATGTCATCTCAACCTCAGTGTGACAGTGAATGAGTGGTCACCTGGGCTCTTCACAAAGCACAGAGGGAGGGATTTCCCAGTATGACCTCTCCATCTGTGTTCTAGGTATGGTGAGGAAGCCTACACCTCCCCTTCGGGGGTTCTGGTGCTCTTCCGTGTTGGAGAGAGCTGGCTTGGCAGCACAAAGCAGCAATCCAGAGTCTGTAGAGCTAGGTGAGTCTTCCCAGCCTTGGTCCTTGGAGGAGGAGAAGGAGGAAGGGAGGGAGGGAAAAAAGGAAGGAGGAAAGAAAGAAAAGAAAAATGAGACAAGGTCTCAGCATGTAGCCCAGGTTGGCCTTGAACTCGTGATACGCCTGCCTCATCTCCATCCTGAGCACTGTCCCAGCAATTGTGTATCACCACCTCCAGCTGTGTGCCTTGCAATCCTTGGCTCTTTTTGTGTGGATATTTGTCCTTCTAGTAGATGTGTTCACTCTGATTTTGTAGATGAGGAGATTTGGGCGTAGGAACAGGAAGTGATAACCCAAGTCATGAAGAGCAATGAGCCCAAGATACAGACCAGGGTCTCCTGGCACCACAGGCACCGCCCTTGGTCTGACAGAACTGCACAAAGAGTTCTGGGGGGCCAGTGGGCTCAATAAAAGTGTCCTTTCATGGGGCCCTTTCACATATGGTTGTGATCAGTAGGTGGAGGACATGGGTTGTGTATTTCCACAAACATCCTGGTGGTAAGGTACCTGGGAGCAGTGGTACCAGTGCAAAACCTCATGGTAGAGCCTCTTTGCACCAGGCTAGCTGCTGCCCTCCAAAAGAGGGCACCCTGCCAGAGAGAACTCCTGTCTGCCCTGGAGGCAAACTACCCAGATGGCCCTGAGGTATCCCACAGAGAGGGCAGCAGTTGAGTTTGCCTGCACACTATCATCAGTAGGATGCTTCAGCATCCTTCCCAGAGCCGAGGCTGGAGCTCAGTGGTAGAGCACTTGCCTATTGGGTACAAGCCTCTGGGTTCTACCCCCAGCACAACCAAGAAATATGTCAGGTCTGGACCCCGCCCTAGAAGTGCTGATTTTGAGTTGCAGCTGAGACTGAGAACTTCTGAGCCAAGAGGACAGTTTCCATCCAGTGTCAGGAAGTGCTTTCCAGCAGTACTGATGCCATGGCAGGGCAGCCTGCCTGCGGAAGGGGTGAGCTCTCCAACTTGAAGATATGCAAGCCAGAACCAGCCAACTGTCACTTACTACAGCTGCTCGAGAGGCCAGCAAAACCTGGTGGAGTCAGATGGTCTCTGTCACCTTGGGCCTGGAGAATCTGGGCTGTCGTGAGTGAGTGGAATTTTGTGGGTTGAGGAAGGAAATGAGAACAGGTGCAAGAGAGGCCAGATCCGACAGCCTACCTTCCCCTCCAACTATCAACTGACTGGCATTAAGCTGAGGACATTTGGGATTGCAGGACTTTTGAGGTCTGTTCCCAAACTCTGTGGGCTATGATCACATGATTTTATAGTCAGGAAAGTGACGCTACCTCATGACCCATTTAACAGATAGGAAGACTAAGTCCCTAGACAGGAAGACTAAGTCCCTAGGATGTTAAAATAACTACCAAGGTCATTCAAGACCCAGGGGCCAAACATTTCTGTCTTCCTACTCCATGTGGCTATCTCCTACTGGACAGTGTATACAATCATGTGCACACATACATGCACACACACTCACACTCAGAGTGTGCAGTGGAACCCACCTAGTAGTGTACCTGAGAACATCCTAAAGAGTAGGATATGTCTCTTTGGATCTGCCTTGCTCTCTGCCCTCCTCTGTCCTGTTTCCTCTACTACTTCCTGTATATCACATTGCCACAGACTTCGGTTTGAACATCCTCTGGGGCTCCCCAAGTAGCTCCACCTACAACTCGGGGAGGTTTGCTGCTGCCAAGTCCACCAACTACAGCCTCTAAGGTGTCTCCACCCAGCTTTGGTCTGCAGAAGATGCAAGAGGAAGCTCCTGAATACACAAAGGCCAGAAGCCTTCCCCCCCCACACACACACCCATTATTTTCACTGCAATGGAAGCCATAAGACTCACCATGGGATGAAGAACTGGGGAGGGGTGCAGGCAGGCAGGCTGCAAGGCCTAGTCTATGCAGGCTGGGAGTGGGCTCTACTCCCCACCTCTTCTTGGAAGCATGTGCCTTTGAGCTTTGCACAAGCATCAAGGAAGCTGGAAGGAAGCACGGATAGACAGCATTGCGCAGAAGTGGAAACTGAGGCCAAAGAGGTGGAAAGCAGCCACCTAGTGGTCTGGTGGAGGTGGGAATCAAACCCACGAGGAGGAAGTGATTCAAAAAGCCAGAAGTCCCACTCGGTGGATTTGTACCCATACTGTGGGTCACTCGATCCTTCTGCTAAGGAACTCCATGGCCCCCGGGCTCACTCCCCTGAGAAACTGAAATTCCCAGGTGGGCTGCAGAACCCAGCTGTGAGTGCAGAGCTCCAGTTCAGCCTAACTTCCAAATGGCTAGCCCACAATGGCTCCCAGCAGCTGCCAGCCCACTCTCCCCTTCACCTCTCACTTTCTGATCCTGCAGATAGAATGAGAACATCCATCCCTCAGCCCCTTCCCTAGCCATCCCTCTGTCGATGGCACCTTCTCATCTGATGGATTTACAAGGCAAACCATGGCCCCAGTTTCTCTGTGCCTTCCCGTGTGCTGCCCAGTGCAGATGTCTTAATATGCCAGCTGAGACTTCTTAAATCCACATTGAAACAACTGTTGGGTTTTTATACCGTTGTAAAACTCTTTGTAGGGTATTCATAGAAAATGTTTTATTAATTGCCATATGTTTATTGATTTCTCTTTCATGTCGGTTCTTTTGTTCTTTCTTTGTAGTGGCAAAAGATCGCTCGCATCATCATTTGCAAGTTATCTAAAATGTCAAAGGTGTCCTTTTGAAGTTTATTACAGATCACATGCCATAAGGCCCGGACGCTAGGTATTTACAGTGAGGGGGGAATTCCCGCACGGACTTTCAAAGCCCACAAAAGAATTGAGATCATATTGGCTTAAAACAAGACACACACACAAAAGCACAATTTATCATTTTTTACATTTTTCCCATAGGGGTTTGATATTGCAAAGACATTTTCCCGAGGAGAAGTGAGCAAACATACCAACCTATTTACCCATCCTGCAATGGCCGTGGAGCCCAGGTTATGGCCTCTCATCCCCCATCTTTTACCCAGACCTTGCCAACCTGCAGGAGGTTCTTGGAACCAAAGCAAAGGGTGACTATGGTGCTTACGGCTCTGAGATGGTAAGTGCCCCTCCCCAGGTCACAGAGCCTGTACTATTGACCAATGCAGCGGGGAGAGACACAGGGCACCCCTGGGAGAAATATCTGTTTCATGAGGCAGAAGACCAGAGGACCTGATTTCTGCCCCTAGGACCCAGGATAGGGGAGAATTTGGAGAGGGCCAGTAAAAGGGTTTTTAAAAAATGTTAATAGTGCAATCCCCCTAAGTTTTAAATGTGCTCTGATGTTTAAGTCAGCACAACATTTTCTTTTGAAAACTCAAAAGTAATTTTTTTAAAGCCTTCCCGGGACAACCTCACACTTTGATGTAGAGGGATTAAAATGAGATCCACCGGTGCAGGCATGAGGAAATACTTCCCACCCCCTGCCAGAGAAGGAGGGATCCAGCTAGCTGGCACAGGCACATCCCCTCCTCCCAGACCAAGAGCAGCCTGATGATGCCTTTAGTGGCCTTGACTGCCCCATCTGTTAAATGGCACAATGACCTCCAGATGACCTTGGCCTCCCCGGTGATCAGGAAGGGAAGATGTTACCCATCTGACCTCCTGCCTCCTCAGGGGCTGCTAGGGCCTCTCTGGGTGCCAGACTCACTGCTTGCTAGGGAACCAGGATGGGCGCTGTCAAGAAGGAGCCCCATTGGCTGGGCCTTGCCTCTGAGTCAAAGTCTGAAGGGATAGGGCCTAGGCCCTTCCTGCTGCAGGAAATGGCAGATGAAGAGGCTAGCTTCTAGATAATGGAGTGTGTCCATGGCCGTGGAAGCCCTTCACAGCTTCCTTCCCTCCCTGTAGGCAGGCTCCCAGGCTCTGCCTCTTGACCATCCCTGACCCTGCACTGATTCCTGGCAGTGCTGTTCCCTCCCCCTGACCTCTCACCCCTGCCCCCAACCCCGCCCCCGCCCCCTCCACTCCTGGCACTCCAGACTCCTTGCACTTCCATCCTGCTCAGGAGCCTCTGTTTTCTCACCAACAAAATGTGCAAGGCCATCAGAATACACCCAGGGCACATAATGCCAAGAGACCTTCTCTTGAGAGGTCATGCAAGTTCAGGAGCAGCCCGTGGGACTGACTGCTTCCTTGATCTTGGCTCACCCCAGTCTTAGCCTTGAAGGAGTGGCCATGTTCTAGATTTGGGGTGATCTGATGGGAATGTACATACCTATGTTCCCAGAAAGCTCTGGAGTCAGATCCTAGCCATGCGACTTGGACAATTTATTTCACTTCTCTGAGCATCAGTTTCTTTGTTCCTGTAAAAGAGACTTTGTGAGTTCCTTCCCTGCACATTTGCATGGAGATCTGAAAAAGCCAGTAGACGTGGTGTCTGAGACAGAGCCCGCTGAACAGTGAGGACCTAGTGTGTGCTTGCTGCTGCCTGCTCTGGCCTTCCATCCTGCGGTCCCTCACCTCTCTTCTACCACGGGCCCACAAAACAGTGGGGAGAGATGATTGACAAGCAGAGGAGCCTCTCTAAGTGGCCCCTGCCCCCTCTACTGCATACAAGCTCCTCCTCCATTCCCTGAAGCCAAGCTGGCTGGAGGCTGAGAGGGAAGAGCAGGCCATGCTTACTCAGCACCTCTGTCCCTGCTCAGAATCAGACTCTGGGCTGGGACTGATGTTCAGTCATTTCCCTGGCCCCTGTAAGCTCCAGGCTGAAGAAGAAGGAGGCTAAAAAGGCTAATGGAGACCTGGAAGGGAAGACACCTCCCCCACAGAGGGTGCAGTCTGTAGAGAGGAAGCAAGCAGCATTGGGGTGAGCATCCCTGATCAGAACCCTTGAGCCAGGCTTCAGGTGCACAGGACTCTGCCAAGGGCATGGTGCTGGCAGAAGGACTCTCCTACAAAGACCAAAGCCAAAAGAAAGATAGGATCCCCTGGTGGCTTGACACCTGGGAGCAGAGAGGCTGAGGAGCTGCACACCCAGGCTGTGGAAGCAGTAACAAGGAAGCGGGCTGGGTCCTACCTGATCTCAGGCCAGGCACAAGCCCCACTTCTCTTACATTTTATAGAAAAGCTATTTTCACTGTCTGACCATTTGTGGTTATTCTAGGAAGCTTAAGTCTGAGGGCATCCCAAGGTCCCAGTATCCCTGGAGCCTCCCAGAACAGTTTGGTAGCAGGTGGAGTTAACTCTAACTAGGCCCAGCTTCTGGACTGTGACTCATGGGAGAGCTCTACCTTAAGAGGGTGCTGTTCCTCTTCTTCATTGGTCCCCTAGCTGCAAAGGGTTTAACAGAGAGCCAGTAGATCCCAAGAGTCCTCCAGAAGATCCAGCTGCCCAGTTTGGGGTTCAGGGTTTCCTTCCCCTCATTCCTGGCCTTCTGCCTATCATCGTCCTCTAGGGAGATAGTCCTGTCTATTGGTTCATGCAAAAGAGCCAAGTTCAACTCTTGCACGTTCTAGCTACATGACCTTGGACAGGTAACTCACTTACTAGTGAGAACGCTCTCTGTCTGCATGGGGCCTCTACTCTCAGAACTACAGAAAGTGATGGGGTGAGTCCTGAGGAAGGTGCTCAGCACAGAGCACCGTGGACCCTGGAGCCTCTCACATCCCAGATGTTCCTGCTTTCTCATCTGGAACATGAGCAGATAATAATGACAACCTCGATGACCAGCAAGGCACTGAAAAGTCCACCCCAGGTGCCATGTCTCCCACAGCATAGTCCCCTAAGCCTACTAAGCCAGATCCCACAGCATTGAAAGTGCTCTGGGACACCAGAGAGTAGTGGTGTGTTACTGCCTCACACCTCACCCGGCACGACTCCAAAGCATTTGGAGTCACATGACAGCTCTGGATTTTTCTCTCCTGCCCTGGGTGTGGCCGGCGTGCAGTGCAGAGGTCCTGAGAGGAATGGAAGGTTTCCCAGGGCAACAGTGCCCGTCAGTATCCCCACCTTTCTGGAGCCTGAACTTCACTACTTTAGCACAGTGTGCAGCCATCAGGGGTCCTGCACAGAAGTGCGGTGGGGCCTGGGCTTCTGAGAGGAACTTTGAAGCAGGCTCTGGGGCAGGATGCTGGACTCCCCTGTGTATTTTTGACTGTCAGAATATGATACAGAAAACATCAGCGGGCAAAAACAAAGGCCAGCCAACATTTCCTGGGAAGCCCAAATAACAAATATTTGGGGGTTGGTGGTCCGTCAACATTCAAGTGCTCCACCATAGTCTCCAAAGCAGCTGTAGACAACACATAAATGAATGGATGGGATTGTTTCAATAAAACTTTGAAAGCAGGTAGCAATTTGACCCACTGTTGACAGTCTGGCAGCCCTTAATACAACAAAACAAGTCTAAACCTACAGGAAAAAGCTGGGTCTAGTCTCAGTCTGCTAGCCCACTCCCTTTAGGCCTCAGTTTCCCCCGCAGTAAAATCAGAGCACTGCACTAAACCATTATCTCAATCCAAAATTCCCATAAGGCTAGGCAGGAGGTCAAGGTGTGAGACATCATCTTTGGAGGGCCTTGGACAGACAGGGGCTCCCCTCGCTCACCACGTGCAGCCAGACATCATTCCCAGTGGATGCTTGCCACATCACAGAGAAAAGTGACCCAAGGTGGCCTGGCTCTGTAGAAAACCCAGACAGGCTGAGTCCTATGGGAAGTGCTGGCACTTTTAAAGCCTTTCTTGAAATAGAACACACTTGCAAAATAAATAAATAAATAAAGTGCACACATCTTAATGATCCAGCTCAGGGAATTTTCTCCTCTGCACACACCCCTGTAACTGACACCCAAATCAAAGCCGCCCTGTTCTGGTAACCAACCCCAAGGGAACCATTTTAACTGGCTTTGTTCCTGTGTTTAATGCTGCACCTCTCAGCTCTGAGTACATCGGTGGGCAAGTTTGCCATCCCTGGCTGTGGGCCTCCCCAGCAAACAGTGATTGGTGAATGGTTCCGCATGGTCCTTCAGGGTACAGGAGCCCCCAGTGCAGAGTCAAGGTCTGCAGAGGGGAGGGTGTGTGGGAACTGGAATGGGAGGCGTGGGGCTTTCTGGTCCCCTAAAGGGCTGTGCAATAAGCAATCAGAGTGACAATTCGGCCCAAGGGGTGTCCTAAGTGCCTTCGGAGGCCAGCAAGAGGAGGCCAGGCTGGGCAGCACACTCGCCTGGCTTATTAAAACGACTTTGATCCCCGACCGCTTTGATATCCCGGGTCTTATAAAGAATTCACTTTCAGGGGTAAATATAGGTAGTTCAGAGAGATTTTATGACATACTGTACCGGCTCTTCTTCTTTAATTACTGGGGTGGGGAGGGCTGGGGGGCAGCAAAGTGCTGACAAAGAGGGGCTGGGCTTCTGGCCTCTACTGCCCATGGGGGCAGGCTGGGCACTGTGCACCCTGAGTGAGGATCTCCTGACAGGCCCACAGCTAACCTGCCTCCTCTCCCCTGCCACAGGAAAGCTTACCTGGAGGGAGCTTCGCTAGCCTAGGGAAGCAGGAAGGGTATACCCTGAACAGGAGATGGTGGAAAGCGAGCCAGGAGCAGGATGATGACCTGTGACCAGGCCTCCCTCCAGCTAGTTTGGATTGGAACACAGGGTAAGGGTACCTCAATCCAACTGAGCAGGAAAGCAGCTCCCTGTGCTCCTCCAGAGGGACCCTAGGCTTCATGCCATCTCTTCCATGGGGGAGGAGGGCAATCTGCTGTGCCGGGCCCGACCCTCTATTGTGGGCTTCTCCCTCCTCTGTTCTCATGGCACCTCAACCCACACTAGTCCCTTAAGGCAGACTTGGGGACCAGCAGGGCCCATGGGAAGAGCTGCCTCAGGTAATCAGATGGCAAATATGAGGTATGAAGGGCATGCCATGTTGGACCAAGGGCTAAAGAGGTCAGTGAGGGAAATCCAGGCCCATCCCAGAGAAGTGACTAGACCTGGACTTCTCAGACCAACCCAATGGGCTACCAATGCACAGCTACAGGCAATGCTGCTCTGCTACCCACAGTAGACCGAGCCCTTGATGGTCCTGAAGCTGTGCTCTCCATCCTGGCATGGAAGACAAACGGCTCGTCTGTACAGTTCACAGGGAGCTCCATCCAGAAGAGCTCCCGCCTCTCCACAGAATCTCGGGGTCAGCTTTCTCCAGAGACATCATGTGCAAAGCACTTAGCATATAGGCAGAATTTTGCAAGGGCTCAGACCCCTCCACACACACAGTGGGATAGCTATTCTGTTGGCTTGCCTCTCAGGACAGACACTAGACGATCACAGTCTATCATAGAAGCTTCTTTTCACTGAGAACCACTCTTGCATATACAAACCCAAAACATCTCACAAGAAATCGCTCTTATGATTTTCTGACTTATGGATCAGACACCTGAGAAACCCCAGAAAACGGAGACTCCCATGATGAGTTCCAATGATGATCAGTGGCTAACCAGGGTGGGAGGTCAAAAGAGCCTAATTTAAAACCCATATGGATATCTACCACACACATCTCTCTACTTACGATTTTTAATCTCATCAATTTGACTGGGTTTGGGATCACCATGAAACACCTCTTGGGTTTCTAAGAAGGTATTTCCAGACAGGTTTGTCTGATCAGAGAAGACCCACTCGGAATGTGAGTGGCACCATCCTGTGGGCTGGGGTCCCAGACTGAATACAATAGAAAACCAAGCTGAGCGCCATCATTTACCCCCTCTACTTCCTGATGAGACACACTGTGAACAGCTGCCTCACTCTCCTGCCACAGGCCTTTCCCACCATGATGGATCACAATCTGCAATGAACTGTGATCTGGAATAGACCTCCCTTCCTTAAGTTGTTTGGTCACAGCAGCAAGAAAGCTGATTCATTCCCATCTGCTATGTCCATAAGCACAGTGCCCTCCCCGACGCACGTGCACTTTGTGGGTGCCACCATGTATGCCCTTTATTACCTTATAGGGGTTGTTACTTTGTGTTCATACCCATCAGCTACAAATTCCCAGCTGACAAGAATAATATCTTGGCTACCCTTGTTCCCTAGAGGCAGGCTCAGGAGCAAATAGACAGCAGGTGCTCTGTAAATACCTGTTAGATGAGTGAATACAGGATGTAGACATTCAGGGCACAGATATACAAAATATTACTTGAAGGTCAATGATTTGATTACTTTCCCCACTAAGCTGGCTGCATAAGTGCCTCCTGTCTTTGGCTGTATCTACACAGTAGCTATCACAAGACAGACAAGGATAAATGGTGGTTTAAGTCTAGAAAATTCCTTCCTTTTTGTATCATGATCTTCCATGTAAGATCCCGGCCTATAATCATGGAAGGATTTAAGGATGAGACCTTGGCATAAAAATGACTTCAGGACATGGGTCGGAACCACACACTGCTTATCCCCAGTGACTTCGCCAAGACCTTGCACACTGATGCTCACAGATGTTTGCTGAGTGAATAGACCAATATGAGATGTTTCCAGCAAGCAGTCAGGATGTCTTTACCCAAGCCCCTTTGCCCCAACCACACATACATATGTATATACACATGTTCATACACACACACACACACACACACACACACACACACACACACACACATTCCTATAACACTAGAGGCCACTTGGCTCAGCAAGGGCCCAATAGAGGTGTGAGGGACCCAGCAGCAACCAAGCTGGGGACAGGATCCCGGTGTGTACTTCTCTCTTTCCTCTCCTCTTGGCTCCTCTCCTTGCCCTAGAGCCAAGACAGGATCGGATATTGTTTCCCAGCCTAAATAGATAATTGCCCTTCTGGCTGGATAAAAGATGTCTCGCAGAGCCGAGTGAAATATCATTAATAAAGGAGACTGATTCTTCAGGACTGCCTCCCGAAGTGAGATTAATAAGCTGTCCCCTGGCGTTCGATGGAATCTTCAGCCCGCTCCTCACTGTGTGACTTATTTTTTGCAGTGACTGCTCTATTCTACCACTTGTCATTGCAGGAGACCAGCAGTTTATCTAGGCTAATGGGTCTGACATACAAACAAGACAACTTTTCCTCGCCTTTGACAAGGGAGAGGAAAGTAATCAACTGTGTTGCTTTTTAAGGAAATAAGCTACCACTTTACCAAAGGATTAGGGTGATATTCCATGTGTGGATAAGATGAAGAGCTGTGGGGATGGGCGTGAGTGTGGTGTGGAACTATGGTGGTGTTTTCACTTAAGGAGCAAGGCTGTAGCACTATCATTCACATGGGCAGGACCCCGGGGAAGAAACGTGCTTCTGTGTGATGGGATTCTGTGTGCTGATGAATGGGATGGGATATGGCCATGTGTGAACAGGTTGCAGAATTCAGGATGGTAAATGGGTAGTCTGAGCTTCTGTGTTAAGATTTGCATGGGCCATTGCCCTCTAGTCAAAGTTCCACTCTCCACAAAATTTTGGTGACCTGAAGTTAACTGAATTTTGAAAACATTAGGTTGCAATGTTCCAGAAATAAATAATTCATATGTTAATTCAATTTTTAAATTTGTAGTATTACTACTACTATTATTATTAATTACTATATGTGTGCATGTCTCTAATATGTGTGATTATGGGCACCAGTGCCACGGTGCACTCGTGGAAGTCAGAGGACAGCTTGTTGGAGTCAGAGTCTTCCTTCCACTGTGGATTCCTTGGACTGAATTCAGTTGTCAAGCATGTGCAGTAAGGACCGTGACCTTCCAAGCCATCTCACTGGCCCACCATTCATAAGTTTTAAAAAGCTTTTATTATAGTTGCTGTTATACTTGTTCTGTTGTTACTTTATCATGGTGTCTAATTGACAGATTATACTTTTTAGCAGGCTTGGGTATACAGCAACACATGTGTGGTTCTGAGCTATCCATCCGTAGTTTCAGGCGCTCAGTGGGAGTCTTGAAAATGGCGGAAGACTGTATGCACATGGCTATGCCTGTATGTGACACATGTACATGGGTACAGTGAGAATGATCTTGGCACATTTGCCCCAACTAGAGACTCTGACTGATGGCTATCCATTGTTGTCCAATCTGACACAATCTAACCAGCAAACTTTAATCCATTTTATGCCTCTTGACTGTCTGGCATTTCTTCCTTTCTCCACGGCTTGTACTGAGTTTCTGAAGAGCAAAACCAAGGCAGGAGTGACCAGGCATGTCACTGGCTGAGGGCAGGACTGTCTTCCCAGCACTTCAGCCCTGGGTACTCCCCAAAGAAAGCAGGAGTCTTTGTAGCCCCCACTTCCAACTGCTAGGGGCAGATGCCTGGTCAAGGGGACCCAAGGGTGGCGTCAGGGCTTCTGAGTCACCTGCCCAGTAAGAACAGGAGCTACACAAGAAGATATCCTAGAAACATGATTTGCTGCTGCTGCTGTCATCCTCCTCCTCCTCTTTTTCCTCCTCCTCCTCATCTTTCTCTTCCTCCTCTTCCTCTTCTTCCTCTCCTCCTCTTCTTCCTCTTCCTCTTCTTTCTCTTCTTCCTCTCCTTCTTCCTCTTCTTCTTCCTCCTCCTCCTCTATAGGTTAAGGGAAACAAGGATTCAGAGAATATTCATGAGGTAAAGAGGGACTGATATGTTTGTGGGGCATCAAGATAGAGATGTACTTAAGTACATGGTCCTTGAAGAAATTTCACATATAGACCAAAGGTTGTTGATAATCAGGGATGAGGCACAGCACAGAGTTCCTTGGAACTCAATGAAGTGGACCCTCACTTTGCTAGACTCTTGCTTGGTCCCTGACCCCTCCATTAAGCAGATGTGTGTCATCATTTCTGGCATGGAGGGCCTCCTGGCTGCTGTCAATGGCAGCATTCAGCCACACACAGGCTCCTGTCCTCAGCCACAGAAATTCCCAATCCAGAAGGGAGGTGGTGAATAGCTAGCTGAGAGCATATTTATAAACCCACCTCCCTGTCCCCAAAGCTGGCAGAGAAGCAGTGGCTTGTGGGTGAGCCCTGAGACTCACACCACAGAGCCCAGGCTTGTCTGGGATGCAGACGGGCCTCCAGGATGGGTCCATCCCAGGAAGGAACTGGGCAGCTTGGGTTGCACCCTCAGCCCTTCCCTGTGCCATGGTCCAGCGGTTGCAGTGGCATTTCTGGTTGTGCCTCATGAAACCTGAGTGCTGAATCCTGAATGATGGCAGTGCTTAGGCTGATCCACTTGGTGACTTGGAGGAATGTGGAATGGGGCCATTCTGGCTCTTCTGCCAACAGCAGCTCTGAGAATGCAGCGTTTGTCAATGGAATTAGAGGTGGTTGCCATGTGAACAAATTGAAATGAGCAGGCTATGGTTTTGTAAAATAAACTCCTCTTGGTTTAAGCTGTCTGGCAGGGGCCTGTGCTGCAGACACTCAGACCTAACACACGTGTTTGCAGACACGCATGCTTATACTCACTCTTACATCACACACACATACCATGACCACATACATCTGAAGAGAAGCCACTCTGGCCCAAGCATGAATGGCTCCAAACTTGAGCTGAGGGTGAATCACAGATAGGAGAACACTTGTCTGGCAAGCATGAAGCCCTGGGATTGATCCCCAACACCACATACAACTGGGCATGGTAGTGCATGCCTGTAACTAAGTAGTCCAGAGGTGGAAGCAGGGGAAGCAGTTCAAAACCACCCTCAGCTACATACCAAGTATGAGGCCAGAATGGGAAACAGGAGACCCTGATCTAAAAAAGAGGTTAGGGTGGAGAATGAGCTTGGAGTCTGGCTGGATTCACATTCCAGACTCTACTGCTTAATAATGAACTTGGACAATTAATTCAACCTAGTACTTCAGCGCTGTACATACCTAACTCCAGAACTTAGCTATCATGATACTCAATGATGTGAGGATTAAAGGAGCCTCTGTCTGTGCAAATGCCCAGAAGAGTCCCTGGCTTGTGTAAGGGAGTATGCCTTGGGACTCCATAGCAAGTGGCCTCATCCACCCTGAAGGATGATGAGCTCCTCCCACAGGCCCTAGGCCTTTCTCACAAACGACACTGAGTTTTTCCTTTCTTGCGGCAATCAAATGTTTTGTTTTGTTTCAAAAGTAAGTTTAAGTTAAAATGGAGCTGATTGAATAAGAAAAATGTGAAAAGAAATACATGTAAATGGGGACTCCTTCTGCCCTATAGCCAGTGAGTTTCCAATGAAGGATGCCAGTTTTTTCTTCCAACACTTCATGGCCATTGTTGCCCCACTGTAAAAGACGGTAGCAGAGCCTCCGGATCAGCTCTGTACTGCTGAGGCCTGATCACACCTGAGGACCTCCAGACGTGCACTGAAAACCCCACCTAAGCTCCAGACCAGAATACCAGCTGAGGGCTTCGGGGAGCCCTGCACAAACAAGTTTGCACACACTCACATCAACCCCCCCCCCCCCCCCCGACTTCTGTTTTGCCTACATTTGAGGAGGAAGACAAGCTTGGGAGACCAGGTGATCTGCCCAACAGGCCTATTTGGCCTGACTCAAAGCCACCAAGCCACAGAACTACTCTTCAGTGCCACCTGTGGGCTTAGCAGTTCCCTGAGCTGGCATCAGTAGGTGACGTTGGCCCACTGTGCAGCCAGCCTTTATGCCAAGTGACATGAGTTTTTCCTTTCTCATAGCAAAAAAACAAAAAAACAAAACAAAAAAAACCTGTTCTTTTCAATAGTAAGTCTAAGATAAAATTGAGCTGATTGAATAAAAAAAATGTGATAAGAAATAGTGAAAGTGTCTGTGGCAGGGTAAATCTTCTAAGGGCATATTCAGGGGGACTGAGTCTCTGGACCTGGGTACTCAGTCCTCCAGCCTCTCTGCAGGAACCTGGCACTGGGGTCCTATCACCCTGGCAGGCCAGAGGGCTCCTTTCTTTACCCTCTAATGGGGCCTGCTACATACAAAGCCATGCCCACCTCGCACCCTGAGCTTGGATTCTAGATATTCAGATAGCCTGCCCTGCTGGACAAGGTCATTTAAAGGGCTCCCATAGACACAGGCTGTCGTGGGAGCTTCCTGAAGTGATATTGCAAAGATGAATAGAAACAAAGATGAGCAGACAGAGACTTGCACACAGGACATGCATACAGGAGCACACACTGATACCTATAAACATTCACACCACCGCTAACGAGCTCCCATGAGTGCATGCCCACAGAATGGCCTCCTCGATGCATGACGCACTGTGAAACAAGGGTGGCTAAAACACCGTTTTTCTCGTAATCTGCCTCTGTCCCAAGGCATGCTCTCGCCTTCCTCCCAGAATGGAATCTGCTCAGATCCTGACAGAAGAGGTGTTGGCTCCATCCGGCCTAATTACAGGGGCCACTCAGGGCTGTACCAGGCTGTGGCCTCTCCCTGTCCATCGCTTTCCTGTGTGCAGGGGATGCTGGTAGCCAAGCCATTTCCCGGTCGTGGTGTCCATTAGGTCTCAATTACCTAGCAGGGCCACGGCCTTTGAAGTGGCCACAGAGCCTCTGGGAGGCTATTTTTCTCTCACCTGTCACCACTTATTTTCCTGGGCTCCTGGCCTGTGGCCGGCCATTTTTAACTAATGGGGATTCAATAACCCAGCTGCACAGCAAAGGCCCGCTTGGGCCCTTGGGTCCACAGTGTCATTAAGACCTCAACCGGCACTGGCATGTACTCCCTGCAGAAGGGTTAGGCACAGGCCGGGCAGCACATTCTGGACTTTTTTTATTGCCCCTCCTTATAGCCATTATCCACAAACACAACCGCTAATGAGAGACTGAGGAACTTGGGAAAGGAAAGGTTTCATTTGGCCTGGCAAAGGAAGCCATCGTCTGCCCTGAAATAGAAGTACCAGATCTGGGGCCCCCTCTCCCCTGGCACCCCTTGTGCCAGGCCTAGGAGGGGTGGGAAAGAGACCTGGGACTCTGGAGTTCTCAGAAGAAAGGTATACATTGCCTTCTTGGGTTATGACGTCTCCTGCATATCCCAGGCTGGGAAGTTGGCCTGGGGGAAGGGTAACCATAGGATTTGTCATGCAGGCGGGCAAGAGAGTCCTCTTAGCCATCTTCCAGGACACAGGCACAGGTAGGGGCACCCTGGGCCGGGATGACAGTGTGATAGATGCATTTCCAATGCAAAACCCAAGAGGTACCAAAATACTAAAATCAAAATGTCTACTTGTTTTAAATTTTATTTTATTGATGTTGTGTCTGTGTGTCTGTCTGTGTGGGGGTGTTGGATCTCTTGGAATTGGAGATACAGTCAGTTGTGAGCTGCCATGTGGGTGCTGGGAATTGAACCCGGGTCCTCGGGAAGAGCCACCAGAGGATGGCTCTTAACTGCAGAGCCATCTCTCCAGCCCATGTCTATGTTTTTAATGTCATTTTTTCAACAGTTCTATACATGCACACAATGTATTGTGGTCATATTCAATTGACCTCTCTTGTCCTCTTTCCATACTCTTCTAGGATTTAAATATACTGGAATTTGTAGATGTAACTGTCTTGTTAAATAAGAAACACAGAACCAGTTGCACAGTTAAAAGCCAAGAGGTCAGAGCAATAGCTGAGAGCTGAAAACCTTACTCTTCACTGCTGCTGCTGTCTTTCCTCTCCACAAGAGAGCTACTTCCTGTGTCTTTTTTTAATAGACTTTCTGTTCTGCCTTCTCATTGGTTGTAAACCCAGCCACATGACCTCCTCATCACTGCCTGTCTGTACAGACCTCCAGGTCTTCTATGGTTGGTATTGAGATTAAAGGTGTGTGTCTCCATGCTGGCTGTGTCCTTGAACACACAGAGATCCGCCTAGCTCTGCCTCCCAAGTGCTGGGATTAAAGGCATGCACCACCACTGCCCAGCTTCTGCTATGGCTTGCTCTGACCCCAAGACAACTTTATTAACATACAAATAAAATCACATTTCAATACAAATAAAATATCACTATAGGATTTTTTTTTCATTTTTTTGTCTTATAAATGTCTTATTTTCATGTATTCATTTTAGAAAGTGAAAGGTTTCACATATTCTGTACATGTATGAACATGTCATAATGAAACCTTCTTCACCACTGAATGATGCTCCATTATGTGACTGCACTAATGTTTTCTTATCACATATTGAGGGCATCTAGACTGGGTCTCTAACTTGGTGACTGTGAAGAACGTTGCAATAAACATGGGAATCCATGACAGAGGCTGGAAAGACAGCTGAACAGCTTGAAGTCCCTTGCTATGAGAGCTTGATGGCCTGGGTATGATCCCTGGGACTCACTTCAAAGTGGAACAAGAAAACTGACTCCACAAAATGGTCCTTTAGCCCCCACACATGCACAGGGCATGCACACCCTTGTACATCATACACACACATCAATAATAATAGGGCTGGAAGGATGACTCAGCAGTTAAGAGCACTGGCTGCTCTTCCAGAGGCCCTGAGTTCAAATCCCAGCACCCACATGGTGGTTCACAGTGTCTATAACTGTAGTCCCATGGGATCCAATCCCCTTTTCTGATGTGCTGATGTACATGCAGACAAAACACCCATATACATAAAATACATAAATAATAACAACGGCAACAATAATACATTTTTCTTTAAAAAAAAAAAAAAGAACCCATGAAAAATAATATCAAAATTTTAAATGAAACAAAGTCCAATAAGGCTACAATTAGGAGAAGAAAGAAAGGGTGCTGCTCTGAATAATAAAGTCCCAGTCTGTCTTTAAAATCATCAGCACCATGTTCATCACGGATATTTTGCATTCATTCTCATTTTTTAAAATCATGCACTCAAATACTAGTTTTCTTATTATAGGTTGTCCCAAGGCCCCCATGAATCTGCTAATACAAGGCTGCTGCCTCGCCTTAGTCCTGGACCTGCCAGCTGCATATGGAAATGTAAAGCCATCTCCAGCTCCCGCTCTGCCCCTCTCCCTCCAGCCTTCTGTGCTCAGAGAGAGAAATGTCTCCTGTCCCCCTCTTTCATGCTCTCTCCTCGCTTAGCCCAGGACTCTCCCCAGTCCCCCAAATAGTCTATCCTTTACCCTACAATGGGGACACTCCCTCCTATGTCCAGTGAGATGAGCCCTGTGCGAAGGGCATCTCAGACCCTAGCTCAGTCAGTAAGCTCAGCACCCTGGTCCTTAGCTCACAGATGGAGAGCCAGAGAGGTGGTGAGCAGTTCACCCAGTTCACTCACTGGAGGCTTGGACTGACTCCATCATGGAGTGATTGTAGGGGTTCACACTGACTCCATCCTGGAGTGATTGTAGGGGTTCACACTGACTCCATCCTGGAGTGATTGTAAGGGTTCACACCGACTCCATCATGGAGTGATTGTAGGGGTTCACACCGACTCCATCATGGAGTGATTTTAGGAGTTCACACTGACTCCATCCTGGAGTGATTGTAGGGGTTCACACCGACTCCATCATGGAGTGATTTTAGGAGTTCACACTGACCCCATCCTGGAGTGATTGTAGGGGTTCACACTGACTCCATCCTGGAGTGATTGTAGGGGTTCGCACCGACTCCATCCTGGAGTGATTGTAGATGGTTCACACTGACTCCATCCTGGAGTGATTGTAGGGGTTCACACTGACTCCATCCTGGAGTGATTGTAGATGGTTCACACCGACTCCATCCTGGAGTGATTGATTGTAGATGGTTCACACTGACTCCATCCTGGAGTGATTGTAGATGGTTCACACTGACTCCATCCTGGAGTGATTGTAGATGGTTCACACTGACTCCATCCTGGAGTGATTGTAGATGGTTCGCACCGACTCCATCCTGGAGTGATTGTAGGGGTTCGCACCGACTCCATCCTGGAGTGATTGTAGGGGTTCGCACCGACTCCATCCTGGAGTGATTGTAGATGGTTCACACCGACTCCATCATCAAAGAGCTACCACAGGGACATGCAGTGACACTTGGACACAGTGTCCGCAAGGACTCAGAATAGCATCAGGCCAGAGTGAGTAGTGGTGTGGACTTACACCATCTCAGAGTGACTGCAGGGCAGGAATGAGTTAATGTGCTCAGCTCCTGGGTGGGCCCATGAGATGACTTGATTTTTAGCACAGAAAATCGTACCTCCCTGGAAATTCTTCAATCCATAGCAAACTATAGTGTGCTTCTGTAAAGGGGCGTATTCAGTAAATACTCCTAATATTAAGTTCACATGGCAGAGACCTCTGTGTTGAAACAGAGTTCCATCTCTCTTTTTCTTAAGGAGCCACTACTGTCATCATTGGGACCTCACTCTGTGACTTCATCAAGTCCTAATTATGTCCTTAAGGCCACAACTTCAAGAGTTACTATCACACAAGTTTGAGAGTTATGTTCCTAATCCTAGAGCTGTTGGGGAGCACATTCAAATCATGGCACATTTTAAAATATGACCGTGAACACAAGCCATCAGCCCAAGCCATTCTTTGGCTGTGGAAGCAGGAGCGCACAGAGAGAGCATTCTGTACAAACCCCAACTATGAGTGATGGAGAGAAGTGAGCTCAAAGCAGGCCTAGAGTGCAGCCTTTAGAGAAGGTCGGGTATCCCCCCATTTTCCCTCACTAGGAAGAGATTCCATACCTCTTTTGGATCTGTGAAACCATGTGTGGAGGAAAGATCATGGATGACAACCAGGCTTTCTGGGTTTCAGTTTTCAAATACCCTCAGTTTCTCTATCTGTCAAATGGCTAGCCTCTCTGCTCCCCACCTCCACCACAAACTCCTAGGGTTACCATGAGGCTAAAATGCAACTAGAAACAGCAGGACATTTGCATACCTGATCGTGCTTCTGCAGATGGCTGAAGCCAAGGACTGGCTCTGGGGATAAGTCAGTCTCCAAATGTTAAGAGTCCAGGCTAGGATGCTGAGCACTCTAGAGCACAAAACTGCCTCTTGCAACCTGATAAACAATAAAACACACATACAAGGACAGCCTGGGTTACAGAATGAGCTCAAGGCCAGCCTGTGCCACTTAGAAATACTCTGTCCCAAAATAAAAGTTAAAATGAGCTAAAGATAGATAGTAGAGCACTGATCTAGCATGCCCATGGACCTCCATTCTATCTCCAGGACTGCAAAAGAATAATCTTAAATTCATAATTTGGCTATGAAATTAGTCACTAGTGAGATATAACTCCTTTTCGGCAAAGCCAAGTCAGTTCTTGGCAAGGCTGACCATCTTGAAAATAATAGCTCTCAACTATTTCTAAAGAAAAAAGTACTAGCACAAAAAAGCCCCACCACTTTGATCACAAGGGACTAGAGAGTGAACCAGCTGGACAGATCTTGGCAAGCTGACCCATGAGAGGAAGGAGCAGCTAAGTGAGTTTAAATAGCGGTGGTTTTCAGCTATCCAGAGGCTCACAGCACATGAGATACAGTTAAACACCAATAGAAAATGCAGAGTCTGGATGGAAGAAATCGAACCGTGTCAGGAACTCTAGTCCCCAGCAAGCACCAAGAGGGCCTTGTAAAGGAGGAAGCTGAGCAGGGGGCCTCAACTCTACTGGCATCCTTGCCTACATCTCAGCTTTATGATAGAAGGACATAACTGAGGTTCAGCTCAGGTACCAGGATGTGAGTTCTAAGTCTAACAAAGATACTTGCTTGGTAAACGAAGCAAGTGAAAGCTCAAGGCTCTTCAGAAAAAGGGAGCACAATCCAGAATCTCCACCACGTAACATGCACAATGCTCCCAGCTCGATCTACAATATTAGAGCATAAGAGAGGAAACAAAAACAATGTGCTCATTCTCCTTGTTCATTTTATCTATTTGCTTTTAAAATGGGATCTTGTCATGGAGCCCAAGCCAGCCTGGGACTCGGGAACCTCTCCCTTCCTCTCCTTGATGGCTGGGACTCCAGGGGTGCCATCACCATGCCTCCATGACCATCCATTCATGAGCAGAAGCACAATCAATGGAGATGGATGCTGAGATTATTCAGCTGTTGGAATTAATAAATAAAAAGTGTAACGTTGTTATTGTCAATGTACTCATGGGTCAAAAGGGAAATATGTTCATAATGAATGAAATCTTATTGGTAAAATAGGATCGCATAAATAAAATTCTAGAACTTAAAAAATGCAATATCTGAAAAAATTAATTTATTTGCCCTTATAACAGAAGTTTCTCTCTGAAGAAAAAAGACGGTGAACAAAAAATAGGAAGGCTCCAGTATGCTTGGTTCAATATCAAAAGGTCTTTGATGCATGAAACTGAAGGCCGGAAATAGAGAGAGATAATAAAGCAGGAAACGAGAAGGAAGGAAATAATGCCTAAAATTTATATGTAATGAAAACACATAAACAGATTTAAGAAGCTCCATGAATCCCAATAATGATATAGTCAAAGAAAACTGCACCAAAGCATGTCATAATTAAACTCCTGAAAATTGAAAAATAATAAGAAAGCCAAGAAAGAAACTAAGGGGAAGTGCTATTAGAAATAATTTAAAATTGTATTAGCTTCTGATAAAAAATAATGAAAGAAGATAGTGAAAAACATTTTCCCATACGAAAAGAGGATAATCTAGGGTTTTTTAATTATCGCACTTATTTTTGTGTGCATACCCATGTGAATATGTACACATGTGCACATGATATGGTGAGTGTGAGGAGGTCAAGGTTGGTTCTCTCTTACTTTGTGATTCCTTGGGATCAAACTCAGGTCATCAGATTTGACAGCAAGGACATTTAATTAGTGGACCATCTCACAGACCTCCAACCTAGAATTACGTAGACGCTAAAATACCTCTTAATAATGAAAGTTCAACAGAACTACTTTGAAATAAAAGAAAGTTAAGAATCTGTGTTCCAGTCAGAGGTGTGCTACAGAAAATGTGAGAGGAAATTCCTCGGGCTATAGGGAAACAAGGAGTCTCATCAGCAGTGGCTTTGTAGATAAGTGTGCAACATTATCATTCTTTTTTATGTTTTTTTATTTCAAACACTGTTTAAAGTAAAATAATGTAACATTTCAATGAGGGTTCATAGTGCACATGTAAGGAACACATATGCCCATGGTAGCACAGGGATGGGACTGCGTGCTGGGGTAGTTCATGGATCTGTTAGGTTGTGGGGATTTTACAAGTAGGATGGTAGAGTTAGTGGCTGTCATAGCCCTTTGGAAGTACTGCAGTGAAATACCATAAGCTTGTAACTTTCATAAACAACCAATGGACCTCACAGATCTTGAGAATAGGAAGTCCAGTACCAAGGAACTGGCAGACTTCATGCCCAGTGGAAGGACCAGTAGATGCTCCTGCGTCTTTCATAGGGCACTAATTATGGAAAAGTTCTGCCCTCTAGATGTAGCCCCTCCCACCTCCTATGTTACCGAGATTAGGAGGTCAACACATAAATCCAAGGGACAGAAACATTCACACTATAGTAGGAAACTATGCTGAAATCCTCAAGGCACCCTCTAAAAATATAATTTGCAAATATACACAGCTTATAAAATGTAAAATTGGATTTTAAAAGTCTATTCAAATAATCCAAAAATAAGTCAAAAGGAAGGACAAAGAAACAAAACCTAAGAAGACAAAGAAAAATAGTTATAAAATAAAGTGAGAAACTTCAATCCACCCATATGAATTCTTTTCATTAAATGTGAACGGGTCAAACACCAATTAAAAGGCAAAGACTGTAAGACTAAAGATCAGAAAAGCCACCTGAGTAAATGTGGGCCTGAAGGTACTAATACAGCTTGCCAGCTGTTGAAAAGTTAAATACTGACTTGAATTCCACCCCTGGAACCCTGGGTGGGAGAGAAGTGACCTCTCAAGGTCATCCTCTGACCTCCATATGCACATGACAGAACACACATTTCCCCCAATACACACTTAACCAATAATACAAACCAAAAAAGATTGAAAATGCCCTCACTGTTTGGCTGCAAGCCCCAGGACCTTCTCTGTCCCCTCAAGGCCCTACCCTTACGACCCAGCATCTAAGCGGATCCTGCCCAGCACAGGTCAGAGCCCCCCAGAGCCCCATGCCTGCACAAAGGCCACATGCGCTCTTGTCTTCCTGTCTAGAGTACTGTGTCAGCTGGCAGTGTTTTTCATATCATGCCAGGGTGAGTGTAAACAGTGCACACCCATCGGTTCCATGCATTACCCTGGGCTTGGCCAACCTCTGGCTCATTTCAGCATGTGTGTTTTGAACATGTGATAAAGCATGTCCTTATGTGTTGAAAATCAGCTTCAGTGAAAACAGACATCTCTCCTATGAACAATTCAACTTGAAATCCCATGATAAACTTCAATCATTCTGATGCTCGCACCAAAAAAAGTTAAATTAAAAAAACAAAGTCTATAAGCAGCACAGAGGAGTGCACCCAGTGGGCTCGAAAGATGAGCGAGGCTCCTCGTGTCTCCTGATTGCGTCTGTTCTCCACAGTAGTGTCTTTATTGTGTCAGAAACACTCAAGACTAACTAAGAAGAATCACAAATCATAATTAAGCACTCGAGATGCTCAGGGCTGCATGCAAGGTGCTGTAGACTCCGCTCTCCCTTCTCCTAAGCAAGGGGTACTCAGTGTGTAAGTATGTATGTGTGAACATGGGCATAGGAGTGTGTAAGTATACAGGCACGAGTGCATAAAGATGTACATGTGAGACTGTGTGATTATGACTGCAGTTATATGAGGACTATGAGTTAAGCACATGAATGTGAGTGTACGTGTATAATGTAAGTGTGTTTTGTGTGTGAGTTCATATTCATATGCAAATATGTGTAGGTGAGCATGTGTGTATGAGTATAGCCACATGTATGAGTACACAGGCATGAGGTATGTGTGTATCATTGCATGCATATGAGCATGTATGGGTGTGTGTGTGTGTGTGTGTGTGTGTGTGTGTGTATGTACATGTGGATGAGGTATACATGTGCAGGCATGAGGTGTGTGGGTGTGAGACTGCATATGTATGGTATGTGTATGTAAGCACATGTATGAGTGTAGGCACTATTGTGAGTGTGCAAGTATGAGGTGTGTATGACGAACTAAGGATAGGTGTGCATGTGTGCACTGTGTTTGGATATGTGTATGAATGTGGATGTACACATTATATATAGATGCAGGTGTATGAGTGTGCATGTGTGCACTGTGTATAGAGGTGTGTGAATGAGTGTGTATGTATGCATTGTATATAGATGTGGTTATGTGAGTGTGGAGAAACACAAGGGTGAATGTATAAGTGTATACCTGAAAGATGAGTGTGTGGGAGTCACATATGGCCTAAGCCAGCATTTCACAGCATCCCTTCAAGATCCTCTCGGGTACTGGAGGCAGGAGGGGAGACAGGCCCACTCAAGAGTTTCTGCCCAGGAGGAGGATGAACCATTCTGTAATAAAACCAGGGCAGGGCTTTGTCTCCATACACGATGATTCCAGTGGCCCCAGTGTCTGTGCACAGAGGTCTTCAGTGAGGTTTGAGAGACACTCATGATTACCTCCTGTGTGACCACCAATAGCCAGCTTGAGTCTGACACCTTTCTAAACATAGCAAGGGACAAGTCCTGACATCCTGTTCGTCACCAAAGCCACTTTCTTACCCACCCAGCCAGGCCTGCAGGCCAACAGGATCCACTTATAGCCACCTTCAAAAGGGCCCACAGTGGGTACAGTGTCCAGGCCCAGGGAGGGCATGAAAGAATAACTTGTGACCTGACCAGAGAGGAACCTCTGGAGCATGACATTGATGAGCCAAACACCCTAACACCCTGGGTTCAGGTTGTGCCTGTATCCATGGAGCATGGGAGCTCACCACTCCTCAAGTTCTCCTTAACAAACAGAGATGGGCACAGTTCTTCCTGCCGTGAGGAGCAGGACTTGCTGCTGGGCCTGGGGTCCACATATCTCCCATCCTTTGCTCTAGTGGGCCTGGATGGAAGGCTGAGGTAGGACAGCCATGTCGAGCTGTGTCCAACTCCACACATTCTATGTGTTTAAAGAGCCCCTGTCCCTCAGCTGCCCTCTGCTCTCACAGACCTTCAATGACCACTGACAACCAGTGGTCTTTCACACCAAGGAAACAGGATCCAGTGTGAGGTGCTTGAAGCCAGCAGAGCTGCCAAGCCGTGGTCCCCAAGAGTGCTGGGGAGCCTGCTTCCTTCCTCTTGACACACACCCGCTTCTTCCCGATGGCGCAGCAGCAGCCATGCTGCCCTCAGGCTTCTGTCATTGTAGATTAACTCCCTCCGAGGTGGCAAAGATGAAATGTGTCTCGGGGTGGCAGCTTTGCCAAAGCAGAGCTGAGGTGGGTAGCGCTCGATCCTAGGAGCCAGTTCTGGGTGGTTTCTCAAGAGCCCTCTAAAGGGGTTTGAACTGAACCCCACCCCAGACTTTCTCACATCCTAAGTACCAATAGGCTCACCTCCTAACAGGCCCAGGGACAGATGATTTCTCCTGGGTAGCCTATGACTCTCTCAGCACCCCTGGGCTGCAGGAGAGATGAGATGGGGCATCCATCCAGGCAAACCCTTCAGCCCTATCTTCCTTGAATGAGTGGGCTGGGCTGAGGAAAGGTTCAGGAACCAGATCTTTGCTCCTCCGCCCACATGTTCCACCTCCTGGGATAACACAAAGTTGTCTGGAGTTAGAGAATCCTGAAAGTGCATCGCAACTCTGCCCCCCAATAGTATACAACTGTGGGCAAGTGTTTTGAGAACCTCAGTTTCCACATCTGTGAATGGGGATAGTAGCACCTGCTCTGGTGAGAGATGGTTAAGGGCTCTAACTGGCTTCTCCACAAAGGCCCCTTGCCCACCACGGGGGCATGTGTCAGCTCCTGTTCCACTGAGGTCTGTGTGTAACAGTGGCAAGGAGAGAAAGGTGACTGTGAGTGGCAGAGCCACCTTGAGAGGCAGCCTAGATGGGCTCATGGGAGCTGGGGGGCTGCGTCTACTTATCTGCCAGCAGTGCTCCTTGCCATCAGCGACATCTGGCTCTCACCCTGGATGTGTATTAGGAATGATTGTGTGTCCCTTTAAATTCTAGGAGCTGTCGCTAACATGCTGGTGCCAGGTTTGGTGCACACGGTTTAACTTCAGCCTCTTCCACCACACAGTCCCAGAGGCTCTCTGGGGAGCTCACAAGGAGCCACCTGCTCTCTGTGGCATGCATTCCCACAAGGGGCTTCCCTCACCCAAGTGAATCTCCCACCCTGGACACCTGCCTCCCCTTTCTAGGAAGTGCAGAGAGAGGAAAGCCCTTTCTAAGGACAGCCAAATTGGTTAAAAATTAGAATAAGAAAAAGTCAATTGAATTCAGCTTTGGGAAGAGAAGAGGGCCTACTGTGGAGTAGTGTAGGCCTGGGCTCAGATCCCACACTGCTCATACTCTAGTGAGACAAGCTGGAGTGTGCCTCATAAATGTCGCAGAAGGAGAAGCTGGGCTCCCCTCCCTTATATATGTCTCAAGCAGATGTGTGGGCAAGGGGAAGTGTCCTAGAGACACTGGATCCAAATTGCAAAGGTGTCTCAAGTATCCCAAGGACCCAGAATACATGTTTCTTGAAGCTTGCTTCTTGATACCCTCCCTGTCACCACTGCTCACTATGGGGGCACCACTGAGCCAGCTATGGACTCTGAAGCCCATGCCTCCAGCCTTAGCACATGCCTCTACCCTGCCACAGGCTTAGGGTTGCTCTCATCAAGTGTATGGTCTCCTTTTGAGGACTTCTCCCCTTTAAAAACATTAAGACTAGCCTGGTGTGGTGGTGCACGCCTTTAATCCCAGCACTCAAGAGGCAGAGGCAGCAGGATCTCTGTGAGTTTGAGGCCAGCCTGATCTACAGAGAGAGTTCTAGGACAGCCAGGGTAACACAGAGAAACTCTGTCTCAAAAAATCAAAATAGTAAAAGAATATTAAGACTGACACTGGAGATGTAGCTCAGTTGGTAGAAAGCTTGCCTACCAAGGCAAGAAGATTGGGAATTGGGAGTTGAGGGTACATAGTAAGACTGTCTGAAAACACAAAAAGAAAATAAAGCACAAAACAAACAAATGCATTGAGATTCAGCATAACAAAAAGGGTTGCTTTATTTTGTCAACTGCAATCATTTGCTAATGTCTGTCAAAGTAGAAGCACAGGCTAGGTCTGGACTTAGGAAAGCTGCTGTGAGAGATTGGTTATCCATTATTAATGTCTGCCACAAACATGAAAAGTGAGAGGGGCAGTGACTGTGTGGAATATTTACTAATCTCTGTCTAGTTCATTCAGTGGTAGTCCAGAGATGTTTGTGGCCCTGTGGGTCCCTGGAAACCAAGGCAGGACAGATGGAACGTGGCTGCTTTGAGGTGCTGATGCTATTTCTGCCTCCCACAGCTTCCTACTGAACTGGAGATCTGGATTCCATGTCCCCTTGCTCCCTGCAAAGCATTCTCATATATGCGCCACCTCAGAAGATAGCCATGTATCACAGGTGGCATTGAGAACCATGAACACCTCAATCATGACCTTGGGATGAGTGTACAGTGGGTGGGATCAAGGGAGCATGTATAAGTATGGTGGGCAAAAGACAAGCAGGGGGGTCATCTCTGGGCCTGAGCAGGGTCAGTCCTGGGTTCAGAGACCACCCTGCCACCAGCTCCCTGTTTAGCCTTGGAAAGGTCCCTTTCTCTTCCCGGGATTCTCAGTTCTTACCTGTTTTGGGGGCTTGCTAAATCTTGTAATGGAGGCAGAATGCCACGGTCCACAGGTACTCCTGTGGACGCATAGGACCCCTTATCTGGCTCTGGTCCTCTGGCTTGTCACCAACTTCACATAAGGCTGATGCTACTGATGTCAATGACAGCAAGACTCAGAGATGGGCAGAGCCCTTCCCCAGGAGTAAAGGCTTGTCAAGGAGATTATCTATAGGCATCCATACTGAACTTGACATCTCCCTTTCCTGGTCCCAGTCATGCTGCATTGGTGAGGAGGCCAGGAGGTGACCCAGCAGAGGACAGTAGGAGCAGACCTCAGAACCCAGGGAGAGATGACAGCCTGGCCCCACACCCAGGCTGGGTTTGCTACACCCTAGCGTGACAAGCCTGGGAGTCAGGAGTTACCTGTGAGGCCACTCCTGAAGCCAGGCTGCAGACTGCCCATGACCTTCAGGTTCCATACGTGAATCCTGGCCCTTGGCCCTCTCAATCAGCCCTTCTTTCCACAGTGCCAGGACAAAGCAGAAGTGACTGTGCCTGTCCAGACTCAACTTCAAGGTCTCAAAGGACCTCAGCTCCAATACTCAAGGGCTCGTAAGAGGGCTGTCTGGGTTTTAATCAGCTGCCATACAAGACACTTGGATCATTCCCAGTGATGGCTGACCCAGGCATTTTCCATAATTGGGATCAAGTGCTCTCTGGTCTCAGGAGAGTAGAGCCAGGACACAAAAGAGCTGTCACCTCAGCCTGTCAGCTCTCTGGAAGGACAGACACACAAGCCACGCTCATATGCAGTACAACTGTCCCTTGTTCCCTCCCTGTGGTCCCACCTTAGGTTCCAGCCCCAGTGATGAGAGCATTGGGGGCAGTTAAGAGCCCGCCTTATCCCCCACCACCCCAGCCAGCATGAACTGTTCCTTCTGGTTCCTTAGTTTTCCCCAACCTAGCTAAGCCACTCACTGAAGATGCCAACATGAGTCAGCCACATCTGGGATTCTGTCCCAAGGCTGGCTCTTACCGACTAGAGGCAAGCCTCCAAATTCCTTGAGCCCGTTTCCATGTTTGTAAAATACATATCTTTGTATAGCTCATCAGCGTGCTGAGAAGCTGGGAGACTTGACAAGGAAGAGCGGTAGCCACTGTCAATTGTCTGTCTAGTGTTGATGTTCTGCACGTCTTGCCCCACCCCACCCCTGCATCTCTGAAATCATCAGCACACTCATCCATGTTCACCCCTGCAGTACTGGGCAGGTGGACTGTCCCTTTTCCATGGTGAAAACAGACGCTAATGTGAGTGTCTACCATCTCCCAGGTCCCTGTGCCCAGCCCTATATTTATAGCCCATGATGGGGGCTTCCCGTCCCCTCTGCCTGTGTCCCTTGCTCCTCCCAGGGGAGCAATACCACCAGTGCCAGCCTCCGAGTGGCCCTGCAGATCAAGCACACTGCTCCCAGGGAAGACTGCTCCACCTGGTCCTCTCTAAGCTACTCCGAGCTGAGGATTGTCTTACAGCCTCACTGTCGAGGACTGGTCCCTTCCCAGTGCTCCAGGATGCTCCCGCATCTGTCTATACCTATGTCCTGTGTGCTAAAATCCTTTTATATACTATGACTCAATGCACACAATGAAAAATTAACCTTGTAACCACTTTCAAGGTCAATGCAGTTGAGTTTATTACCAATGTTGTGCAGCCAGCCTCTAGGATGCTTAGACGTTTAAATAAGTCCCCATTCCCTCTTCTACATGTGCTTGCTGACTATCACTATAGTTATTCCGTCTTTGGGTTCCACTGTCCTGGGCTCCTCGTCTAAGAAGAACACAGAGTTTGTGATGGCTTTCTATCATTTGGCAAGCTGATGGCACACTTTGAACATCTTGCAGTGAGCATCATAATTCTCTTACTTTGTAAAGCCGAGTAGTATTCCACTGTGTATCTATACCATATGCTTGATCATTAATCTCTCAGTGGATACTGGGTTGCTCCTGCTCTTGACTCTTACAACTAATTCTGCTCCAAGCATGGTTCTGCAATTATCTCCTTCAGATCCTGCCTTTAATTATTTAGTATCTACTCAAAAGTGGGATTAGAAGACCACATGGGAACACCATTTTTAATTTTTTGAGGAATTCTTTCCAGAATCCTAAGTTGAATTAATCATTGTAAAAGCAGTCACTCTGCCCTCTCCAAGCATGGGGAGGTTCACATTTGTTTTTCCTACATACTGCAGCATCCCAAACAAATGACATTCTAGGAAAGATACTGTAAGAGTGAGCAGTTCTGTGCCCCAAAGGTTGGACAGGCTGAGATGCTGGGCTGAGAGCGCAGAGGACATTTAGAGCAGAGAGCTCTTTCCAGTGGCGCCTTGGTGGTTCTGTGTCATCACATGTGTCCAACCAATTGGAACAAACACCACAGCTAGGATGGAGCCCTAATGTAAGAGATAGATTTAAAGAGTTAGTAACTAGCAAGTGTGGAGTTATTCTTGGTGCCAAACCTGGCCCTCTGGTAAGGGTTGTGTGTCACGTGAACATGAAATAGATCTCTCTGCAGTTTGTTGTGTAATTGAAGGTCCTCAAAAGAAATGAAAACAAATAAACAATTGTGTTTTAAATCCGTCCCTCTGGATTTTTTCAACGGGTCAGAAATGTACTCGGATATGACTGTCTTGAAAGCAAAAGTCTCCAAAAGTAGTCAGTGTCAGGAACTAGGAGGGTTCAGTTAGTCATCAGGGTCTCAGTCAGACACTAGTGGCCGAGGCGTTTGAAGGACAGCTGGCAAAGGTTACTGCTGCTTTAGACAATGCTGATAGATATGGTCCATCTCTGGAGACATTTACGGAGACTTAGAGCACTCTTCTTAAGCACTGAGGCCCTCGGGGGAAAGTGTCAAGAGCTGGAAAGCAAATAGCACTCTCCCAGCCCAGGTTTTTCATTCTCAGCTCCACTGACACCTGGAGTCAGATGGTTCTTTGTAGGGGAACGGCCTTTGCATTGCGGGAGGTTTGGCGTCTCTTGAATTCCACTAGATGCCAGGAGCACCTCTCCACAAAATATCAATCTACCATCTCCAGATATGTAAAATGTCTCCAGAGTGGAGGTGGAGAATCAGTGCAGTAGTGTGGACAACACTGCCATCTGCCAAAAGCTCGGTGATTACTGGAGATATTTGACCGAAATACCACCTACATTTTAGCTGACTAAAGGATTCTTGGCCAGGAATAAAGAAGGTACCTGGGAAGGGAGGACTGGCTGACCTTAGAAATGGCCAGAGAAGTCTGTGCAGAACAGAGCCCATATCGAAGCCAGTAGTGTTGATTCAACCTTGCAAGAAAACCAACTTTCCAGAGCTTTCCCAATAGCTGCTAGGTGCTAATTATGGATATTCTCCATTGTTCATTGAAGTGCATCTTATAAAGCTCTGACATTCTGGATGTGATCTGAGAAGAAGATGGTATCTCAGAGATGCTCTAGAGAAAGGCATCCATCAAGAGTGAGGCTCCAAGGCCAGGGTTCAAATTCAAGAATGATCCTAGGGCTGGGTTGCCCAGCCCTACCTGAAGCCTGGAGAGTGGCTCTGAAGGAACTATCAAGCCATCTATCTTGGAGTTCCTCCATCCCTCTTGCACAGACCTACAGGCCCTGTGCACTGATGATGAGTGGAGACAGCAGCACCCTCAGGGACCCAACATGCTGGTCGATCGCTGACTGTTTTCCATCCTCCATATATTGGGACAGGTTCAGCTTGAGCTGGGCCCAGTTTGTCTAGGCTTGTCTGTCCTGTGTAGACCACTGTCTGAATTCCTTGTATCGCCTAGACCATGAGTGTGCAGAAACACTGCTGGGGGTGGGGTGGAGCACCACTCTGTCATGGTAAGAGAGAGTGCCTCAAGTGTTTGTCACAGAACAGACATGAGGGCTTCTAAGCATAGCCAGCTTGGCGTGGCAGGGTCTTTCACATTCATATCAATGAGCCAGAAATCCTTCACTGTCAGATTAAACCTCCATCTAGAGAGAATATCCTCAGGGCTACAGCAGAGGCAGGACTGTGCATAGGGAGCCCAAAGAGGAGGCCAATGAAATTTTGGAGCTGTATAGGCCAGAGAGGAACTGGGAGGGTTGTGTTTGTTAAGCTGTGATGAGATGCAAGGCTGTGGTGCCCATGCTCTAGCCTCTAGATTCTGGATTCAGTACTAGAGAGAGCTTTGTGTGACTTGCAAAGGTCTCTTCACTTCTTCTTCGATCCCCAGAGTCTTCCCCCTCTGCAAACAGGGCTGATGACAGATCTCTTAGAGGAATGAGTTCCACACAGGACATTCTAGAATACTCCCTGGCACTCATCAAGCCCTTCTTACTGCCGAGGAACTTCTGCATGTGAGGTGAAGCTCTGTGAGTCTCGGTTTAATGCTGGAGGAGGGAGGAGGGAAGACGGAGCAAGAAGACAGAGCTGGTGTGTGGAGGACAGGGCCTAGACACAGCAAGGTTCAATAAATCAGTGGTCTTGCTTCTGCATTATTGACAACCACATCCTGATTCTGACGTCTCTGCCTCCTCGTCAGGTCGATCCTCTGACTCCCCAGCATCGGAAGAGCTGGAGGCTCTTCTCAGCTCAAATTCCTCTCAGTAAAAAGATCTGTATGCTAGGACATGCATTGGTGGAGTGGATCAGTGTGCTGAGTGAGCTGAGATTGATGTGACCCCCCCCCCTCTCCTCTACTTCTACCTATCCGGTGACAGTTTCTGTAGAAAGCAATTAGGGATGCTGGCCAGGTGGTTCTCTATCACTCCCTGGTGTTCTCTTCCAGTTACGTAGATGCAGCATCCAGTAGCTCATCCCTTAGGCCGGTGATTCTCAACCTTCCTAACGCTGGGACCCTTTAATACGGTTCTTCGTGTTGTCGTGGCCCCCAACCATAGAATTATTTTCATTGCTACTTTATAACTGCAATTTTGCTACTGTTATAAATCACACTGAGAATATCTGTGCTTTCTGATGGTCTTAGATGACCTCTATGAAATGGTCATTCGACCCCCAAAGGATTACGACCCACAGGTTGAGAACCACTGCCTGAGAGTTATTCAGAAGCACCCAAACCTACTATTAAGGTCAAAACAATACTTTCTAGGCAATACTAAGGGATTCTCAGCCATACTTGGGGGTCTTGAATACTGAAAGCACCACACCATACCTGGGTCCCTAACCTGCTACCAGGGCTGGTGCTTCATCTCTCTAGTCCTTTGTTTCTTTAGGGAAGTATTAATAATGTCGGATCCCAAACATTATGTCAGAAGCAAAGCAAAACACAGGCTTTGGCTCCTCCACTGTAATTCAAAGCAGGATGAAGTGGCCTGGAATTCCAGGGACCTGGGTCCTTGCCCGGGCTGAGTGACCTCAGACAAGCCACCCCACCTGCCGTGGACTTGTATTGCATGTCTGTAAAATAGGCATTACACACCCCAATCAGTTGTTTGTGTTCCTGGCTATTTATATTCTGCCTGCTTCCAAAAAGGATTTGAGTCAGCTTGTAATCAGATGCTATGAAAATAGACATGGAAAATCAAAGACCACAGGGAAGGAGGAGGAAGAAGCCGATGCACCGGCCGCACGCCCCAACATAGTGTCTGTGGCTAATCTTACCCTTTTTACTTTGGACCCCAGGAAGCACAGGGCTAAATTTGTTATTCCAGAGTTACACAATCTGAGCAATTACCTGTTCGAGGAAAATCTACTCTTCCCAGTTGTTCAGAAGGGACATGCCTCTTCCCAGAATAAACTCTGAAAATAATCAACAGAGGTACAAATTTCCAAAAAATGTTCCACAAATATTAGTTTTTCGCATGGATTCACTCAATAACTATTTACTGAACAAGATGTCAGGCATTCAGAGAGGTGGGCACGCAAAGGAACTAAAGCCGCACAGTGTCTGCCCCCACGAAGTGTAGTCCAGCAGAAGGAAACACACTGTAGAATGATGGCAAGTGGAAAGAGAGGAAAGATGGGCTGTTAAATGCTGCAGATGGGGCCATGCTACACTGGAGAGCCTCCAAAGCCCCCTGTGGAAGAGTCGGGACTGAATGGCAAGAGAAAAGGATCCCTACCAATATTTGAGGAAAGACAGTATTTCTGAAAAGGGGATAATGAGTGAAAATGTCCCAGAGATAGAGACAGGAGGATGGCTTGGCACCTTGGGAAAGATGGAAGAAAGGACGGACAAGCATAAGAAATGAGGAAGAGAAACATGGAGGATGAGAGCGGAGAGTTGAGCAGAAGGCAGGTCATGGAGGTCAGAGGTTTGCACCCCAGGTGACACATTCAAGTCACCTGGAGAACCTTTCCAAAGGCACCGCACTCCAGCCCTGTCCCTGGAGATATGGACAGCTCTAGTCTGGGGTGAGTCCCTAGCCGTATTATGCTTGCAGAGCTCCCGAGGTGACTCTCCAGAGCAGGGCAGAACTGGGGGTGTAAGCGGGGGTTTCCAGCTGCTTGGGATCTGAGTGTCGCTCCAATTCTCCCCTCTGCTGGGACTGAACAGACCAAGCAGGGACAGTGTGGAGGAAGGAGTAGGTCACCTGACAGCAAACAGGAAGACTGCTCCATCTCTCCAGGCAACTAAGAAGTAGACAGCAGGCTGATGGGTCACAGGATCCCTTGGGCTGATCTGTGGCCCAACAACCCAATCAGCACAAATTTCAAAATTCCTTGGGGGCATCTGGTCTCTCTTTGTATGACAGGCATGCCTGGAAATACCGCAAAGAAGGGAAAGGGGTGTTGTGCCCCAGTTCCTATCTAGAATCAGGATGCCTCTGGCCATTGTTGGACTTGGCTGACTCCAAGCATTTCAAGGGGCCTTAGACACTTCCAAGAAAATGACTTTGGAGTACAAGGACCACTCGGGCTCAGCACAGGAGGCAGCACAGGAGAGCAGGCACCTGGGTGACGCTGGCTGACTGTGTGAGGGTAGGGACAGACTGTGGAGGAAGGGGTCTTGACTCGGGGTCTAAGACACACATGGTAGTCAGAAGTCTCCTACCAGCACAATTCACAGAGGATGGGCAGCAGGACTGCAGACAGAGACTTGGGTTTCCTGTTTGAGGGGACATGGTAGAATCATGCTTCCTTGCCCACTTGAGCTTGCCCTTGGCCATGAAAATAGCCTGTGATTATTCTCGCCACGGCTTCCATGCTTTCCTCACCACTGTGTGGGGCAGCACTTCCATGATTAGGACACCTGACGGTTTCAGCCTTAGTCCACCCCACCTTGCAGGCTGTTTGAGTGGGAAATCCACTCTGTCAGTGGAGGCCTCCACATTTGGAGCTGGGGCTTATTTATTACCATAAGCAACCTTGTTTTGACTGCCGGGCCGGGGGAATCCCACCCACAACTTTCACTCTTCCTGAGCCTAGTGGAGGTGTTTCAAGCTCCATCCACTGTGGCAGGACCCTCCTTTAGCCGCTGATTTCTGGGCCTTCATGGTTCTGGAATGAAACAGGCCCGCAGCCAGAGGGAGCATGGCCCTTAGCCTGCAGGCCGGCCGGCTGGCCAGCCCAGGCTGTGAAGCCCCCGCCCGGGCTGAGGCTCATTAGATGAAAGTACTATCACCTGTCAGACAAACTGCTAGAACCGTGATAAATTAATGATCAAATAGTACAGCCGGCGCAGCTACTGTACTGCTTCCACGAGTTACAAGCTGGCCGGGTGCTTAAAAAATGCAGCCGGCATTAAAAAAAAATCAGGCGTTAAAGGAAAGTGTCACCCAGCTTTTCAAACAGGATCTGTTTTAAAATGACCATGGACGGCTTGGTTTTGGGGTCTTTATTTGATTCCTGTTCTTTGTATTTCGTGTTATTGCTCGCAGGGAAGGGAGGGGTGGGTGGAGAGGGGCCAGAGGGAAGGCTGGAATGGCTGTCTTCTCAGCCTCGGTCCACCGTCCTAGGTGGGACTCAGCCCCTCCCAACAGATATGGACAAGTGCTTCCCAGGCCCGGCAGGAATGGGCAGTGATTGACAGGCAGGCCAGTTTTCTTTCTTCACTCACTGTGAGTCTCTGTGAGAGGGGTAGCAACAATCCCCATTTGCTTGCTAAGAACACTCCTACGTCAATTGTCACTATGGCTAGCGTTCTGGAGTGTTCACTGCATGCTATTCACATGCACACATCATACAACCACTACAGTGTATGTGTGTATGAATGGATGAATGGATAGATGGCACTAAATATGAAAATAATGAATGTGGTAATGATGCCTCCTACATTTGAGAGAAGAGGCAAAGGAGGACCAGAGAGGTCATGTTACTTGCCCACAGTCACACAGTTAAGAGGGAAAGGGAAAGGTTGCATCCACAGTTGTTTCTGTAGCCTGGGACCCTGGGATCATATCCCTAAGGCCCTATGAGGACACACTCCAAAAAGAAACTGGACAATGGCTACTTTTGACTTCAAAGTCCAGGACCAAACCTGGACCCTAATCATGATAGGTACCTGTTACATAAATGTATAGGCTCCTTCCGTGAAGTGAACGGCCCCTCCCTGCCCTTCCATCTACAGTTTTATGAGCTTAATTTATTCTTTTTAATATAAAATCTCATTACCTGAGCATGATAGTTTCACTTGCACGTTATCTTTGATATAAGAACAGAGAGAAACCTAAATCAAACCTTTAAATCAAGTCCATAATCAGCCCACACTCTTACTTACTTTTCAAATTTCTAAACAAAATTAAGTGGCAATACCTGCAGGCAAGGAGAGGGAGAGAGGGAGGGAGGGAGGAGAGGAAGGGTGCATGGCAGGCAGGGACCTTCTGAGCCCCCAGCAGCCACAGGGGACATCACTACTCAGAGAAGGAGGAAAACTGTCTGCTGCTAGGCTCCTGCTATGCCCCACCAACCCAGACCTAGGTTTGGAGGGCAAATGAAATGAAGCTCTCCCCACACCTGTGTGTGAGTGCCGACACTGATCTCCAAAAACCATTTGCCTCACCTTGATGTATTTTTCAAGACATTTCCTATCTAGTGTTAATTTTCATAAAGGGGGAAATTGATGATCAGTTTAAGGAAATGCAGTTAAGGATTTTTATTCCCCAGGAGCTTAAGGTAGGACAACCCATAGCTTAGAAGTTGAGGGTGGTAGGGCCAAGAAGTATAGCATCAGCCTCAGGGGCTTGTGCCCACAAGAAGGAACTCCTGGAGGAGCTATACGTGGGTTTTGAGAGGGCCGGAGTGGAGGAGAGGGAAAGCCCCACCTACCTACACAGAAGCTACTTGTACAAGCCAGAAAGGGATTCTTCCAGAGGTCAGCTGAGCCCATATCTTCATACTATAGGAAGTGGCCCAGGTCCTCAGGTCCCCCAAAACAGGCCACTTTTCTGAGGCTGCAGAGCCTACCTGTGTAGTCAAGGGAGTGAAATGTGCCACCAAGGAGTACAGGACACAGGAGCCATGGGAACACAGTGGGGTGATCCGTGCCTCGCCACTGGTATGACAGTAAACTCAAGCAAGCCAGGTCGGTGGTCAAGGCCTGCTGTTTGTGATATGAGGATACACACTCCACAGCTCACAGAGCTGTGTGCACAGAATTAAAACAAGTTCCACAAGTACTGGCCTGTGGGCACTCACAGGTAAGGGACAAGGGTGCAATTGGAGCATCAAGGTGTCACATGGGCACCTTCTTTTCTTTCTTCAGCACGTAGCTCATAACAGGACCTGTCCAGGAGCCATCCTTTTTCAGGAGGCCTTCCTTGATGGCTACTCAGCTTCAGGAACTGCTGGGGCAGCAGTCCTCTGGTCTCGGGTGATGAATGTCACTGCAAAAGGAAAAAGATCAGCAGCTCAAGGGACAGTGGTCCAGGCGCCAAACTCTGGTTCAGTAGGATCTTGCTTGGAACCCCAAAAAAGCCACTTAAGACTTCTGAGACCTGGGTATTTTTTCTGTAAAATGGGGTTTTTTAATCCCTTCTTCACAGTTGTTCAGGCGAAGTGAATCCCTTCAAGCAACAAGCTTGGAAGAGAGTCTTACAAGTCTCAGAACGTGTCAGCTAATAGCACTACAGTCCTTTTACGAGAGCCTCTCAGAGCACTTGGGATGCCCTTGGCACTGTGTGCCTTGAGCATATGCATCCTGCTTGGGGAATTTGACACCGACATGTACTATATGCACAATGTACACATGGGAGAAGCACAGAAAAAGAACACACCAGCCCCGGGATCCAACTCAGCACACCACAGCCCATGTGCCTCTGCCAGAAAGCCACAGCCTAAAACACAGCCTAGGAGGTGCTGGCAGCTTGGACAATGTCACTAAGCCGTGGTGTGTCAGATGAAACTGCCATGACACTTCAGGGGTGAGCAGCCAAGATCTAAGTCTTGGTTCTGTCACAAACTACCATGACACAACCCTAAACCCATCCCCTCTTCTGGGCTGCAGTTTCCACTTCTGTATCTGGGAGGTGGATGCAGTAGTTCTCACTGTCCTTGTGGGAGATATGGAGGCCTACTATGTGCCAAACCTGTTCTCTTAAGAGAGAGCAGCAAATAACAGGGACCAGCATTCTGTCCATGAATTCTCCTCCCAGCAAAAAGGGCTCAGCAGGAGAAACCTGGCAGAATGAGGAGTGCCCTGTCTGTACAGGATTCCATGGCTCTGGGCCCTGCTGCAGAAGCCCTGGTAGTCACCTGCCACAACCGTCTCCTCTCTCATGACCTTCAGACTGTGTCGTGCTAGGCTAGGAGCAACTTCAAAAGTGATTTTCCTGAGCCGTCTTCTCCAAGGTGTGTTCCCCAGTGTCTCCCTAAGAGGGAAATGTGGAAGAGATTTCTTCATCTGCATCATTTTTTCCCCAGTTTGTCCAAATGAGGACAAAAATCTTTTCAACACAGGGGAAGGAGAGTGATGGAGGAGAGCAGCCCTCAGTCATGGGAAACAGACTTGAAATGTTACCTGTCCCTCCTGGTGGTGCACAGGGGCGGTTTCTCCCAATGGGAGCCCTTCCTGGCCCAGAAGCTTCGAAAGGAGTTCCAGAGTCCTCAGACACCTGCCATGTCCCTAAAAATGAGCGCCTTGCCTTAGGCCCCTGTTTCCAGCCTAGAGAAAGGGCCTATCAGATGCAGGGGGACTCCAGAGGAGCTGGCCTCACCCTCAGGAAAGAGAGCACAGGCTAAATTGGCTGGAAGGCCTGGACCAGCCCTGGGGAAGAGGGAGAAGTGGCAGGCATGAAGTGGTGACAGGGCTTTGGGATCTTATGGATGACGCTGTTACGGTTTGAATCTGAACTGTCCCGTTTTGAAAGCTGCTATTAAAGAGGCCATGGAGCCTTTAGGAGGCTGCCCCTCGCTAGAGGAAGTGGACCACTAGGTGTGGTTTTAAAGGGTTATATTCACCCTGGTTTCAGCTTTGCTCTCTGCTTCCTGTTCTGCAGGAATGGAGATTCCTCACACCCACTGCCATGACCTCAGTGGCTCTGCCACTCCTTGCCCTCTGGGAGGGTCTGAAATCCCTCCAATCTGTGAGCCCAAATGACTGTGGACACAGCAACACAAAAGTAGCTAGTGTTAACTAACATGTGGAGTGAAAAAGCTCTTTACATGATGGCATCAGAGTTGGTGTTCTAAATATTTATTGGTGTTTCCCACAGGCCCCAGCAAGATCTCTGAAACACATTACAAGTGGTCCCCACTTGGTCAGACTTTCTCTACCGCCCACTAAATAGCAGGAAATCTGGAGTGTGGGGTTGGAAAGTACCAGATGGCTGTAGACAGGGACTTGCTGACCACTGGTTGGATATATTTTAATATTTTAATCAACAATGAGGCCTGGGTTAGAACACAGACAGGAGAAGGGACATGATCTCAGAGTTCACAGTCCTCTGGAGAAGAACCGTAATGCCCGGTACTTGTATAAATGCAGAAAGTGCTGTTGTAGATGGATGTGGTGGCACACACTTGTAATCTCAGCACTCAGGAGATTGAAGCAAAAGGATGGTCCGTGTGAAGCTAGCCTGGGATATATAGTAAAACCCTGTTTGAACAAAATGGAGGAGGGAGAAAGGGGGAAGGAGAGGGAAGGAGGAAGAAGTTTCTAGCCCGGTTATGAGGGTCCAGCCTGACTCAGAAGGCAGAAAAGGCTGTTTCTCTGCTATGTATGAGGTTCCCCAGAGGCCCTGGCTGTACAGGAGTTGCCGATCCAAAGATGGCTGTGCCAGAAAATGGGATGTTTCCTTTCCAAACCTCTTCCTTGTCAACATTTCCAGATGGGGAATCTCACACACAAATCTGAACTTCCAGTGTCTCTGAGAAACTCCAAAGATAGTAGCTAGTAGCCATAGTCGCTCTCTCCGGTGTCTGGGGCACCAAGAGAGCTGCCCGGCCCACAGTGTACTCCCGGCAGGCCCCAAGGCTCTCCATGGTTGTGTCCTCCTGGCCCCCAGCAAACAGAAGAGGGGCTGAAGCCAGAAGTCCTTTGTAAGCTCAGAGGACCTTCTGGAATGGCAGCTTAGAAGCAGGTTGTGGTAGCTTCCTGGTTGTGGTGCTTGCGAAGATGGAATGAAGCATCTTCATCACTGAGAGGTGGCATTACATGGGAAGAAAGAGCAGGGTATCAGAATTGGGATGCTTTCAAACCCTGTATTCAGAGCTGTCTGCCTGAAGGTGTGAGATGGTGGCACAGGTCCATAATCCCAGTTACTGAGGAGGCTGAGGCATCAGGTTTGAAAGTTCAAGGCCAGCCTGGGCAACCTACAAAGTGAACGCAAAGCAGGCCTGGAAAGCTTAGTGAAACTGTCTCAAAATGAAAACTGCAGAGCGGTTTAAGGACAAAGCTCATGGCAAGGCTCTTGCCTAACTTCCATGTCCTGGGTTCACTCCCCAATACACATAAAAAGCGAACACAGCTGTCAGGATACAGAACTTTAAGTGAATCCTTTAACCTTCCTGTGTTGCCATTTTCTCATTGGCAACCTCAGTCTGATGAAAGGCCCACGTCACAGGCCATCAGAAGGGTGCTGTAGTCTGTGTGAATCCCTAAGCCTAGGGCACATGGTGTGTTCCCCTTTGGATGGGACCCTTGGGTGAACTCTGTACAATTGCTTGAAAGGCTTCAGCAGTCAGAAAGGCCCTAGCAGGCTGCTCTCCATACACTCTTTAAATTTCTTCCCTGCCTTTGGCTATGAGTGGACCTGATGTTTGGGCTATGACATTGGGGCACTCAAAAAGGCTCAAACCATTAATCTTGGCAATCTCAGCAAGTAAGTGTGTGGAGCAGCTTAGCCACGCTCATAACCATTGTCTTGTCTCAAAGCTGTGACGTGAAGATGCTCCTCACATACAACCGGAGAAGCCCCGCTCCTGCCCAGGAGCAATCTGAAGCCCTGATGACCAACCTGGGATGAGAATAAAGTGAGTAAGTGAGGAACACTGTGCAGTCAGTCTTGTATCGTGCTGGATCTGAACCCAATCATGTTTACTCTCTTCCATGATGTAACTCCCGTCCCCTGGTGCATTCTGCCTCCCCAGCCATCCACAATGGGTGCCTTTGAAGTCCAGCCAGAGGCCACTGGGTCTCCATTTATTCAGCCCCTGCTGCAGACCCTGCCAGCCGGGCAGCAGGAGCCATTACCATTTTTGCCCTGGGAAAGAAAAGCAAAGATCTGAAACGGCTTGAGGAGAGCCAACCAGGGAATCTTTAAAATACCAAAGGTACAGGAAACAGTGCTGGAATATCCGTTCCATTTTCCTCGCTCATAGCAGCAACAGGAAGCGTTCGAAGCGCTTTGGGCAGTGGAGCCACGAGAAGGGTGGTAAGTGTTGCTGGCATGAGGAGGAACTGAACCGCCATCGGTTCCCACAAAAACCAGTCAGGGCTCACTAAGCGTAAGAATGTTCCAGAAATCCTGGACTGGGGTCCAAAGTCACTGCCTAGGTGCCACTGGATCAACTACTCTGGGGATCACACTGAATTTTCATGAGGGCCCTGGGCTTGCTGGGTGCTGGGCTTGTAGTGCTTATGTGGCTAGTGTCTGTGGTGCAGAGACTAGTGTGCTGGCAGAGGAGCTACCAGCCAGCAATGTCACTTTGCTCTCAGAATCATGTCCCAACTCTTCCCAAGATTTTGGCAGCTTCAGGGCCCATCCTCGCCTTCTCCCTGGACCTGCATCCCGAGACCTAGGCCCCACAGCCCAGAAACAGTCCTCTGCAAAGCTTACTAGGTCCATACATCTTCAAACTCCCAGGCTTTGTTATTTCCTGTGTTTGGACTTACAATAACCTCTCCTTTGCATTTGACATTCCTTCTCTGCTTCAAGATCTCAGTGTGCACAATTCTTTCTCCAGGGAGCCTTTCCTGGTATGGTGGTTAATTTGAAATGTGAATTTGGCTGGGTTGTGAAGCATCTACACATCTGGGCAGACATCACTCTGGAACAAGCTTAACATTTGAATATTTATACTGAGGCAGATTGCTCTCCTTGGTGCATATGGGCCTCATGGAATTAGCGGAAGGCCTGAATGGAACCGAAAGACTGCCCCACCTTGAAGTAAGTGGGACCTCCTCCTCCCCTCCCCTTCCCCCTCCCCCCTCCCCCCTCTCCTCCTCCTGCCTCAGTGCTTCCACTCTGGGACATTGGGCTTTGTCTCTTGGGTTTGAACTGAGCTAAAACTCTTAAGAGTTCCAGGGTCAGAATTCAGCCTAGACCCAAACCTCTGGCTCTCTCGGGTCTCAGCTACAGATCTCTGGCCCTAACCATTCATTATAATCCATTTTTTTTTTCTGAATACACACTGTACTAGTTCTGGTTATCCAAATATCTCAGTTTACTAATGCACCCAGAAGTCTCTCCCATTTCTGTTGTTCTCAGTGTCCTATGCCAAGGATTTAATCCAATACCAATCAAATGGACTTATTTTCACTCCAGTAACACAATGTCTGATAAGGCAGCCTTTAGGCCACATTCGGCTATTGAGAACTTACAACCTTAGAAGTACAAATTGATATGTGTGGTAAATAGAAAATAAAATATGCATCGTGTTGGATGACTCAACAGAAAACAGAATGTAAAAAAAAAAAATCTTGTTAGAAATGTATTGTATTTACTACCTGTCAACATCATAATGATCCTTATATATGGGGTTAAATCAGATATTTTATGAAAGTTAATTTTGCCTGCTTGCTTCCTTTCTGATATAATTATTGGAAAACATTGAGTGTGGGTGTGGCTTTTGTTTCTCTTTCAAGCAGCTTTCTAAGTTCCTGAAACTGCTTCCTCGAGATGGGTTCATAATAAGAACTCTCAAGGCCCAGCTGCAGCCAGCCAGCTCCATTCCACCACCTCCTATATCAATCAAGTTTCATCAGAACACAGCCTTGCCTGCTCATTTACATGGGCCATGGCCGCCATCATGCTGTCGGGGTGGAGTGGAGTATTCGTGGTAAGACCAACAGCCTGCAGACCTAGTATTCCCATCTAGCCCCTTGTGAAAATTTGTCAAGCTCTGGTCATTTGGATGCATGAAACCTGAGGGGCCAAAGCAGGTTCAACTACTGGCAGCTTTGGTTGATCAGGGAAGGGTGGCCTTTGAGCTTTGCTTTGCTCATATGTGGAATGGGACTATACAGTAATGATCTCATGGAAATGCCTACATATTTGGTGAGATGAGGTCCCTCGGGTACCTGTGCCTGAGTGATGAGATAGAAAAGATCCTGCTTGGGGTGGCTGTCTGCCTTGCTGAGCTTGGGCCTCTTCTGGCCTTTGTAAAGAACTGTCTGTTTCCTTCCTTCTTAGGGCAGAAGATTCTGCGTCCTTCTACCACTGTGCCCACAGTGTCCAGCTCTGGACTAGCATGGAGCCATGAGGGGAGCATGGTCTGGATCCCTTTCCCTTCAGGTCCTCTCTTTGACTTTGCCAACAGCCAGGGGCCTGCTCCAAAGAGCCAGGTGAGGATGAAGGTGCTCCATCCTACACCCAGCCTGAGCACTCCTTTCTGGTCTCCCCAGTTGGGTCTTAGGGCTCTGGGCCCTGAGGAAGCAGGAGGTGGTCTGCAAGTTCCATAGTATGCAACGGTTTCCACCCCCACCGCTCGTAGAGGCCTCTGAGTCAGTGAGAGGCAAGAGCCGCATCCAGATGGGACGGAAACATATTTTTAGCCCCTATTGATCTCTCTCGCCCAGAAGCCATCATTATCCTGGTGTAAAAAGGCAGCTGCTGGTGGCAGGAGTCTCGTGGCCCCTTTGGCCCATGGGTGCCCAGAAAATTGCTCTCAGCCACCAGTCAAGCAAGACCAAAATAGCTTCCCAAGCTAGCCGCTTGAGGGCCGGCCCTGCTGGGCCCTCGGCAAAGGGCTAACTTTGACTCTGGCTAACATTATCCATGGCTTTTCTCGGCATCTTTGAAACCAGGATGAAGTCAGCCTCTAATTGGTCTGTCTGAAGTTTTCAGCTCTGTCTGGCCACTGGACAGTGGTGAGAGACCTTTGGTAGAGTCGGACCTAAGGGGCCCTAATCCGCAAGGTGATTTGGCTGCCCAGGGCTCCAGCCTCATGAGTAACGGGGATCTACTATACCAAACCAATCATGGACCATGCTGTTTTGATGTTCTGTCCCAACCCAAGTTAATGGCCTCAGCCAGGCTCCCACACAGTCCCTAATAGCGAAGAAATAAATCTGTGCCCTCAGCCCATCTTGGTGCTACACACCTATAATCCCAGCATTTGGGAGGCTGGAGAAAGAGGATCTTCAGTCAGAGGGCAAGTGTGGGCTAAATGCCAAGACTGTCACAAAACCATCAAATGGAGTAAAGTAAAACAAATTCCTTGCTAGGCAGTGGTGGCGCTCACCTTTAGTTCTAGTACTTGAGATGTAGAAGCAGGAGGATCTCTGTGAGTTCAGGGCCAGCCTGGTCCACAGAGCTAGTTCCAGGACAGCCAGGGCCACACAGAGAAATCTTGTCTAGGAAAAAAAAAACACAACACGAAACAAAAACCCCAATCTCTTCTATCTTGAGTGGACAGAGTGCAGGCTCACCACCTGCACACCAGGCACCACAGGAGTGGAGAACAACTGGAGAAATAGAAAATTCACAATGGAGGGTGGTGGACAGTGTGGCAGGACAGGGTGAGCTCATTTGTGATGGACCAGTCTGTGTTTAACAGCTGGCTTTCTGGGCAAGGGGAGGAAGAACCCCATTTGTGGCGATGCTTGCTGATTCCCATGATTAAATATTGCCACTGAGAGCTGATTTTAAGGCACCACAAGGGTGGGCTATGGCCTTGGGGAAACACAGAAGCAAACCAGCAGCCCTTGCTAGCTGTGACATTAGGTACCCAAGTACCACCCCCTACACGTCTACCACCTCTGTTCTGTGACCTTGAGCTAGTTTCTCAACTACTCCGTGCAGTAAGTCCTTGAGTATAAAACAGGGACAGGAAACAGTGTCTACCTTTTAAGAGGATGGCATGTTTCAATGTGTGGGCAACAGCTCCGCAATCTGCATGGTACACAGGAAGCATTGAGTAAATGCGGGTGTAGCTAATATCACAACAGTCATTGTTGCTATTAAACTCAGAACTGAGTGTTCGAATTGTACTGGTGTGTATATGGTGTGTAGATGTGTGCATGCATGTTCTCACCCACAGGACAGGATCAGTACCAAGGACCAACAAGCCTCTGGTGGAGCAGGACAAAAGGCTCCCTGGAGGAGGTGGGACACACTGGGATCTGAGTCAGGTGGAAGAGATGAAAGGGGTGTAAGAAAGAAGACTAGGAAAGCAAGGGTTACCACTGGGAGGGGCGTCAGGTTCAAGTTCAGGCTGGGCTCTTGGGTGTTTTAGATACAATGTTGGGGTCATTTGGAAGACTTGCAAGGGAGTGGAAAATGGTAAGCAGAGCACTGGGGGCCCAGATGCAGATGGAGGAACCAAGTGGGGTTCAGACATGGCCAAGCACATAAGAGGACAATATCTCAGCACACAGCAGTCCTGAACACTGTAGTTAAAGGTCACTGGTGCAGGAGGTTCTACGGATTTGGTCTGAGATGTGGCTGGGTCTCCCAGCAATCCCAGAGAACACGTTTAGTAGAAGGAAGTTATGAGCAGGCCCCCTAAGACCTTTGGGGCTCCCCTGGACAGTGGCTCCCAGGCAAGTGCATGCCAGAGAACTATCTCAGTGCAGGTACTGTACCCCCACCCCACTGAGGGTTAGGGCTTCCAATTGCACCCCCTCCTTGCCTGCTGCCCCAGCACAGCCCTGACTAGGGTAATTGCAAGCGATAATTATTGTGTGCACACAAAGGCCTGGCTTGTTTTCTTATGAAGGTGGGGGCCTGGGAGCTTTGTTTGGGCCAGGAATTGTCTTGGAGCCTCTGTTTAGCCAGCACTGTCTCCTCTTTGTTAACATTCCTTGCTAACCGTGGCTCCTCTGGGGCTGGAGAAAAGGGAGAAGAGGCGGCACCCGGGCCTTCCAGCCTCTGGCCCCCACCCTATCTGCAGACCCCTGGGAACTTTGGCCACACTTCCTGGTCCCCCAGACCCGCTGGGACAGGAACAAGGCAGGCACTGCCAGGCCCAGAAGTCACCCTGTCCACCTGGCAGGTGCAAGACGCCATCTCAAGCGATGGCCTTAAACACGGGCCTTTCTCTTTACCCACCGCGCTGAAAACAGTCATTAGGTGTCACTTTCCATAGCGGCCTTCCCTCTCTTCAGGAGCAGTGGGGATAATTACACACTCAGGTCCCTCACTACCTTGCACAGCCCCCAGGACAGATGCCACTCTGAGTCCTTTCTACACTTGGAGCCCATTCCCACCCAGCACTTAAACCACCGACAAATGAATGTTTTCGCCTGTCCTCGGTTCACATAAATAGCCACAAATTCCTATAATTAACTACAGTAAGCTAGGCTGGGATTAAAACAAAGACGGCCTTGTTTACTGGGATGTTCTGAAACAAGCAATTTTCAGCATTACAGTGTCAACTGCCGTCTTTGTCTTTGTTAAGCAAGGCAGCAGGAAAGAGGGGGCAAGCATGAATGGTGAGGGGCCCCCACAGGAGCTGGGTGACTGGGGTGACTGCTTCTGAGGCTCAACCAAAATCCCTTTGTCCCCAAGCCTCTCTAAGACTCCAAGACCCACTCAGCCACTAGCAAGGGACATGGGCAGTACACAGAACCAAGACAGCAATGCGTCTGGGGGCTGGTGAAGGGCGAAGTCCACCTTTACATTCACTTAGCAAAATGCCTGTGATTCCCACAGTATCAGCGTCTGGAGAATTCCAGGCCCAGGTTCCTTCTCCCTAGATAGGAAACTGAGCCTGGAGAGGCCATCACAGCTGACCTGTTCAAGGTCACTCCCGGCTGAAGATCGGGCAGAACTTGAACCCAAGTGCTCCAATGACTGCAGGAGTCAGCACACCAGGGCTTCCAGGCCAGTCCTCTTTCTCAGCTGTTTCTTCTCCTAGCCAGTGAGCTAAGGATGGTTACACATTTTTAAATTATTAAAAAATAAATAAATAAAAAGTGAAAAAAGAGTAGGCTTACACAGGACCCGAAAAAATCACATGAAATGTGTCCATAAAACAAAGTTTATTACAACACGGTCTCATATAGTGTCTATGGTTGTTTTATGTTACAGTGCAGAGCTGAACACAAAAGCCAGATCACCTGATCTGTGAGGCTTAAAATATTTACTAAAGGGCTGGGGCTGTAGCTCAGTGGTAGAGAGCTTACCTGGCACACACAAGGCCCTGAGTTCAATCCCGTGTGTGTGTGTGTGTGTGTGTGTGTATACTTACTGTCTGATCCTTACAAAGAAAGCTTACTGACCTCCACTCTAATACAGATACTGCTCTACTATTTCGTCTAAAAGAGATGTTTTAAGCAGGTTTTTTCCTTCTAAGTCTTCAGTAGATCCTCCACATGGGAAGCTGACCATGGGAGTCTGCATGCTGATGGGTAAGCACTCCAAAGAGTCTCTGTGGACTCTACCAGTGGGAGTGACTCCCACTTCCAAATGGAAAGAGCATGAGTACCCTACAAAGATCACCCCCCCACACACATACCCTCCAAGCTTGAGCTGCTCCATGACTCTGTAGTCTATATTCCAACCCCATAGAGAGGAGCCATGGTCTGTGAGACCTGGAGTCAGAGCCAGGGGCCTAAAGACCCTTAAGGAGTAAACTTGATCTACATTTACTCCTCAGACAAATGTTTTCTGAGTTCACTGTGGTGGGTATTGTGTTCCCTGAAATATTGTGTGTTCCCTGAAATAAACATATCTGGGGTCAGAGAACAGACAGCCACTAGAACAAAGCCAAAAATGGTGGCTAGAAAATAGGAAGAGTAAGCCCTAACAGAAGTTGGGCGGTGGTAGCACACACCTTTAATCCCAGCACTTGGGAGGCAGAGCCAGGTGGATCTCTGAGTTCAAGGCCACTTTAGAAACAGCTAAACATGGTGACCCACGCCTTTAATCCCAGAAACCCAACCTTTAATCCAAGGGAGTGGGGGCAGAAAGAGAAAAGTATATAAGGCGTGAGGACCAGGAATTAGAGGAGAGTAAAGCATGTAGTTAGTTAAGCATTTGGTTGGTTAAGTGTTCAGGTTTTGGAGCAACACAGTTCAGCTGAGATTCATGTAGAGGAGGACTCAGAAGCTTCCAGCCTGAGGAAACAGAATCACCTGAGGAACTAGCAAGGTGAGATAGCCATGGCTTGTTCTGCTTCTCTGATCTTCCAGCATTCACACCAATAACCTGCCTCGGGTTTGAGTTTTATTAATAAGAACCTTTAAGATTCATGCTACAGTTCACCCTTGGGATCGGTACTTTGTGAAGTGCAGAGAGAGTGAGGGAACAGGATGGCCCAGTACCCACTCTCCTCCTGGAGGAGGGATGGTGGCAGAGTCGTTGAGAAACTAAGGTTGGATGATTACATGATAAGGCTAAGATATAGAGGAGAAGTTCAGAGCAGCGAGGGGCTGTATTAGCCCGGGGAGGTAAAGAGGGATTCTTAGGAGATTATGTCTAAGTACAGAATAAATGAGGCAAATAAATGAATTAAAAATGGAAAGGATGGAGAAAAGCTCAGAATTTAGACCGGGCTGGGGTGGTCTGGCCCACAGCCTTGCAAACTCTACAGAGAAGCAAACTGGGCATTGAAAGAGAACAGATCTCAGAAATGTAACTAGAAACTTGTGCTGATCCTGGGTCCCATCATTTGGGATCCTAGTCAGATCCCCACACAAGGAAGATTGTTTCTGTTGGCGTGACCCAAGAACTAAGGCTTAGGAATGTTACTGACAAGTCCATGCCCTGGGATCTACATCTCTTGACTTCTAGAGATATGTACCAGGCAAGGGTGGGCTGCCCCATGATAGTAACACATGGCCACTGGCAACAGTCCCTGCTACTGAATAAAGCTCCCAGCATCCAACATCTTCTAGTCTATGTCTTCTTAAAGACATACAATAATATCACTGCGCTGGAGACAAGTTATCATGTAGAAGGGTGACAATATGCCTAGACAGTATAGACGGTGCTTAATAGCCACGTAGTGGTGTTGAGGGTGCTGATGGCAGCGTGCGAGCACGACCCCTCAGCAAACTTGAAGACCTACAAAGCCCCCAGGCTGGTTAGAGCTGAGGAGAGGTAAGACAATGAAAGAAGGTCTGGGAGACAGGTGCATTGGAAAAGCCACAGGCATCCAGATAGTCTGCCCAAAGTGACCTTAGGCCAGTGTCTCATTGTCTCTAGGCCTCTGTTGCCATCTATAAAGCATGTTAGTGAAATGAGTTGAACATCAATCTGAATGCGGCCACTCAGGGTCACCATGAACAACAAATGAAACAAGAGGCAGGAAGCTCTCTACCAAATAGGAAAGAGAGATGCAGGTACCTCGGAGGTGTGACAATGGGAGTGCAGCCAAGCTGAGGGACTGTCACACCCTAGGTCACTTCAATGGCCACCTTGGATAGTAGGCTATACATGCAGAAATTAGGTGGATCCCGTGGAGCAGACTACAGTTCAGCCCCCAGCCCTGGCCCATGGAGGTAAGGGACTTGGGTCAAGCAGCTTGTTTTACCAGACTTTCAGCTTCACCTCTTATATGATGGAGGTAATAATGGGTCTCGGTCTTCTGGTTGCCATAGTAGCCTGTCATTGTATACACAAAGCAGTTAGAGAGTCCTTCAGTCCTATAGAAAACAAGGGTTGTCTCTGCTGCCTTGGGTCAAGGTAGACGTCAAGGGTAGAGGACAGCCTCTGAAGTCAGGCCTCTCTTTCTGGGCTGGGGACTGGCCTGGGTAGAGGCTTCCTTCCACCTTCTCTCCCCTCCTCCCTGTAGCTTCTCTACAGAAGGTGAGGAGTCATCTCTGCGGCCCTGCCAGACACAGCTGCTTTCCTTGTCAATGAGTTATTTGTTAATTGAGCTTGAGGCATTGGCCTAAGATACCATGAGGGGCAATAGACCAGCTTCCTGCTGTCGGGGACAATACATAAAATGAAGGCAGCCGAGGTTTGCTGACCTCAGCCAAAGCAACCAGGGACAGCAGTGCCTCTGAGGTGACTCCAAACTCTATCCCAACCTGAGGTTCCCAACCTACAGAACCTCCGTCCTCAGTAGTGAGTCACTGTGCTCACTTCAGTACTGCTTCCTAGTGACAGTCCTGCTTTGTCACTGGAAGTCCAGACCCCTAGATATCCCCAGGCACCAGCTGGGGTCCCTCAACCCAAAGGAGACCCATTCTTCCTTTCCTTTCTCTTCTTTCTTTCTTTCTTTCTTTCTTTCTTTCTTTCTTTCTTTCCTTTCTTTCTCTCTTTCTTTCTCCCTTTCTCTCTTTCTTTCTCCCTTTCTCTCTTTCTCCCTTTCTCTCTTTCTCCCTTTCTCTCTCTCTCTTTCTTTCTTCCTTCCTTCCTTCCTTCCTTCCTTCCTTCCTTCCTTCCTTTCTTTCAGGCTAAAGGTGCAATTAGGAGCCTCCTTCACTTGGCTCACACCCAGCTCCAGGGCTTCTGATCACTCCTGACTGGTGGGCTGGAAGGAGGGGACCCTCCCAGTCCCCCCTCTGTCAACTGCAGGGTTATTTTGGTGGCTGTTATTTGGACAAGGAGTGGGCTAGTGGCTTGTGGAAGGGAATGAAGGAGGAATATGCTAAAAATACTGAGGCCAGGCTGAGGCAGCAAGCTCTGCATTCGCAGGGCCTAGCTTCCCTCCACTGGTGAGGATGGTCTGTCTTCAGTGTCTCCTGGGGTTTAAAGGGAGGGATCCTTTCAGACTGGCTGAGATGCATTCTGGTGCCATTAGTCAGGACATCAGGAGGTCCTGAGGGGTAACAATAGCTGTATGGGTAACACAGTTACCTTGAGAAAGTTCAAGACACAGAACACAGGAAGACCATGTCCTGCTTAGGATGCAGTTCGAAGAAATCCGTATCTCCAGTCCTTGTCTCCACATCTAAGTCCCAGCAACCCAAGGCCATCTTCCCCAAGATGTGTGCAGTTAGTTACTGCATCAGCTGCTTCTGCTGTCTGCTCTGTGTGCCCATGGTAGAGATTGGCCCTGGGGACCAGGAACAAATTGACTCTACTGAGCTTTGGCACAGTCCCGTCTGGATCCTGCATGACCTCTAGTGTCTCATCCAACATCCTGGGCCTTAGATGTTAGGCTCAGATCATCTGATCAACTGCTGTCTGGATGACTCCCATGCTCTTCTCAGGTGGGAGCCCCACCTAGATGGTATCTAGCCTTACTCAGCTCAGAGGTCAAGGTGTCCTTCACAAGGAAGCCCACCTCCAGCAGGGAGAGGGAGCCTAAAGGGACCGTGAAGTTTGGGGTTGGCCATTTATTCACTTTTGTTCCTTCACTCTTGTGGTCCTTGAGTGAGGACCACTGGTATATAAACATTGTTCCAGGAACTAACAATACAGTGAGGAGAAATTCAAAGCCTCAAACATTGTGAAACCTAGAAAGTAGAAGAAAAGACAGAGTAAGGGTTGAGAATGTAGCTCAGCAGTGTAGTATTTGCATGACCTGGGATCTACCCCTACACACACACATACCACACACACACACACACACACACACACACACACACACACACACACTCACGTTAAGTTGAGCATGGTAACTCATGACTGCCAACTCAGAACTCTAAAGGCAGAGACAGAGACACAGAGAGAAGTATCTTGAATTTTAGGCTAGCCTGGGTTACATAGTAAGATCCTGTCTGAGAGATGGGGGAGAGGTAGAGAGAGGAAGGGCGGGGCTCAGAAGTGATGGGTGCCAGGAAGAGGAAGAAAGTACAATTGAGCAAAGAGACTAGAACACATGTGCTTGTGCTTGTGTGGGTGCACTTACACAATGGTTCAGGTCAAGAGTGTCTGTACCAAAAGCAGTCTTCTGGAAGTGAATGTGTGAATGCCTATCCAGGAACTAAGGTCAGAACCAGACAAAAAATGGCAGCATCGAGCAGAAGGAAGGAAGGACCTCACCTTGACTACAGTCTCTGTCCTCATCTTACTGACCCAGTATCTCTGTCTCCTTGTGGTCCATGCTCACCCCTTCCTATAGCTGCCCATCTACACCTGCCCAGGGAAGGGGCTTCAGGACCACCTCCAGCTGGGGGTCAGAGATCCACTCTGCAGCCGGTCCTCGATCTCCTAAGCCCCCATGAACCTTCACCCTGCAATTACCATTCTCTGCCCTGGGCTATTTCCTGCAGACTTGTAAATAGAACCTCTTTCAGCTCCACACACATTATGGTTTTGTCTAAAACGGTGTCAAAGGAGCCAATTTTCCTCAACAGGGACATTGACGGAGGTAAAGTTTACAGAGGATTCCCGCAGGGCTGGGGCTGCGCGAGTCAAAAACAAGAACCTGGGTGATGCAACTGCCTAGAAAAGCTACCTTGACTGTGTAGACCGAGCCCGGCCTTGTCTGGGGGCCAGATTCCTGGGAAGACAGAGGAAAAAGTAAGACTCGGGGCCACAACCTCACCAGCCTTAACCAGCCTTACCAGAAAGCCTAGCCAAGGGATTGGAGACCCAGATTGGAAATCAGAACACAGCTGGCTATTCCACTCCTCGGCTTTCTCTGACATCTCTCTCCCTTTGCAAGCAAATGCCAATGCCTGTGGCCCACCAGCTGTAACGAGTAGCTGTCATCTCATAGAAGGTAGAGGGGCTCATCATAGAGAAGCTGGTACAAACGGTGACAATGAAAGGCATCTGCAACCTTTGTATCAGCCATTAGTGACCATCCAGGAGGGGCAAGCCCATGTCAAAAGTAAGATCTGAGCAAAGGCACCTGAGCCAGGCTTCAGACTTGGGAGAGAAGGAAGGAGCTAGCCTGTGTCTCTATCCCTCCTACAGATATCCCTCCTATGGTACTGAGGCCCAGAGAGATATAATGATATATTTCTTATCACAGTTTAAGAAATGATAGATGCAGGATTTAAACCCTGGACCTGCCAACACCCAAGCCTATGAATCTTCCACAAATCCTAACACTGCATTCATCCTGACCTTGCTTTAGGCAGGGTGCAATAAGGAGGGTGTGTCTGTAGTCCATGACCTTTCCATGGCCCTAGGGGAGCAACATGCCAGCTGTGTGTGACCCATTCCTTCTAGGCTCTGGCCTGAGCCATACCAAGCCAATGTCGCCCAATCTGCCCAGGTTACTCCTCCCTAGCCTTCTATGAATAAAGGCGCAGGGAGCATTTTAGGAATCAAAACCACCCATCAATCTTCTGTGGCTTTTTTTTATTTTAACAAAACAAACCTAGAACAGATGTTCAAGGAAAGTCCTAGCTAGAAAGTTCCATGCCTTTATAAGAAGGCCCCACAGGGGCTGGAGAAATGTCTCAGTGATTAAAAGTGCTTGGTGCTCTTACAGAGGACCAGAGTTCAGTTCCCAGCACCCAGTATGGATGGCTCACAACTGCCTGTAACTCCAGCTCTAAGAATTCTACACTTTCTCCTGATCTCTGAAAACACCTTCACATATACATGTACACACACACACACACACACACACACACACACACACACGCACGCACACGCGCGAAAAAGTAAAATAAATAAATATTTTTAAAAATAAGAATGTCCTAGAAATACAGGGACCCAGAAATCAAGTTCTGGGATCAGACTTCTCTGTAAGTCGTTCAATTCATCTAAGTTGCATCATGTTTTAAGGGGAACATATGCCAATGTGTGCCTGTCAATACGCCCATTTGCCTCCAGAAATGGTTGGGTGTGCAGTGAGACAGATGGATAAGAGCACAAATCTTAGGATCAAACATGTCTGAGCTCAAATGGGTGTGAGGTGCCTAAAGGGTAGGAGAGTATGATACACAGCCCATGCTTTCCTCCTCCCTCTGGGGACTCAATTGATAAAAGCTCTTTAAGGTTTGTATAAACGATAAAATCATGACCTACTCATAAATATAAAATGAATATGTGCCAAAGGTTTTGTTCAGAGATCAGGGTACCCAAGGCCTTGTATTCAAAGCACAGTGATACAAAAGAAAACAAGAATATAGTTCATAGAACCTATTAATTAATGAGGGAAACAATAAGATGCTATAGTCCACTCAAAAGAAAAAAATTCAAAGAATACAAATATACAAGCTTATTTAAGAGAAAAGAAAAACAATTCATAAATAGGTTAATAAACAATTAACTAGTCAACTGAATTCCAACCAACAAAGCTATTGATGTGACTATGGATGAGAAAGGCTGGATTACTATGTCTTCTACAATTTTCTTGAGGCTTTTCAAATAGCTCAAACACCAAGAAGCATGAGCATCATCTAGAAAGACGGGCTAGATAGAACACCTACCAAGGCTGTTTGCTGCCTGTTTCAATGACTTCCACAAGTTTTCTCGACATAGATTGCTGTCCACCAGCTGTGTTAGCCAACTTTCTGTTGCTGTCACAAACTCACTATCAACTTACAAGAGAAAAGGTTTGCTTGACGCATGGTTTCAGGGGCCACAGCTCTGTCTTCCCTGCTCTGGGAACTGCTGGGAAGCATGGATATTGGAAGGGGTTGGCCTAGGATGTGAACCATATGTCTGAAATGTCCAAGCTGTCTCACTGGGAATAGGTACTCAGAATCTCTATGCTATAATTTGTTCTGCTGCAGAGAGAAATCCACCATGATTATAATCCCTCTCTGTACTGGCTAGTTTAATATCAACCTGACGTAAGATAAACATATTTGGGAAGAGGGAACCTCAAATGAGAAAGTGTCCCCACTGAGTTGGCTTGTGGGTAAGCCCGTGATGATTCTTTTATTATTAATGATTGGTGTGAGAGGTCCAGCTCACTGTGGCAATGCCAATCTTGGGCTGGTGGCCCTGGATGCTGTAAGAAAGAATGCTGAGCAAGCCATGAGGAGCAAGCCAGGAAGCAGCACTTCTCATGGCCTCTGCTTAAGTCTCTGCCTCCAGGTTCCTGCCTTGAATTTCTACCCTGACTTCCTTGGATAATGGACTGTGATGTAGAAATGTAAGTAAAATAAACCCTTTTCTCTACAAGTTGTTTTTGCTCATGGTGTTTTTATCACAGTAATAGAAAGCTAACTAAGACACTGTCTCATTAGGTATATCTGTCAGGACAGAGGAGGTCATGCTGTATAACAAATGGCTTCAACATCACAGTATTTCAAAATAAGAGATTTATTGACATACATGTTATTTTATCTTCATATTATTGTACATTGACAGGGGCTCTGTTCCATGACATCTCGTTCCCAGAGGCTGAGAGAGGCCTCCTGCATTTTCATTACTCATCATAACAGAGTGAAGGGACACATCAGGAGGAACTATGAAATGCTTCCACCCAGAGCTGACATATCTTTTGCCCATGCCATTTACAATAGTGTGCCTGACTTTAAGGAGACAAGGAAACCCAGTTCCTTGAACATTGAATCCTGGAGGGAAACAGCATTGGAAACATCACCAGGTTAGATGGAATTCATCTTGAAGAGGAGCACTGAAAGAATCTCTTACATCACTGAGTATTTTAGAGACGATGGTTCCCACAATCATTACTGTTCTTGGAATATTCTAGGCCACAAGGCAGACTATCAAACAACAGAAGCTGCCATACTGTACAATGCCATATCATGTGCAATGTTCTTACTATCAAGACATGCAAGTGTAATCCCTGAGGGTTATGGGGAAAGGAAAAACAACAACAACACATGTCACCATGAAAGGATGCCTTAGTGGCAAATGAAGACCAATATGGAAATGTGCTATGGGATGTCCCCAGAACTCAAAAGGTTTAGCAGTCAGTGAGAAATACTTCCTCAGAGTTGTAAGTTGACTTTGTCAGAACAATGTCATTCCTCTTAAATAGTTTAAATTTGTGTGTTACTATATCTAAATCTGATGCATAAATCTCAAGCCTGTTTTATACTTGTCATTGTAGGAGGCACTTGGCAATTGTTTGTCAGTATTGAACTCTCTTCCTGTGACTATGTTATGCTTATCTTGTGAATTAAGGTCTACTTCCTTATGGAGAAAGTAGAAATGGCAAGCATTTGCTTTTGTCAGACTCCCTTGCAGCTAGAGAAAAAAATCACATGACTTGAGTCTACCAGTAAGATACAAAATTTTGATCAGAAGCATATGATAGAGAATATTATAGAGAAGCCTTTCAGAGAAGGTTAGCAGCTATGTTTCTCCTTCACTTGAGTCAGGCCCAGCATCTGGGGTGTCACCCAGGAGCAGGGGTTCTGCAAAGAATGGGTGTCTACACCAGCAGGAACATCTCATCAGGCTCAGTAGGACAAGTGCTATCATTTTATTTGATATTATAGGTCCTCTATCATTATTCTCTTTTCTTCCATGAAAGCCAGTAAGTCGCTTCACAATTTTTAAATGTTTTCTCTTTAAATAAGCAACCATTGTTTACTGTGTTTTCAATATATATACAAACATTCAAGTAATGTTAAAATTAATTTGTGTCAAAGTGTGTCATACACAAGAAACACACACAATAAACCCTTTTAAAGAATAGGGAAAATACACTAAATTAGAGAATAGCCAATCTGGTAGGACACTTCATATTTTAAAATGGGAAGCCTGGGTGTGCATCAGGAGAAGGAGCTGCCTAGGATTCCACAGCAGGTGAACTATGGTGCTCACACCAACACTTGGATTTGTTGTTCTTGGGCCCCAAGTGCCTTCTAACAGGGCAAGACAGCTTGGGCAGCACCTCTTTCTCGAGGGCCAGTGGCAGACACCCAGCAAGCTTTCTGCCCCCTTGCAGCTGCTCACCTCAGCATCCTGGCAAAGGTACCCCCTGATTGAGCTCTAAGATTGATGGCCAGACTGAGACCCAAAAACAAGCAGGGAGCGGGACAGCAGGCTTTGCCCTGGAGCCACTAGACAATCACCATGAAGTTCCTATCCCTCCAGTAAACAAGCTGTTGTGCCTTGGAGAACCTGGTAATAGCAGGTCCTGCCATCCTGCCCTCTCTTTGCAGGGAAGGGCTGCAATTACTGCCTTAACTGACTCAGAAACCTCTGGTGAAAGGTATACATTTCCTGAAGTACATACAATCTTTGCAAACTTTCTCCTACACTCCCTTCTAGATCTGGGGGCTCTAGTTCCCTCCTTGCAGCTCCACCCTTAAAACTGCTCTTAGAATTGTAAATAGCCCACACTTCAGAGGTTCCTCAGAGCCCTGCTTCAGAGAATATAACTGCAGCCTTCCTTCTCCATAAGCAGGGGAGGCTTTATTAAATGTGGCTCCTGTCTGCCCCTCACTGGCCCCAGCACCTCTCCATCAGAGAGCCAGCACTCTTGGTGACACTGAGATCTCATGAAGGACCTCCTTGATAATGTAGATTCCTGGGGACCCCAGAAGGGCTTCTTCATGAAGCCAGTGGTTCTGAAGCTTTTATAAGGAGCCTGTTAATCCAGGCATAGTCCCACACCTCTAATCCCAGGACTCTGGAAGCTGAGGCAGGAGGACAGTGAGTTTGAAACCAGTATGGACTACATAGCAAAGCACTGTGTCAAAAACAAACAAAAAATCCAAAGCTTATTAATAACATCTCTGTCCAGACAGGAGTTTAACGGCAGGACAAATATCTGGTTTAAGGCAGTTCCTGGCACTCACTGCCCAATGTGAGTTCTGCAGAGCTGAGATGTCTGCAGTATGGCACTGCCTGAGTGTGTCTTAGCCACTGTGAGTCTGTTTCCCCTTCTGTAAAATGGGGTGATGACTCCCTTAGCCAGGGTAAGCTAGGCTCTGATGAAATAGCAAACAATCTCTACATCTCAGTAGTTCCCAGCAGCATAGATTCACTGCTCACTTGTGCTGCCTAGCCACTGCGGGTCAGTTAGGGGTCTCTGTGTGTTAGAAAGCTTCCCCTCACTGTAAAACAAAACAGAACAGAACAAAACACACCAAAGAGGAGTGGAAGACAGCCGTGTGGACAATAAATTGCTTTGAAATCATGGAGGACAGAGTTTGGATCCATCGTCCCACATAAAAGCCATGTAGGCTTGGCAGCCAGCTTCAGGGACTCTGCAGAGGTAGGGGATTCCCTGAGGCCGGGTAGCTAACTAGATTAGCTAAATTGGGGAGCTCTAGGCTCAGTGAGAGACCCTTCCCCAGTAAATAAGGAAATCAATTGAGGAAGACACCTGGCATTAACCTCTTCTCCACACACAAGTTAGCACGACTGGACACTCGTGTGTTCACACTTATGCACACATGTGGGGCATGTGTTTACACACAAAATATTTTGTAAGGAAATACTTGAGAGAATCAGCTTACAAAGGAAGAATGCAAAACAGAGGAGAAGAGGAGGCTGGGGCCCAACTATCCCCTCAAAGACCTTCCCCATGATAAACCCCAGCTCCCAAAGTCTCCAGCACCTCCATGCCCTTCTTTAACACACTGGTTCTCAGGAGACACTTCAGCTCCAAGCTGTGTTACTCTGCATGCTGTATTCAGAGCGACCACTGACTCTGGTGTTGCTGGCTGGTAGGTTGCCTGACAAAGGTACAGCCAGCCATTAAATGCTCTGGCCTATAAATAACATATGTCCCTTCTGCTCATCACCCATTGGAGAGCTAGGCAACTGGCTCATCCAATTGCAAAGTGACAGGAAGCTCAGAAATGTGTGGTGAACTGTGGAGGCCTACCATAATAATCACAGAACAACCTCTAGGGATGTGGAGGGGATTAAATGAATTACATTTCTAATATGATTTATTTCAGTATAGGTTGTCAGTATTATAGTAATGATGATGGTGTTGATGTTCATTATTAGTAAAATTATTAACATGGAATCCAATTAGAGACTCCAGAGATAGCCAGTCTAAAATGCTTGCCCTGCAAGCATAAGGATCAGAGTTCAATCTCTAGCTCCTCAAGCTTCACCTGAGGGTGAAGTGCTGGAAAGGCAGAGACAGGTGGATCCTTGGGGCTCACAGGTCAGCCAGCCTAGTCTAATCATCAAGCCCTAAGTCCTAGTGAGAGACTATTTCAGAAAGTAAAGTAGGTAAAATGGGCATAGTGGAGCGTGCCTTTGATCCCAGCACTAGAGAGGCACAGACATGTGGAGCTCTGTGAGTTCAAGGCTAGTCTGGTCTACAGAGTGAGTCCCAGGACAGCCAAGGCTATGTAGAGATACCCTGTCTTAAAATAGATAGATAGATAGATAGATAGATAGATAGATAGATAGATAGATGATAGATAGATAAAAAGTAAAATAGAAAGCTCCTAAGGAATGACACCAAAAGTTGCTTTCTGACATCCACACATGAACAAACACACACACACACACACACACACACACACACACACACACACACACACACTCATACACACACTCATACACACATACACACACACTCACACACACATACACACATACACACACATACACACACACACACACACACTCACACACACACACACACACACACACACACACACACACACACACACACACACACACATGGGAACCCTCACTCCCCACATATAAATAAGCCAATTTAACTGTCAATGAAAGAGTAATCACCATTATGAATTTGCATTACAATTATTACTAGAAAATCTATGCATACCTTGTAATTCCAGCACCCAGTAGGCTGAGGCAGGGGGACACCATGATTTAAAGGCTAGTCTGGGCTACATATTCAATTCAAGGCAACCTATAGGACCATGTAAGAGATGAAGGATGGGAGGATGGGAGGATGGGAGGATGGGAAGAAAGGAGGGAGGAAGGGGAGGAGGAAGGAAGAGAGGAGGAAAAGAAGGGTGCAAGGGAGCGAGGGAGGGAGAAAACCTGAAAGATCAAATTTGATGTGCAGGAGTGAGGGGGAACAAGAAAGGGAAATGAAAGTGAACACTATCAAAATACATTAAATTCATTAAAATGTCCTAAGGAAAGCCATTATTACATATAATTAATACACACTAACCAAATTTTTGAAAGGGTAAAAATAATTGGTTCAATTCGGACTTTGTCACTCATTTGCTGTGTGATCTTAGGAAACATGGTACTGGTCTCTGAGCCTCCATTTCCTCACTTGTGCAGCCCAGTCTTGAACTCAATACCTAGCAGTGAGCTTGGAGAATGAGTAGAATGTTGGGAGGAGACAAAGGACTGGTTTTACTTACCCCCAGCAGGTGGAGTGGCTGCACCCCTTGGCTGTGTGCTCAAGAAAATGCTGGACATTGGAGCTGTCTGCATCAGGCTGACGAATCTCAATCCCTAAATTATAGGTGACAGTGGCTTCTTAAAGAGGAAATGAATTGCTGCAACACAATCCAGCCATGTTGCATCGATATGATTAGCTAGTCAGCCATGATGTGTAGTCATTCGCTTTGATTTTTAAGTACCCGTTAGCAGCCAGCCCTAATGAGGCGGTTATAAATTGATTAGATTCCAAGATTCAGCACAGTTCACAGATTGTTTCAGAAACCCGTCAGGATCGCAGGACTGTCATCTCACTGGATTTAGTGATTGCTGGAGAAAGTGTGCATCCCAGCCAGATACAATCACATTTGTCAGCATGATCCTTTTAAGCACAATTCAATTAAAGTGTTATTCTCTAATTTTATTAGAATTGGAGCCCAGAGCTAATGCAGGCTCCCAATATTGCATCAGGAGGGGAGTGTGCACAGTTTAATTTCCCTAATTGGAGTTTAGTGATCTCACATCTTTTTCGTATCTTAATTCTTGGGATAATCTCCCACTTTTGCACCTGCTACAATTCCTTTAATGGAAACTAACAATCAGATGTGATGGTTCCGCTTCACATGGATTCCTGGGGTCACTTTTGTTCACTGAAGGGACTTTGCACATCTGGATCCCTTGATTCTTCTGATCTTTTCCCACTGATCTTGGCCTTGACCTCCTCAGTTTCGGAGGCTCTTGCCCAGATATAATCTACTTAACTACCAGGCTGGCAGTCTCACAATAGGAGAGTTGGGGGAAAGTATGGGCCCTTGAGCCAGCCTAGGTTTGGGTCACAGCTCCACCATTCACTCATCCATCTACTCATGTGCCCAACCATCCACCCATCTACCCATCCACCTGCTTACCCATCTACCCATATGGCCACCCATACACCCATGCACTCAACCAGTATTTAATGGGTTAGTGGGTGTTTGCAATATTCCAGGCACTGTGTTAGGTATTGGGGGTCCTCCATGAAAAAAATAAAACATAGCCTCCAACTTCAGGGAACTTACAACCTGCTGGGAGAGAGAATCACAAAATAGTAACCATCCCATTAACTAGATAATCCACATTGAAACAAGAGATGGGAGAAAAAGAACGATGGAAGAGAGACCTACTCCAAAAATGAGAGTAAGGAAGGGCTGCCTCCATGATGATGTAACATCTCAGCCGATACTCCAAGGGATTCTGGTAGTCTGTAGACCCATAGTGAGAACAAAGTGAAGGATCATGGACCCTCCCTCCGGCTGGAGCACCCTCTCCCTATCCCTAGACAAGTGTCACCTACGGTTTATTGGAAGAATCCCAAAGTAAAAAGAAACTTGTATCACTTATGGTGCTAAACCTGGGCCTTTTGGATTAAAGGAAGTAGAAACTATCAAGAAATTAAGTTATGCAGGACAGGTAAGCAGGGTCCGATCCCAAAGCGCCTTGTAGGCAGGTCAGGTAGGAGCTTAAATGCCTCCTCCATTCATACTTGGTATCCAGAAGGGATTTTTTTCCTTCTTTTCTTAATGCTGATTTTAATTTTGATTCTTTGGTTGTTTGAAGTTTTTGGTGTGTTTGTTTGTTATTTTCTCAGGAGACAAATACAGCTCCAATGGCCTAGATTTTGCTACCCTCTTGCCTTACCCCTTGAGTGTTGGGATTTTATGTGTATCACTACATCAGGCTAGGTGTGACTATGGCATCCCTTGCAGGTTCCAAAGAGTCCAAGGATGGATGTTCAGCTACCTGGATATCCAGTTGCAGGCCAAGTAGAGATGACTGTCCTTTTATTGACATTGCTGCCACTGTGATAACATGAGTTGTTGAGTGTTTTGTTACCAGTTTTGTACTTTCTATAGGTAGCCAACACTTTATTGTCTGCTCTTCTGGTAGAACATTCCAGAAGAACCCATTACACTGTGGGGGAGGGGATCATTTTGGGAGGATAGAGGGTGCAGGGAAGTGAACCTGGTGCCTTGCACATACCAAGCCCAAGTTTTATCATTGAGCCACACTGCAAACAGGCATTTGTAACTTCAGCCTTCGAGTAACAGGCAGTCAGATTACCCAGCAGCCAGCATACGATGCTGTATCTCTAGCATCCAGCATGCTGATGCACACACAGGATTTGAAGTTCTATCTCTTTTGAAGGCCCCCTCACTTGCCTGTGGAAGGTGAAGTAGAGAAAGCAGGCGTGGATGGCAGCTAGGGTCCCGTACAGAGACTTCCACATGAGAGCTGAGCATGGATGGCTTTGACAAGGAGGAAGCAGTAACAACACCAGAATGGGGAAAGGGTAGAAGCCAGACTCTCATTTCTCATATGACCCTAAACTTTCTGGCTGACCTCACCAATCCAGTCTCTTCATCTCTGAAATGAAGAGCTCTGTCTCAAATGGGGGTCTAGAAGTTACCTTATACTGGGCTGGGAATACACTACTGCCTGGCAGTTGGGCTATATGTGGATGGACACCCCATTAGTTTGGTTGGAATTATCTTCTAAGCCATGACAGCCATCATCTGCTCTTGACCATTTCTTCTCACTTGGTGCCAGAGGCCTTGCTTATCTACCTAGATGCACAAGATGTCATCCTGAGCCAAAATCCCACAGATTTCCCTCTTCCTAAACCTGAGTTGCAGGGGCTAGCAAATTTTTCTGAAACCTAATGCAAACTCAGTACCTCTAGTGGAGTGAGCAGAGTTCCCTGCTGTTACTGTGGAAGCTTCAGTGAGAGCCCGAACCCACCCTGGAAATCCAGGACAGAGAAAGCTGTGTCAGACAGCCATGCTCTGATCACGCACTAAGCTGAGACCATTCTGGTCTCTCCTGGGCCAAACCTACATTCCAAACAGTCTTTCCCTTGATAGAGATAGGAAAATAGCTATATGCTCTGTATGGACACCCAGGTACAAGTCTGTCTACACATAAGCTCACTGAATGTTCTCAGCCATAGGAGGGAGATGTACTTATTTATGTCCCTTTGACAAGTGGAAAGACCTGGGGAAGGTAAGCAACTTGTTCGAGGTCTACCAGTTAGCCATAGAGGACAAACTCAGCTTAGCTGACCTCTAACTAGCAGAGAGAACCACTTGCCACCAAACTCTTCTCCCCACTTCCAGCCCTGGAGCTTAGAACCTGGAAAGGGCAGAAGTTGGAGCTTCACCCACATGAGCGGAGTGTCCAGAGCCCTGTGGGCATCACACACTCTTCTGTGTTAGACAGGTCCAAAGCAGCCTAGTGCCCTCCAGCAGACAATGGCTGGGGCCAGTAGCTGCCTTCAATTCTGACACTGATGTAGTGGAGAAGCAGATAGGGCTGGGTTACCTGCTTCTGGTCTCTATGAAGACCTCATCCCAACAATGACCATCTCTGAGTGACAGGCAAAGGAATACCCTCTTGATCAGAAATAGTCTCCCACCAGGCGGTGGTGGCACATGCCTTTAATCTCAGCAGAGGCAGAGGCAGGTGGATCTCTGTGAGTTCAAGGCCAGCCTGGGCTACAGAGTGAGTTCCAGGACAGCCAGGGATTCACAGAGAAACCATGTCTCAAAAAAACAAAACAAAACAAAACAAAACAAAACAAAACGAAAGAAGGAAGGAAGGAGGGAGGGAGGGAGGGAGGGAGGGAAGGAGGGAGGGAGAGAGAGAGAGAGAGAGAAAGAAAGAAAGAAAGAAAGAAAGAAGAGAGAGAGGAAGGAAGGAAGGAAGGAAGGAAGGAAGGAAGGAAGGAAGGAAGAGTTTCCCATGACCTCAGAATCAAACCTCAGGTCCTTTCCATGTCTTTTTCACAAAGCTTTGGAAGACCCAGCCTCTGCTACACCTCTAGCTCTGTCTATCACTCTCTGTGCCTGGGCTCCATGCACTCTGGCCTCTTTGTGCCTCCTTCCCTCTCTAGGTACTTGTTGACCTTCAATCTAGAACATTCTGGAACATTCTTCCTGCACAACTGCTTTCAAATGCAAATTTAGATGTCATTCTCACACAGGCTTTCCCTGACTAGCCGATGAGGAGTATCTCCTTGTCCTTGTCTACATATCTACTTTTCCTATAGCACTTAAAGACATCTAATATCATCTGACATGGATTTATATACTTCTTTCTGTCACAGAAATAGGACTGTCTTTACGAGTTTCACCAGTGACCCTGTCCAGCACCAGCCACCCTGCATGATTGATAAACACTTGCTGGATGGACAGACACCATGAACTGGCAATCCCTAAACTACAGACTGCTCAGTCTGGAATGATCCTCCAAAAAGAGGCCGAGCCTCTAACCATTCACTAAGATAAACTCAGGTCCTGGAACCAGAAGAGATCCATCCCCTGCTGGAGAGCTGGGTCACAGACCTGGCTTTGAAATAGGTTTTAAAATAAAATACTATATAATTAAAAGACACACCGTGGGAGTGGGAAAAACAACAACACTAATTTGGCCATCTAGCATCAGGTGGAGTGGACAGCGTTAGTCAACTGGTTAGCTCTCAAAGAAAGATCCCGATCCAGAGAAGCCGCGGGTCAGCCAGTGACCTGGGCAATGACAGCAGCTGCCTAATCCCTTTCTTGAGGTGTAGCCTAGGAATCTGGCAGCGGGGCCAAGCTCTGACACAGATTTGCAGACAAGGACCATGGTGCTCACCCACTCTCAGAAAGCCCTATTAAAATCTGAATCCATTGCTAACGTGTAAAATCAGATAAGCTGTGAAAAATCCGCTGCTTGAACCATGAGAAGACTGGGCGATGCTGACCTGATAAAGGTGCTGCAAAAGCTGATAATTCAGTGAGAAGGAGAGGCAGGCCAGTGACTGCAGGGGACCAAGGAGGAAGTGTAGGGTCAGAGCTTTGCTGTGATAGACGCTGCAGACAGAGGAGCAGCGTACAATGGGAGACCCTGCCAAACGCGGGACTGACAAGGGGCCCAGGGCAGACACAAATTCTTCTAGACCTATCACTCACAATTACCAAAGCTAGGAAAATACTGGCTTCTCTTGTCTTCCCGCCCACAACTTCTCACCAGGACCTCCCATTGGCTGGACCCGGCAGACAAAGTAAAGGATTGTGGGAAGTGTAGTTCGTCTTTACCTCGAACAGGAAGGCCAGAAACTGCAGAGGGTTAGACCCAAAAGCAAACCAGCTGGTTGCTGGCCACCTTTTTTTTCTGTACACACAGGTGCTATTTGTGCAGCCAGTGGTCTTAGGGGACCCATCTTGGTATCTGGGCCAATAAACAGGCACATGCGTGACCCACACTGATGACAGAAGGCCAGAAACCGAGCAAGGAAGGCCATATGCATGTTGTTTTCCAAGGACCTCTGAGAAGCAGAAGACGCAGACCCAGAGAACCCCACAAAGGAGGCAATCAAGTATAAACTGGTAGTCCACGTGCATCTGCTTCAGGTCTGAGCCGTGCTTCCCTTTATGCCCTTCTTTCTCTGGGTCCTTTGACCCCCACTCTCCCCCATGAAGACTCAAAATAATCCTTACGAGCTCTGTATCCACTGCCTTACAGGCTTGGTCTGGTAGAGGTGGTGCCTGGTACAACCCAAGAGTGGACACGTGAAAGGACAGACAAACGCATGTCGAACTGTCTGTCCTTGGTGCTTCCTAAAGTGTTAACTCTTATGTAAACACACGAAGGGAATGGTACTGCTCTCCAGTTGCAGATGAGGAAGTCTGGGCCAAGAAAGTTATTTAGCTGAAAATAGACTAGTCAATAAAGGGAATAGTCTGGCTCCAGGGTCCTTGGGCTCTCCTGCCTCCCTGGGGCTCACTGAGCAAGGCAACAGGGTGCCATAGACTCTAGGGTAGGGGAGAGTATCTGGAGAAACATGGGCCTTAGGGACCCCAAACAGCACAGAAAGCTGGGTGTTCACTGGTGATGCTGGGACACTGATAACTTGGAACAAGATGCTCCTTCTCTGCTCTCCCTTCCTCCCAGCCACATTCTGTACTCTGGGCTGGAGCTGTGTGAGGGGGTCTCATTAGTGGACACCCCAGGGTGCCCAGTTTCACATGCTGATCATGTAGAAGGTGGGTACCTTGTTATGGGCAGTGCTGATCACACTGTCAGGAAGTGTAAGGGGTCAGCTTTGGGAGCCAGGCCAAGGCCAATCAGAAGAAGTAGAAAGAGAGATATGCAGTTAAAATAAAGAAAAAGCCTGAAAGGAGGTGGGGAGGGAGGGACCTGGTAGACTTAAGAGAGACAAGAAAGACAGACATGCTGGAAAAGAATATATATATATTTAAGAGGGCAGAACTCTGAGCACACCCTTCCCCTCCCCGCTGTCCCTGCCTATCCCAGTGTGCCTCCCCTGCCCAGCTGGTGACTAAGGTTTTCTATGAATAACAAATGTAACAAGACTGGCTTCTTGGGAAAAAAAAAAGATTTAGGGAAATAATTAAATAATTTTCTTTTTGAGCACTGGCCAAATAAGATTATTCTAGGCTCTTTGCTTCCTAGGATAAGGCTAGTGGAGGGTCAAAGAGGGAAATAGGACCAGATTCAGCCACAGGCCTGCTGGGTAGGGCAAGTTCTCGGCCCATGCCTGTGTGTTCATTCTCTCTCCCTCTTCCCCAACCTCCACCTCTACCTCCATTTTAGTGTGTGACCCACCTAGTCAAAGACTTAAGACAAAGGATGGTGAAAATGGCATGTGACCATGGGAGAGGCATGGGAGGAGTAGCAACAGGCTACAATCTAGCCTTCATAGCACATGCATACACACACAAACATACAAGAGCCCAAAGAGCAATTGTGATGATGAAGCGCTAAGAAGTCCTGGAATCTCCAGCAAAGCCTTAGCCTTATACCTGTGTCCTTGAGTCCCTGGGCTCAGCCTAGTCACACCCTGCCTATTGGCTGTGGGCAGGTATGAGGCTAGGGAGGGTGTGTGGGTCCATGAGAACCAGGCATTGGCCTTCCCCCCCAACCCCCAAGGAGCAGCTTTGTTTCATGACTCTGCAGCCTGGTTCAATGTTCCCAGGAAGAACCCCCAAGAGAGATGCTCTGCAGACTTTCTTTGCTTTCTATTTTTGAGAGTGAGGGCACTGTGGGAGCCTTCACTGTAGGGTGCTAACCCTGCTTAGGTGTGGCTTCCTGCCTCTAGCCCTCCCAATTCCCTCTCTCCTATTTCTCTCTTCTATCCTTGAAAAAACACTTACAGTAACCAAACCCCAATAAATCCCCCCCCCACGCAGATATGTGTAGGACAGAAGATGACCCATATTGATTCTTAGGATGGAAACAGTACACCTGGGGGGGGGGGGGCAGAGTCTGTCAGTGATCCCAAATTGCCAAGTAGTCTAAGCTAGTTGACCAGTAAGCCCCAGGGGTCTACCAGCCTCTTCCTCACCAGCTGCGATTATAGGTGTAAACTATCGTGGCTAGCTTTTGTTTTTAATGTGGATTCTAGAGACTGAACTCAAGTCTTTTGTTTTTGCAACATAAACACTTAACTGACCAAGTTATCTCCTTAGCCCCATCTTTTAACTTCTGTAAACATGTCGAGGAGCAAGGTAAACGATTCTCTGCCCTGTTGGGACCTCATTCTACAGAAAAAAACTGTAAAAGACAACCCACAACACTATTTTAAACAACATTAAGAATGGGAAGCAAAGAATATCCTAGGGCCATGGAATGTATAGGGGCATCAGTCACTAGGCTGGACATTTGGGGCCAGCATCATGAAGGGGACATTCTGTGAGCAAGTGGAAAGAGTAGGGGAGGGGACAGGATGTGTAGGAAGGCAAGACTGGACAGTTTACTCAGGGGGAGATGGGAGCTCCCAGTGGGTCAGTGTGGCACCTCCAGCTATAAAGCCATGGATGTAGAGACCAGGTCAGGAGCTCTGGGGAGGCTGAGGCAGCAGGCCAGGGAAAGGGAGCCAGACTGGAGGCAATAGAAATAGAAAAGTGGGAGTGGAGACTGCGGCATCCTGGATAGACTTTGCAGGTAGGCTGGCAGAATTTGCTTAAGAATTGGATGGTGTCATCATCTTTGGATACCCACAAGTGAACCTCAGAGGAGACATGGGTGGACCAGGAAAGCTCATCTCCAACCTGGTGGCCTCCACCTGGATGGCAGGGAGGCAGGAGTCGGGCTCCTGGCCCTTCCCTCCAGGCAGAGAGGAATGCACCCTGTCAGAACACTTATTCCTGCCACCCCTGCAGGGCGCTTTTGCTGAAAAATGTGATCAACTCCCTTTTTGCACAGGGGAAAAAAATATGCCAGGATTTCCATTGATCCATCCTGAATCAATGCTTTTAAAAATCTTACGCACATTTGGCTTAAGAGCCAAAGCATGCATTTTATGTTTTGACATCGTGTCATCGATTGGAGGCGTGCGTCTTGGCCCCACCTGCCCAGGCCCCCACCCACCCAGGCAGCTGGCCTGGTCGCACTACGTCCTTAATGGCATTGCCCCCACCTGCCCCTTCCAAGCCTGCCCTGGCCCCCAGCACGGCCCTTTCTCGGGTTTTTGAAAGGATCGATAAGGTGCAGAAGCCTCCTGCTGCTGCCTGTCACTCACACACCACCCTGCCATAAATTATGCATCTGCCCCTCTCTCCTTCTGTCTCTAATTTCAATTGCGTTTGTTGATGGCTCTACGATGGTTGGCTTTTCTCAGCCTCGGAGGCAGGGATGCTGTTGAACCATGGTAAAAACATGGAGCATGGGCAGGAGGTTTAGGAAGGGGGCAGAGATGCTCACCATGAATGTCCAGAGAGATTTCTAAGAGGGATGGCCTGGGACTGAGAGCACTAAGCTCTGGCCTGTGATCTTGGTGACTTCTCCTTGGGGCAAGAGTGCATCATAACCCACCCTCAACCTAGGAGCTGAGGAGGAGAGGCAGAGTGACCTGAGGTTATCTCCAGCTGGGTCTCCTCTGAGGCTCTGGAGCTGACAGGCACTTTGCTGAGGGTCACTGTGTGACAACAGTGACTATGGGCACAGCTTTGGCTTGCTGGGAGTTGGGCTTCCTCTATCAGGGGTCCCTAGAATACCTCCCCTGAGTGGTGTGTTCAAAGAACGGGAAGCTGGAGGCTGGAGCCTGGTAGCAAAACACTCACTTGCCTGGCAGGGTGATGACCTGGGTTCCATCACCAGTGCTGAAAAGAAAAAGACAAAAACAGACAAATAAACAAAAAAAAAAAAAAGCTGAAGCCTACAAGACAGTCTGTCCCTTGTTCACTGTATGACAGGACAAGCTCTTCCTTCCTTTGAATGTATCAAAGTGGCTGATTTGTGTCTCCCAATGTGACTAGTCTCTGTCATATTCATGACAGTCTTACTGGATCAGGCAAGTTTACAGAGTGGCCCACTGAGGGCTGAGATGTGAAGTCAGTTGTTCCAGGTGGAGGAGCTGGAGGTGAGGGAGCTGGGTCCAGGCTTCTCTGGTGCAGAGACAATGCTTCTTCTGTTCTCCAGTGCTCTGAAAATCTGTCCCCAGCTCTTTGCACCCTTGTCTGCTGTTAATCTCCCCCATCCTTCTAGGGATCTCCTCCACCTCTGTCTAGTCAGGCCTCTCCCCTGTGCTACCCCTGTCACCCTGTCTCCACACCCAGTGGCATCTCCTCTTTATGGACATCAAACTGGTAGTCAGTGGTTGGATTGTTTTCCCTATAAAACACACTGAAATAAAGATCTAGGCATCTAGGCCGGTGGTCTCAAGTGTTACCTCTGCCTTGAAGTATGTCCTGGAGCCAATTCTTTCATCCATTGTGACCACAGTTTTCCTCCTCTGTGAAATGGGTTTTCACAGAGATGCACACTTCATACACCTTGTGAGGGAGACAGGAGAGGACAAGGAAGGCATGGGGAAATTTTCAAGGTGGAATTAGATAATGAGGCCCAGGATAAAGTCTGTGACTCTTACCAGCTTTCATCAGTTCCTGGATTCAATCCCCAACACCACCATATAAGGAAAAGTAGATAATGTCTAAGGATAATGTACTTTGAAACTCCAGATGTACATGAAACCAACTGGCGCAACTATTTCTGCGACTGTTTTAAAAGTCCTGTGCCATAAACAGGAGGACTCCATGGTGCATGCTGCACAGGCAGGGCAGCCTGAGTTTAGCTCTCCAGGCCTGGAGATGGGCACCTGCAATCCCAGTGTGGAGAGGATGGGGAAGGGCTCCCTGGAAGTCAGGTTCGCCAGTCCCTGAGCTCCAGATTCATTGAAAGATCTTGTCCCAGGGGAAAAGGTGGAGAGGGCAGGCTAGATGGCTCAGCAGTAAAGGTGCTTGCAACCAACCCTGATGATATGAGTTCGATCTCTGGAAATCCCCCAGTGGATGGAGAGAACTGACTCCTGCAAGTTATCCTTAGACTCACACACACACACACACACACACACACACACACACACACAAATGTTTTAAAATTTGGGGTACATTGTGATATACAAAGACACCTGGAATCAACCTCTGATTTCCACAGGTACAATAAGAAATAGACAGACAAGTAGATAAATTGTGCTGGTTAGCTTCGTTGTAAACTAGACACAAACTAGAGGGTCCTGGAAAGAGAGAACCTCAATTGAGAAAATACTTCCTTCAGACTGACCTGTAGGTAAGTCTGTGGGGCATTTTCTTGATTAGGGATTGATGTGGAAGGGCCAAGACTACTGTGGGCAGTGCTGCCCCTGGATATGTGGTCCTGGATTGTATAAGAAAGCAGGATGAAGATGCTAAGGGGGTGTCTTGGTTACTTTCTATCACTGTGGGAAGACACCATGATCAAGGCAATTTATAAAAGAATGTGTTTAATCTGGGCTTATGGCTTCATTAAGTTTAGAGTCCATGATAGCAGAGCAAAGGTATGGCAGCAAGAACAGCTGGGAGATCACATCTTGATCCAAAAGTAGGAAGCAGAGAGCACACTGGGAATGGTGAGAGTCTTTTGAAATCTCAAAGACTACTCCAAGTGACACACCTCCAACAAGCCCATATTTCCGAATGCTCCCCAAGAACTTCCACCAACTGGGAACCAAGTATTTTAATATCTGAGCCTTTGGGGGCCAGTCTCATCCAAACCACCACAAGGAGCAATCCAGTCAGCAGCATTCTTCCTCCATGGTCTCTGCCTCAGTTCCTGCCTCCAGTTCCTGCCTCCAGTTCCTGCCTCCAGTTCCTGCCTCAGTTCCTGCCTCCAGTTCCTGCCTCCAGTTCCTGCCTCCAGTTCCTGCCTCCAGTTCCTGCCTCAGTTCCTGCCTCCAGTTCCTGCCTCAGTTCCTGCCTCAGTTCCTGCCTCAGTTCCTGCCTCCAGTTCCTGCCTCAGTTCCTGCCTCCAGTTCCTGCCTCCAGTTCCTGCCTCAGTTCCTGCCTCCAGTTCCTGCCTCCAGTTCCTGCCTCAGTTCCTGCCTCAGTTCCTGCCTCCAGTTCCTGCCTCCAGTTCCTGCCTCAGTTCCTGCCTCCAGTTCCTGCATCGGCTTCCCCCAGTGAACTATATATCAGCTGTAAGAGGAAACAGAGCGAGCGTTTTGGCCATGGTGCTTATCACAGCAATAGAAAGCAAATTAGGAAATAAATAAATAAATCCTCCTTGCTGCCCATGGAGTAGGCCTCACCAGAGCATGGCAGGCGCTCCCATGGACACCTAGGGGAAACCCAGCAGCCAGCTTAGGCTGCTGCAATAATGACCTCTGCTTATAGGTCTCAAGGTTCCAACAAGAGCTGGGGCAGCTCTTGGAGCAACTGACAGCTTTAACAATCTTCTCTGAGTTCACTGTGTGAACTTTGCTGAGACCAATGTCTGGTACTTGCATTGGCCCTCAAGGAACCCAGGACTCAGAACTAGCATTGTATATCCCCACTTCCTAGAAAGAAAAAGTCACCAGACTGAGACCAAGCACAGGGAAACACTCATGTCCACCTACTCCTTTATTCATTCATTTTAGTTTAATGATTAAATTGATCTAGAAAGCACTTGCTACCCTGCCAAGCAGAATGCACAGAAGCTGCTACGTGTCTATCAATACATCCAGTCACCCACCCACAGCTCTTGAGAGGACCGTTTATATGCATGAAAGACCCTATTTCTTTCCAGATTTTGGACCAGCCCCTTTGGGCTTTACAGATCAATAGGAGTTCAGTCTTTCAGAATCTCAGTCTAGCAGAGAAGATGAAGAAGGACACTGATACATTTTGAATATTGATAACTGATAAGTCTAAAATAAGGTAGGTTAACATAACTCTAATATAACACATAGCAGCTATCCTTAACAATAAAAAAAAGATAAGGAAGAGGAAGAGGGTTAATGCAGAGGATAGGAGGAGACTGGGAAGTTGGGGCGCAGTCAACAAGCTTTGCTTGAGCGGTCAATCAGAGAAACATAGGAGTTGAGACACCTGTAATGGCTGCCCTGCCTGCAGGGGGCAGCAGTTACCCATCCCAGGTAAGTGTCCCACAAGTGGGTACAGGATTAGATCTACTGACTGTAAAGGAGGCTGGGAATCAACCCTCACCCCCACTCTCTCCCACTCTCTCTTACCCCGCCCCTCCACAGGACACTTTCTGTTTTTAAAAAGCATGGTTCAGTTGAACAATGCTGTGGGGCTGTGTTATAACAGGAAATAAAACTAGTCCCAGGAGGTTTTCCTGGTCACATTGTGGCCTTGTAAGAGGTAGAGGTGAGAAGAAAGATAATTGTCCTTAAATGTCCTAGCTGAGGGGACTGTGGACCAAAGGTACAGGAAGAGGATCTGCCAAAGCCTAGCCTAAATTGATTGGCAGGCATGCAAGAGAGACTCTAGTTCATGGGGCTCATTTTTACAGATTAGGAAACTGAGGCCCAGGGCATCAGATGTTCTTGGCTGTTAGACCACATGGAATGTGGAATGAGGACCAATTTGAAGCAGTAGGTTGGAGATAAATTGTAGAGGACTGTGAGAGCCAGGATAGGGGATCTAAGCTTAAATAAGCCCAAACTTCTATGAGTCAACACTCTGGGGTACTGTGATCCAGCCCTATGGATCCTCTACCTCATCAAACCTTCACAGTGGTTTTTTTCCATTCACACTGAGATTCAGAGGGTCAAAGCTGCATGACCCCAGTTTCCACAGCTGCAAATGGCAAAGCAGGTGTTCACACCTGGGTTTGTCTAACCTCCAGAATCTGTAGTCTTGACCCCTCCGTGACACATAAGAGAGAGGGGAAGCAGGGGCTTACAGAAAAGATTCCACTACCTGGACAGCTTTCTGATCCTTACCTCGTTGGCTCCCCAAATTCTCTGGTGTTTTATGGACTGGGAGATTGGGTTTCGTACTCAGGAGAAGCTCCACCTCCTTTTAAACACAGCTGTCTTGGAAGGTGGGGAGAAGGCATGTTCTAAACAGGAGTTGTTTAACTAATTGCCAATTATCTCTGAATAGGCTATGGTTTCCAACAGCTGGGAGGGATTTTGGTCCCTACCCACCGCCTATGCTGCTGGTACTTGGCATGTGGTGAGGAACTCTTGGCCTCTGGCTGCAGACAAGCCTGTGCTTCACCTTCCTCTATGCTTCTGTGCTGATGGGCCAGCATAGGAGGGCACTGACTGTGGCTGTAGGAAGCTGGGTACCCTCCCTTCCTCCCTCTCTGCTCTGAGTACCAGTACCTGGTACAGAGAAGGATAGGCTCCTCCCCTTTGACTTCTATCCATGCTACCATGCCCAGGGCACTGCAGTGTGTTCCTGTTTGTACAGGGTTCTTGCTCAAAACTAAGACCATCACGGTTTACCTCCTGTACCCCAAATCAATAAGAAGGCTCAAAAGAAAATCTAATGGGGGGGGGGGCTGAACGTAGAGGTGCATGCCTGTAATTCCAGTACTCAGAAAGCTGAAGCAGGAGGACCACAATTTCCAGGTCAGCTTGGACTGAGCAGTGAGGCCATCTCAAAAGAAGAAAAGAAAATCTAATGGAAAATGCCAGAAGACCCCAGGGCAGATGGGTGATGTTAATTGTCCCTTCTGGCCATATCTGCCAATTCCCAGGAACAGGCTGAAGGGGAAACCTTTGTAAATGTTAATCTCCTTATGCTAAAGATATTGAACTGTCTTTGATGTTCCCAAACGTGTTGACTCCTATCTTGGTAGAGGGTGTGTGGCCTCCACAGGCCAAACACTTGCTCTGTCTGTTGCTTCTCTCCAGGGGCTGAATGATGGGGTACTCACCTCAGCTTAAGAATGAACAAGGCCTCCTTGAAAGCCAAGGCTGGGGTGGGGTGCAAGCACGGTGACATTCAGGATCACCTCACCCCACTACTAGAAACTAAACCCAACCAGAGTCCTGATCTCCTCCACTAGATCCGAATGAATGAGCGCTCCTTACAAGCTCCTCCTGCTGATGGGAAGGGGAAGCTGTGTTCAGTGAAACACCAGTGTTTGCATTGTTTAAGATGCTGCCAGTTGCTGTAAGGACCCATGATGAACATGTATAACAGCTCAACCACAGTGGAAGTGTATCTGTCTTTGATGTCAAGCCAGAAATGGAGCTCCTGAGGAGGGAGGTCATCTCCAAGTGAAGACTGAGGGAGCCAGATGCATTCCATCTTGTGGTCCTTTGATTTTTCCATGTGTGGTTTCCAAGATGGCAGGATTTGTTGATAGCAAAGTGTGGGAGGAGAATCCTGTTCTTCTCTCTCTCCCCTCTTCTTCTCTCCCTCCATCCCAATCTACCCCCTTTCCCTCTCTCCCTGCATCTTTCTCTCTCTCCCTCTTTCCATCCACCCCTTTCCTCCCCTTTCCCTCTCTCCCTCCCTTTCCCCCCTCTCCAAATCTCCTCATCTTTCAGTTCTAGAGACTGACATTGGGGTCTTGCACATGCTGGGCAAGAGCTCTTCCACAGAGCTTAGGGGGCTATAACCACAGGTTGCATCCCTTCTCACCATCTGTCACAGGGAATCGTAAGGAAGGGACGATGGGGAAGGTAGTCCTTGCTGCGGAGATCTTTCCCATGGCCTATACCATAGAAATGGATGTGTGAATCCTTCCCACAGTTAGCCCATGTGTCACCTGTTGGAGCTGTGAGAAGACAGCTACAGACTGGTCGTTCAAGTTCCAAAATGTGGCTTTCTGAGCTTTCATCTTTCTGAGCTTGTTTGTCCAAAACTGCAGAATGGACGTGGTTGGTGCAGCATGGGAGGAGGTGAGAGCATGTGTGTATTATGAGCTGTTAAGTGTTGCCCTGTGGCTGTGAATGTATCCATCCACTACCTTTCTCATCACCAGGAGGCAATACCCGACAGAAACAACTGAAGTGAGGAATGATCCACTGGGACTTGACCTTTCAGAAGGTTTCAGTCTGTGATTACTCGGTCCTGTGTGCTTGGGCAGAACATCGTGGCAGTGGGAGTGTGTGACTGAGAAGCGTGCAACATGTGAGCGTCTCCACCTCCCTGTACAGGGGGCAGAGACTGCATCGGGAAAGGGGAGGGAAGGTCCGAGTCTCTATTTGCAGTGACCTCTTTTCAGTCAGGTTCCCCAAGAGTTTCCATAACCTCTCCAAACAGGACTACTAGCCAGGGACCGACCTTTAATGTGAAAACCTTTGAGAGAGGGGGCACATCGTATCCAAACCATAACAACTGAGCGGAACCTCATGGTGATTTAGGGAAAATAGGATGTAATTGGAACTGTATATAGATTCCAAGTTTCCCTTGGGGACAGGGTTGGGGGGCTGGCAACATTATGTCCACATTCCTATACGGTAACAATTAGCTGGAGCTGAATGTAGAAGGTATGTGGCAATGATAGTCCCTACAATCCCCACTATCCCACAGAGGACATGCTTTAGAGTCCCGCACCTCCCTCCCAGACCTCGCCCCCAGCACTAGAGAGTGCTGATGAAGCAGTTCCGAGCTTCAGCAATGGTTTAGTTTTACTTTTGTGTTTTCAAAGGCACTTAGTCTTTTCCAAAACGTGCGGGCCAACATCTCGCCAGATGCAGCAAGGGGTACAGGAGCATGCAGGCCACTGGCTTCAGGAGCTCATCAGCTCCAGAGTGGGCTCATTAACAGCTAAAGCCGAGGCGCTTTCCAGTGCTGGTGTTTTGTCTTAGAAGAACAATGTGCTCTTAATACCACACTACAAACTGCAGAATCCTGTGGATTTTTAGAAGATAACGAATAGGAGTTTCTGAAGAGGGTTTTATTCCAGAACTTGGAACGCTGTGAGTCTAGTAATATGGGTGGGAAGTTGGCCTGCTGGGACTGGTGCTGGCAAGAATGAATGACTGACAGCTGTAATTGATTGGCACCGGGTGAAGATGCCAGGGGTACAACTTTGCCGGGGCAGGCTGGCTATCTCCTGCCAATGTCTGCCTGGGTATTGCTGGGAAGGCAGGGGGTGAGCAATCAGAGATGGCTTTTAATGATCTGTTGACAGAAAGAAGTTAAGAAATGATTATAATGGGCAGAGCAAGGAAGCAAGGGAGCGGGAGAGGGGGAGAAGAAGAGGGATGGGGGAGGGGAAGAAGGATAAGGAAGAACAAGATGGAAAAGAGAAAGGGCAGGAGGAGGGAAGGTAAAAATAGAAACTTGGAGTATTATTATCTTTAAGGACAAGATAAGGTTTGGTGCTGTAACAAATGACCCAGTGTCTCAATGGCTGCAAACAAGTGTTTGCTTCTCCCTCATGGTATGCATCCATTAAAGGTTAGCAGAGGTTGCCATCCTACATGGTCTGTCTGAAGCTACTATCATCAGGAACAGAGTGGAGAGTGAACTGTGCAGCATTTTAGTATCTCTCTAGAAGCAACACTTTTTGCTTATATGATGTATCTTGTGTTGGAAAGTGAAGCCACCTGGGAGGACAACCAGGATGCCTGGATATCTATCTCTCTGATGATCCTAGGTCTGGAGGAGATCTGTTATTGCTGGGACTCTTGGGGTTACAAGTAATAAAAAGTGAAACTTGGACTACTGAAATGAACAGAAATGCTGACTCCCTCAACCAAAGTCCAGCGAAAGCCCCAGCAGTCTTCAGGCAAAGGTTAATGCAAAGGGTCAAAGCCTCTAAGACCTGTCTCCTTCCATGTTTCGGTTCTGTTCTCTTCCACTGGGACTTCATTCTCAGCTGTCACAGTCCTGGGATTCAAGCTCAGTGCGGTGTAGAAGGGTGGGAGACGTGGAAGCGTCTACTTCTCTTCAATTTTAATAACAGTATTATAGGCCTGGCTTTCCCCAGGCCAGGCTCTGTACTCAAAGGATGGAGCATTGGCTATGCCTCAGACACTTGTTTCTCCTTGGACCCAGAATTGAGTTAATAGCGTCCAAAGGATATGGATCCAGGGGAGAAGAAATGTGTGTCCAGGGAGAAAATCGGAGCCTAAGATGGAGTTTGGGAGTTTGTTTAAAAAGAAAACCAAACAAATCAAATGCCCTGTACCCACTGTTCTGGCCCAGTGGTTTGGTTGTTTATTGTTCTCTAGACATGTTTCAGGGGCTGCCTGTAAAAGCCAGAATAGCAGCCTGCCCTTTCTGTTTCTTTCAATAGGATCAATGGTACTTCGCTCATTATGGGCCTATCAGGAGACAATCTCTGGGGGCTATTGAGAGACATTAAATGTTTTAGGCAGGGAAATTATACTAGCATGTGAACTTGAAATATTGTTAGGAACTTCCATTAGGGCTGCTGCTCTCGGGTACCCTCCTCATCTGACCAGCCTGAGGTTCAGAAATGCAGAAGGCCTCTCTTCATGTGCACCTAGCCAGAATGGGTCCCACTGCCCATGACCAACAAGGAAAGCTTGGAAAGTGAGCCTCCTGCAAAGGGGGCATGGAATCATCATCATACGTGATTCACATAGAAGTAATTATTCTTTGGGGCTGGGTATATTATCACCCCAAACAAAATGAGATGTCCCTTAGAAAAAAGGGAGGAAGGAGACAGCTGGTGAGGGACTAGCAGTCCTGGTGGGCCAAGCTGGGGCTCATTGCAAGCTCTCTCAGGTGAGGCCTGGGCCCTCTGCTTCTGTTTGTTCCTTGAAAAGCTATGGAAGGGCCTGTGACAATCACCTTGAATCTTCACAGCAGTCCTATGAGGCAGGGAATGACACTTTGGCTTTAAGGTGCCTTCCTGAAGCCAGGTGTGGTGGAGTACACCTATATTTCCAGCACTCAGGAGGCTGAAACCGGGAGTCCAAGGCCAGCCTGGGCTTCAACATCAAGTCCCTGTTTTGGAAAAAGAAATATTCTTAACACTATGACTTTGTCTCATTTTGTGGGTGGAAAAACCGAGTGCTGGGCACCCAAGGCTGCACTAGTTACCTTTCCTGTGACCGTGACAAAATTCATGACAAACACTACCAAGGGCATGTTTATTGGGGCCCACGGTTTAAGGCAGAGGAAACCAGCCTGGGAGGGGGAGGAATGCATGTTCAAACAACACCAACACAATGGACCAGGAGAAGCCCTGAGACTTGGGCCTGAGCTGGAGCCTGGGTCAAGCGAGTAAAGGGCTTCGTAGGACACACACAGCAGTGCTGAGACTCTGTGAAGCTTGGGGTTTTGATATGCTAGTACTCTACACCTTCTCTAGCTCCTCTGCGGGGCCTGGACACAAAGAGTGATTAAGAGGCTAATGACCCAGTCTGTGGTGAGAGGGCCAGAGCTCAGAGGAGACACACACACACACACACACACACACACACACACACACACACACACACACACAGAGAGAGAGAGAGAGAGAGAGAGAGAGAGAGAGAGAGAGAGAGAGCACTTTGGAAAGAGAGTGCATACCCAGCCCCTGCACATCCCCCTCCTCTCACCAAATTGATGATGATCACTGCTTGCTTTCAGAGTCAGATAAATTTCAAGCTTAGTAAGTTCATTATTCTGCTCCCTTCCCATTGGAGAGCCAGGCAAACAGCTAGCTCATCCTTAGAGTGGCCTATCACTCTTTCCTGGATCTGTCTCCATGCAGAAAATGACAGTGAGACATTGTCAGGCTCTTTTCCTCCTTGGGTTCCTTTCAGACGACCCCTCCAGTGAAGCCTCCGTTTCTTTATCTGTAAAATGGGGACAGCAACTGCATCAGCACTTGCTGAGGTTCTTCTGACATCTTTTGCTGTGATAATTGGCATGTATGAAGTGCTTAATAAGGTAGCTATTATTACTGCTAACAGGATAATTGTTTAGGTAACATCTTAACTCTTGAACAGTGCAATTAGCAGCTTTCAGTAAAAGAAAGGGTGTTGGAACTCTTGTGTGTTTTGTATTTAACCCTCGGGGCAGACTTGGGACTCATGACTTAGAAATGTCAGAAGATGAAAAGATTTGACTGAATTCAAGGAGTTATGGATAGTCATTTCCTCCCCCTCTGAAGATTGCTAGTGACAGGTAGATAAGAAGCTAGACAGACAGGTAGTAAATTGTAAAAACTAAACGTATGCCTCCTGTTTGAAGTCCCGAGTGCTGTTTTAGAAAGAGAAAGAAAAAAACAGCTCCGCCGCCGCCGCAAGTCCCTGCTTGTGCGACAGAAGTTCACGGTGTCACCTCTGGGAGTTTTCATTATTCAGCTGTTTGGGGCATGAGTGATTGATGTAATTAAAGTTATTGGTAAAGAAAGACTCAGTTACCGAGGGACAGATGAGTCAGCAGGCAGTTTAAGTAATGAAATAATGTTGTAAGGAGTATTTCTTAAAATACATTTCTCATTTTGCTTTAAACTCAGGACTTCTAAAACATGGAAGGTCAGCAAAAAAAAAAAAAAAAAAAAAGATAGGACAGACTACATAGTCTGAGAACATCTCAGCTATTTCTCACCCTAAAAATGCCATCTCTGCTGGGCCTTTATGATCCCAGCCAACGTTTGTTACAAGGCTTGTATGCCTTGTCTCATTTACCACCAGAGGTGTACACACACACACACACACACACACACACACACACACACACACACTGCAATCTTACTGATGAAGATACTGATGTTCAGTGGATCAGAGGAACTCACCCAACACTCTCTTCATGCAGGGAGAGAAAAGAGAGAGAGATGGGCAGGAGTAAAGACATTGACTTAAGTGACATTACAGTTTGGTACCCAACATGCTTCACTTGGGAACACTAATGTCTGAGTTAGGGTTCTATTGCTGTGAAGAGACACCATGACCATAGCAACTCTTATAAAGGAAAACATTTAATTGGGGCTGGCTTACAGTTCAGAGGTTTGGTCTAATATCGTCATGGTGGGAAGCATGGCGTCATGCAGGCAGACATGGTGCTGGAGAGGTAGCTGAAAGTTCTATATCTGAATGCCACACCCGCCCCCAGTGACACACTTCCTCTTAACAAGGCCACACTTCCTAATAGTGCCGCTCTCTATGGTCCTGTGGGGGACATTTTTATTCACGTCATCACACTAAGCAAGGTCTCTTTGTCACTGCAGTTGTTGCCTCACTTATGAGCCATTAGATATAGGTAGCAGGGGGATGCTTGCAGGCAGACCTTCTTGAAAGGAGATGGCAGCCATCCATTTGGAGTCACCCTGGGGTCCCCAGAACCACCAACCCCACTACTTCCACACGTTTTGTTCAGAAGTGGAGATCTAGCTCCTATCCTTCCCTACCCTTTGCTGTAAAAGGCAAACTAGGCCAAGGCCTTTCTACCTCGAAAGGCTCCAGACAACAGAACAGAATAACATCATAGAGTAGGAGGGACTCAAGCTCCTCATCAGCAGGTCATAAGTTCTTCTGTCCGGACCTGGGTCCCCAGAAGCTTATCCTGGAATGAGGTTAGGAGTACTCCCAGGGGCTGGAGAGATGGCTCTCCAGTTAAGAGCACTGGCTGCTCTTCCAGAGGACCCAGGTACAATTCTCTGCACTCACATGATGGCTTACAACTGTAATTCCAGTTCCAGAGGAGCTAAAGCCCTTTTCTGGCCTCCAGGGGCCACAGGGATGTGAGTAATGCACAGATCGGGATGCAAACAAAACATTCATACACATTAAAAAGAAACTGGAAAAAAATCTTTTAAAAAAGAAAGGAAAAGAAAATTTTAAAAAGGAAGGAAGGAAGAAAGAAAAAAAGTCCTCAGAAAGTTGACAAGTCCTCAGAGGCAGCAGGTCATGAGGCTCTGCCACCCACTGGCTGTGAGATGTTAATAAGAATCTTCACCTCTCAAGTCCTCAGTTTCCATACCTGTAAAAGAAGCTGGTATTCTTTCCCAAAATGTGGTATCAACATGCCCAGTAGGCTGGAACTGTGGCAGGCCTGAAGTCCCAGCTCTTCAGGAGGCAGAGGCAGGAGGATCTTGAACCCAGGACTTCCAGGTCAGCTTGAACAACAGAGACAGCGCTGTCTGAAGCTGAAAGCGAAGAGAACACACACATACATACACACACTCACTCGCACACGCACACTCACGCACGCATGCACGCACAGAGAGAGAGAGAGAGAGAGAGAGGAGAATTTCATGTATTCCCAAAATACATAACTTTGAGGCCAGCATTCAAAGCAGAAGCAGTAGGAACTGTCAGAGACCCTGAAAGATGCTGGCTTCCTTAAATCCAGGGAGGGAAAGTTCATCTAGACCCCCTTTCTGTCACTGTCGTCTGTACCTGTCACAGTGGCCATAAAAACATTTCTCTCAAAAATTAGTACATGGTACAAAATTTGAAGCAATTGAGGATATAAACACCAGTCCCAACAGAGAGCGGGCCATGACTTAGATCTGGAGGGTGGAGCTGGAATCAGCTTTGAGGAGCCTTGAGCCAAGGAAGGGCTATCCTTGAGCCCAGCAGCATGTTTTCAGATGGCCTTTCTTTCTACCTGTACCTTTGCCAAACTGAAAAAGTGGGGAATTAGAAGGATCAAATAAAAGGGGGGAAGGGAGCATCAGCATCCATCTCCCTCTGCTTGCTGATCTTGGCTGATGTGAGCAAGCAGCCTACTGCCACAGCCCGGTGCTACTGCTGGTGTCATACCTTCCCCTAACCCTAACCCTCCCTGGTGGACTATATCTCTGCAAACCACTAAGTAAAATAAATCCTTTGAAAGAAAAGAAGAAAGTCTATAGAAAGGAAAAATAACTACATTTGCCAAAATAAAGCCGGCCTATGAATTATCTGCCACACTCTTCATGAGAGCAAAGAGGTGGTAGCTATTCCAATGAGCCCTTTTCTCCGAGCAGCCAAGGGTCAACTCATGGGATCCATACATTGGTCCTCAGCTGCCAGCATCTGCCACTGCACACATGAGTGTTTGGAAAGAGCCTCCCACCACCACAGGGTCCGGATTTAGATACTCAATACAAATACAGGACAAACAAAACAAACAGCAAGAATTCTTGTGGTTTGGATCTAAAAAGAAAAGTCTTAGGAACAACTGGGTGATGAGTCTGATGTCAAACCCTGTTAGCTGGGAAGGTGTCTGGAACATTTTGGAACCGTGAAGAAATTTAGAATCTAGGGCCAATAGATGCCTGAATCGACTTGAAAGATGTTGAGACATTGTTCCTAAGGTCCTGTGGGTTCCGCTGGGGACAAAGAACTGATAATTTACAGAATAAAACAAATCCCCAAGCTGGTGACCACACACACACACACACACACACACACACACACACACACACACACACAGAAGTCAGGGGAGGCAATGAGAAAAGACAGTCAAGCTGAGATGTCAAAATAAGAATGCAAAGTGAATGTCAGAAAGACAGGTGACTCACAGCCTGCCCAGGCCAAACCTTTGTTTGGTGGGATTCACTCTGTGGGATGATGGGCAAAGGAATATTAATTTTCACTTCTGCTATGTGAGAAAATTGTAGGCAGACAGAAGGTACTTCAGACCGGAGAAATGAGCGTATCCTATCAGGTAGCAATTACACAGGGCAGACAATGACTTGGCAGGGAAACAGCCGCGGTCCCTCCTTGTTGTTGAGTCTCTGGGAGAGATGGCTCATCCCGGCTTTTCCCTCATCTGTACTTCACACACGGAGTGGTGAGGAAGCAGCCCTCCGCCAGCAGCGTTTGAGGAAGGCTAAGATGTTTCCAGGCCCAGCCTAAAAATATCTCCCTTGACAGCCTGTCACAGCGTCTGAGATCCCACCATTATAAATTCATTCCTCTCTGTTAAGGCATTTTGTTGCTGAGAGTTCTCTGCTAAAATACAGATATCCTCAAGAACTTAACTTGGGTGAGGCAGGGCAGAACTCAAGCCAGGAGTCAGGAGACCTGGATTTGGGATTTGCCTCTGCCTATGACCTTACTTCATGAGATTGGGACAAGTCATTCTCTTTTCCCAAACCTCAGATTCCTGGAGGCTGGAGGGAGGCGTGAACAAAAGAGTAGCTCCGATCACAACATGCTAACATCTGTGGCTTTGGGAGAGAAGTGTCTGCTTTGGAATCATCCATGGACACAGGCATCTTACCCTGGGCATTTGAGTATTTTTGTCACAGGCTTCCCAGCACGTCCAACAGTTTGGGTGTCATGTCAAAAATTATCTGGCTTTCTTCTATCTGAAAAAGGAAACCTCTTTGCTTCCTGTGGGAGGAGATTTTACTTTCTCCCTGGCTATAGCTACGACACTGGTCCTAGGTGTGTTCTTCCCTCGGGATACTCTGTTGGCCTCCTAACTCGTGACCATCTCTAACTATCCGCCCAGAAGCTCAGCGCACACACATCAGGATGCTTATAGATGCTTATGTCTGTCTATCACCACCAACCCCAAAGATCTCATAGGACCTACAAGGCCCCATGTAAACTGCCCCTGGCTTGGGCCCTGGCCTTCTCCCGCCAAGGTCTCCCTCAAACCTCAGAAGGTTTGTGCTTCCTATTCTTTGTGCTTAAAACTCTTTTTCCCCCAAGTTCCTGCTTGGCAGGCTCCCTAGCATCTTCAGGTTCCCTGTTACATGACCACTCCAAAGGTGCTCACTGGGCTCCCTCACTAAAAGAACCCGCTCCCACCCTCTCCATTTGCCCCCTAAGGCTCATCACACAGATACTGCGTGGAGTCTTTGTGGTTCACTTGTTGTGCTACTCTCTGGCCCTCTGAAGTCAAAGTGCAAGGAGGGTGGAGCTTTGCTTTACTCAGGCTGCATCTTTAGCCCACAGTAGATCCTCAGTTAGCAGGACAGACGACTTGAAGTAGATCTGCATCAACAAGGAGACCACCTTAATAATACTACCCTGGAGGAGTCGATGCCAGGGTCTTTCTGGCCTTCTCTTCCAAGAAGGTGGATGTCTTGAAAGCAAGGGTGGAATTGATTGGAAGTCTGGGACAGACAGCGTGAATGGATGGGCATGAGCAAGGTGGTGAAGACACTGAATTCCAAGAAAAGAATCTGAGATAAACTTAGAAGCCTTAGAGGCTGCAGATTCTTGATTGAGACCAAAGGGAGTAGCCCAAAGGTCCTTGTAGCTGTCTGTATTCAAAAATGCAGGTGCCTATAGATGAAGGGCTGGCTGGTCAAGGATGCAGGGAGCTCGGGAAATAGCCTCCACGGCGAAGGGGACACAGGCAGTTCCTGTTGGTTTTCCCAGGTCATCCAAGCAGGTCATTGGTGGGTCTGACTGCCTTTCTAGACTCCCCCAAATTTTCCCTTTAAGCTCCTGCCGTGCTACTGGCCAGGGGAAGTGAAGAAGAATGCCAAGGAGGAGCAGCTATGCAGGTAGGATCCTGCCTCTCATCCTAAGCCTGAGCTAGTGTCTGCAGGGAACCTGAGTCTCTAAGAGAGGATACCTTAAGAGCTATACTGAAGGGCACTATGTGCCATGCATCCCCTGGGGTGTGTGTGGGGGGGGGATTTCAGTCCCTTTTCACAGCTGAGAACATCAGGTTTCAGACTTGTGAAACTGCACACGAGCACTTAGGAAGACAGCTTTGAGCCATCTCTGCCCAAGCAGCCACCCAGTAGCTATGATATATCCGGAACACAGCCCATGCTCACAGTTCCAAGTTATCTCAGGCTCCCCAGTCACCTAGGAATCCCAGAGGCTTCTGCGACCCGACCCTGTCCTCCTCCAACAGGACCAGCCCTGTCCCAGGCTTGAGCATCCTGCCCGCAGGGGGCGATGGCGGCCAGCTAGAACCCGCTCTCCTCTTCCAGAACCTCCAGATTCCATTCCCACTTCTTAAAGGGGTCCAGGACCGCCCACAGGAAGCATCCTGCGTGATAGCGAAGCAATGCATCCAGGACTGGGCACGTGGGAAAACCCTTGTAGGTGCTGGAACCCGGAGGCTGAATCCCAGCTGGGTTGAGCGCCGCCGCCAGGCTCCGGATGTGTACGCAAGCTCTGAGCCCTTGTTTGATGAGCAGCGGCCAATAAATTCATTAATCATCATTTTATGCCTCATCAAACCCCCTCCAGGCCCCTCCATGGGAGTTACACAAATTAGCCCCTGAAAAGACAGTAATTTCAGTTTAGCGAGGTAAATGCTCCGCACACACAGCTCTACTGACAAGCCCATCCATCAGCTCGTTGGGACCCAGCGTGTAAGCGACATCGGTGCTGCCCAGCCCAGCCCCTCGAAGCCCAGCTTTGAAGCTGGGTCTACTGGGAGAGCGTCTCCGCCCAGGGCGCCCCTCTGCTCTCCTTTACACTTGCTCTCATCAACCCTCATCTTTCTGAACCGAAGAGAAACTTTTCCAAGAAACCGGAAGCCCAATTTGAGAAGCACAGAAGGATCTCCTAGCTCTAAAGGTCTAAACTGCTGTCTCAAGGAAAAAAGAGTCAGGCAGTCCTTTCCCTCCAAATAGTTGCCCAGACTCTGAGACACCTTGAAATTATTGTGTCGTGTATTGAGTGCATACAGTATGGGGGGGGGGGCGTTAATCCGGGGATTCCAGGCGATTCTGAAAGCAAATTCAGGCTTCAAAAGAAGGCCCTGTAGGGACAGAAAAAGGGTCCTTCCGTGATGAGGACCGCTCCACCTGACCCTGAAGGCAGGAGAGGCGTTCTGCTCTCCACCCGCCCGCGTCCGTCCACACTTGGCGTCTTTCTCTCTGCACCCTTACCTAAGGTGGAAGAGGTGCCTTGGGGGAAAAGGGGGATTCTGCCTAATGCACTTAGCTGCTGTGACCCAAGCTCCGGGGTTTGGAGAAGAAAGCAGAGCGGGGACAAGCCGAGGTGGAGAAGGACCGGGTATTTGCAAAAGAGACAACAGTCTCTGGCCTTCTCATCTTCCCAGCCAGGCTGCACAGAGGGTCCCACGGGGAACACCACCAGGACTGGAGGGCCTCCATGAAGGAGGGCGACAAGGTGGCGCAGGCCTCACAGCGCGGGCCTGTCTGTGCACCACCGCTGCGAAGAGCTGCAGAGCTGAGCAACGCGCTGCGCCTTCATTAGCTTCCCCTCCACGCGGCGCTGCATGCCTCGGAAAATAAGTTAGCAAACGGGGAGCCGTTTATCTCTTTTATCTTGGGGCCTGATCCAATTAAATAAGTGCACATTTACATTTGCATCCATCAGGCGGGAGCGCTGAGAGCCTGGGGTTTGCTCGGAGCAAATAAAAGCAGATTTCACTGGGAAAGTGACGTCTGGGCGCGCGGGACTCGTTCGGCATCAGAAACCAGCGCTGCTGGGCTAGCAGCCTTGGGGAACCCAGGGTTGGGGACTGCAACCCAAGAGAGGCGGAAGACCAGGGGCAGCCCGGTGGGGCAGACCGGACAGAGTTGCAGACCTGCCCCGAAGGCGTTCTCCTGTTAGGCCACAATCCCGTCTGCCCACTGTCTGTGGCTCAGGTTTGTATTTATAGTGAAAACGAAAAGGAGAACGGGTCTAACCTGGCCACAGAGGTAGACATGCAGAGCGGGCCTAGGGACCTTGCCAAAGCTTTGGCTAGCGAAAAGGGTGCACAACAAGATCTCATTCTGGTCCGATTTCTGTCCAGTTCGAAGGCCGAGAGGCAAGGAACGTTCAGAGTCATTCCGAGGGCACGCAGTACTCTCCTCAACATCACCCACCCTATGGCACTTCTGTGCCTTACGTGCTAGCCGTGGTGAGCATCTGTAAGCTTTGCCACTCAGACGCCATTAAAGGTACTGTTGAAAAGAGGGCGTTCGAAGCAAACTGAAGGGGAAATAATCCTTCCCTTATTTTGTAATGTCCACTCACGGCCCAAAACGGTGTTGCCAGGTTAGTGGCCTGGTAGGCTCCTCCCGAAATGGCAAACCACAAATTAAACAAGACTGTGTGGGATTCCTGGCGCGCGAGCGTGAAAGGACCAACAGAAATGGGGTACACGTGAAAGGAAGCGGACCACGATTGTAGTCGCGTTAAATCCCCTACCTGCAGGCTACTTAAGCCCGGACTTGCAGGCTACTTGGGTCCCACACTTCTCAATTTGCCCGCTCTCTGACTTTTGTAACAGTGAGTTAGCTAGGACGTGGATCCGTAGAGTTAAAGCTGATTTAATTAGGGCCAGCTACTCAACTTCCCTGTGCTAACTAGGTCATAGAGTCCAGGGCCTAGGCAACTTGGAAGCAGCTTGAGGTCGACCAGCTCAAGTGCAGAACCAGGGCAGGGCAGCGAATTGTGGCCTGGCCAGCTTCTTCTCACTGAGAACCCCGTGGCTCTGGGGACCAGTAGGCGGCGCCCTTCCTAACCTGCAAGCCCGGGGCTCCTCTTGAGAGTTCAATTCTGTTCCTTTCACTTTGGGCCCTTTGAATTGACCTGCCTTTTACTTGTGGGAGACAGGTGAGCTGGAAGACCTGGCTTGGGCCCAAGCCACACGCACGACCCTCCTTCCCCGCATTGCTTTGGGCACCAAGATTTGGGTGGTAAATGGCAAGAGTGGTCTGAAGGTGTTCACAACGAAAAAGGCCTCGCAAAAGCTCTTCCCCCGACTGGGAACCACTTTCCCCAGGTCCTAACATCCGACTTCTAGGAGCAGGGACCCCCCATCTCACCTCCCTTTGCCACCTCTCAAGGCCCTGGCATTCGCCCTGGAGATTTCGCCAGGCTATTTCTTCTTTGACTACTAAATCCCTTAAACTGATTGGGCCTCCACAAAGGGATGATGGAAGGAACCCTGCCTCAGGAGACTGAGTGCAGAGACCCCACGAGCCGCTAGGGATTCGGTTCCTTTTAGTCCCTAAGTGCCAAACGAAGGTTAGGGGGTGGGGCTAGGGGGTGTCCAAAACTGACCTAGCCAGGCGCAGGTGGTTGACACCAGCACAACTAAGCTCTGAGGCATTTTAAAGGTTTTAAGCACTGTCTTTTTCGTGTCCGGATCCAAGCCTGCAAACAAACCCTGACCCTGGCCAGCACTGACAAGGAGCACCTCGTGCCCATGCCTCTAAGACGCACCGCCTCCTAGACCGTCTTCAGAGGAGTCAAAATGGAGGTTCGGGGTCACGGGACACCCAACTACTGGGATTAAACGTTACTGTCTACATGTCCCAAACTCGGACCTGTTCGTCAGGCTACCTCCAAATTAGAAAATCTCTAGAAACCAGAGAAACCACTGATCACCGAAATCTAGTTCTGCAAGAAAGAAAATCCCGGGCTTCCTTAGGAGTGTGTACAGTAGTTGAAGTACGCAAAGAAAACCACATACTGCAGACGCCAAACTCAGGAGAGATGCACGCAAGGCACAGCGACTCAGGCAACAGCTGGCCAGGCTGGGTGCTTGCGTTGCCCAGCCCTGAGCCTCCGCCTGCAGCGCCTGGATGCGGAGAAAGGGCGCGCGCTTCACTGCGGGCGCGGTTCCCGTTCCCAGGCAGCCCCGCGGGTATGCGGCTGGAGATCCAGCCTTCGCCCGCGGAACGGGGAGGACCGGCCACGTCATTTGCATATTCCCAGGAACACAAGGGGGCCTGTAATTTTCTTTTAAAATTCGTTGGGCAGAGTTTAGGACCAGTGCTTCCAAAACCCCGCCGCGTTGACGTGGTCTTTAAACTTTCCCTTAAGAAAAGCGAACTGCCTATTCTTCAGACTTTTCAGAAAAGAAGATGACTCCTGGGGTTGCATAAGCATGGGGGTGGGGGGAGCCAATTGTGAACTAGGCTGGGGAGAGGGGGCGTGAAGGGGAGGGGGCAGGGTAAGTCATCTCTGGAATGCAATTGTTTTTTAAAAATCATTTATAATTAAAGGGACAAAATAAAATGCGATGGTTACATGTATGCTTGTTTAATTGTTCACACGACTTAGCTTTATAACCATTTTACCTGTGAAAATTCTCTATTTTAAACTTCTCTTTCTTTCTTTCTTTCTTTCTTTCTTTCTTTCTTTCTTTCTTTCTTTCTTTCTTCTTTCTTTCTTTTTAACCACTGCTCCTTAAAGCCTCTGGCTAATGCAGCTTTCAAACTTGTTTCAATTCGGATAAGCGAAATGAGTCCTGTTTCAGGTTTGGGGGGAACAAAAACTAGTAAAAGCTACAACGGGGTGAAAGTTTGGGGTGTGCTTTTAAAACCCGAGTAGGCAAAAGTAATGGAGGAGAAATGCAAATATGCATGTTCTGCTTTAGTCTAATTATGCTGCCGTTGTGTGCAAACACGTTCTATCCCTACACTCAATCAAATTAATTCCCCTCGCTGGGGTATGTTTTTGCTGTAACGTATTCTTCCCCCAATCCCCGTGCCCCAACGCCACGGAAAATTTTCCATGAAGTAAAAGGGTTGGCAACTCCACATCTCAGGTGCAAAATGGAGATTCAAACAGGGTAACTAAGGCAGAACCCCGGGGTTGGTGGGTGGTGGCGCTGGGGTGCTGTCCCTTGCTCGTTTGGTACCGAGATGAATCACAAGTTTTCACTGAGCTGAAATAAAGGGGACTAAAACGAGAAAAATAAACCCTCAAAAACACTTTTGTAGCAATCTGAGCTGGGAAAAGTGCTAAAGCGATGACAAGCCTCATCAAGTCCACAATGGCCTCTTTATCTACGCAAATGGCCTGGAGCTTTTGAAGCCACTTATCCAAAAAGGAGCCCATGGGGGGAGGGGCCTCCGACTCCCCTTGGGGCTCTGTTCACTGCCGCTGGTGACTGTGATGCTCCCTCCGCCTCCCACCCCTCTTCGGCCCATGCTCCTATCTCAGACGCTGCAAAAAGCAGCTTCGAAATTCAGGACAAGTGTGACACCTACCTGTGAAAGGGGGGAACCGTCGAGTTGCGGGTTTGTGGTCCCTGCCGGGAGGCTGCGCCTGCATCCACAAGGCCGCAGGCCACCCTCACGGTCGCGGATGGAACAGTCACTGATTTAATCAAATCCAAAGAAGAGATCAATGCCCAATTTTGAAGGGGTAGAAGAGACTGTGACTTGGGGACGCCTTCCCATTTGGCATCCCCTAACGCTCCTTGCCCGCATTAGCTAACAGCACCTTTGAAATAGTAATAAGGGCTAAATCCGGCATAAAATCGAACTCATTAGCAAAGTTCACCAGCTGATTGCTTTGCATAAAACACGACACTGATTGGAAGTAATTAGGTTAAGCGATGGCTCTCGGGTGGTGCGCGTCTCTGCCTTGGTTTGCCATCTTTTCTCCCTTCTGGCACACACTTGGGTCTCTCTTCTCGCTCCTCCTCGAGGGTCCAATCTCCCCCTCAAGCAGCCGGCTACGGAGATCCAAATCTGTGTTCCCAGACTGGGCCGCTTCCCCGGGTTTGTGGCCTAACTACGGTTTCCCCAGGCACACTGAGTCTGAGGACAACACCTTTCATTCCCCACTTTGAAAAAAGTTACAGTTGCACCTTTTGACCAAGGCAATTGACAATTTATTGAGGCTTCTGAGAAGTAATGAGTGGCTCTGATTATGTTAAAATCTCCTTTAATTAAATATTTTGCATTTTACAAAGACCACTGCAGTTTCTTTTACTTTTTAAATCTAAGAGTATAACCTGTTTCCTTTCTGTAATAATACTTTAGTTCATACGCAGAAAAAATCAATAGGTGTAAAAAATTAAATTAAACTTGTATTTTTAAACTATGAAACAGTTTGGGGGAACACAAATGTATATATTTATATTACAAAAAACATTAAATGCCTGTACAGGTGTCTTGATTTCATAATTTACTTCAAAGATACTGAATTATCAATTTAAATACAAAAATGCTACATTAAATATACAGAATAAGATTTAATACAAATCCTCTTAGGTTTTTTTTTTCTTTTCAGTTGGCTAAAACAATTTTTTCGAGTGTGGAGATGTATACATTTTTATGTCATCCACCTCCATAAACTATAAACTTCTGAATAAGAGGGGTAGTTTATTTTTTCTTTCTCTTTCTCTCTCTTGGTGATGGAAAAAATAACTGCCAAGGCCATGGTTTTAATAAATTAGGAAAGTCCGGGAGTACCGTACCCGAGTTAAATGTCGGACATACCTTTCTTCAATTCATAGGGAGTGTCTTTGCACAGGTCTAGCTGAGACTGGCTTCGCAACATTTTCGGGTCTTTAGCCAAAACGTCCGCTCGATTCAACACCGTCTGGTTTAATCCATTGAAATGAGAGCCAGGACCCGCTGTGGGGCCTGGCCCTGGGTGGCCGTGAAGGTGTCCGAAGGAGCCATAGTTCGTGTAGCCAGGATAGAAGGGCGCGGTGTAGTAGAGCGGCCGGGACAGTACCGTCCCGCCCGGAAAGGGACACTGCGCCGAGGGCGAGCGCGCGGGCGCTGGGGCAGGAGACGCACGGCTGCCTCCAAGGGTTTGCCCGCCCACGGGCCCGGGGCACGGTGGGCACGGAGAGCCCTCGCTCCCTCCGCTCCCGTCCTTGACCTTGTCCGAGGAAGTGGCTATCTCTGCCAGAGACCACAGTTTGGGCTTGGCGAGCACGGCCGGAGGCGGCGGCGGAGGTGGAGGTGGCGAGTGGATGACTGAGGGCCCGCCCGAGCCAGGGGGCAGCTCTCCCGGCCGATGGGTGCAGGCCAAGCGCCGGCGCGCCCGCGGGGTAGTGAGGACCAGCATCCTCGACCAGACGCGCGGTTGCGGGCCCGGCTGGGGACGGCCCGCCTGCACGCGGGGGTCTGGGCAGCTCGTCGTGGCGGCCCTCGGAGGGCGACTCCTTAAAATCCGAGTCGCTGAGGCTGCCTTCCGTCTCCTTGCCGGCGGGACTGGGCGGCCCCTGCAGCCTTTCGCAGCCCACGGCAACCTTCGGTTCTGCTCCTCCTGTGGGTGAAACCCAGGCTGTCAGAGGCGTGGAGGCCACGCGGCGGGACCCCGGTTCCTGCTAGCAGAAGCAGGGACCCGTGCGCGCCCCCTCCAGGCCCCCTTTGCCTTAAAAGTCCCGCTCATCACACCCTTTCCCGTATCCACCAACCTGCTTCGGGGCCCTCGAGGTCGCCCTTGTCCTCGGGCTTCTGGGGCTCGTCCTCGTCATTCTTCTCCAGATCAATGTTCTCCTCCTCCTCCTCGTCCTCGCTGCGGTTCCGTGGCGTCCACGTCATCTTGTTTTCTTTCTTGAGGCGCCGGCGCGCGTTAGCGAACCAGGTGGACACCTGAGTGAGGGTCATCTTGGTGATGATGGCCAGCATGATCTTCTCGCCCTTGGTGGGGTACGGGTTCTTGCGGTGCTCATTGAGCCAGGCCTTGAGTGTGGCGGTGGCGTCCCGAGTGGCGTTCTTCCGGTACGCGGGATCCCCATAAGGGTAGGAGCCCAGAGGCGCCGCGTAAGGGTGATACCCCAAGGAACCCGCCATACCAGGAGTGTGGTCGTAGGGAGAGCTCTGCGGGAGGATAGGCAGAGATTAGGTGAGTGGTGGGGGGATGTGGGCTTCACCGCCACCTAAAAGGTTGAAACCTACTTTCCCTCTGTCCCTAGGTCTGCATGCCAGCGCGGCCCGCACTCCAGCTTCCCCTGAGGCAGACAGAGCTGGCTGATTCAAACACAAGAGTGACTCCCTCCCCCTCCTCAGAAGGCAGTGGGCCCCTCAATTTCTAAATCTGGTCCTTCAGGATCCCTGAGGCTGTTCAGGGCTTGGCAAACCACCTTGGAGGCCCTCATCTGCTGGGAAACGTCGGTGCCCAGCGCTTACTTAGATCTGGCCTCTGCCGCAGGGCCCACCGTTCACTTAGAGGCCTGAGCAGCCTCGGAGCTCTACACCAGGGCGACCGCATGTTGGGCGCAAGGGGGTACAACAAGGGAAGTCAAGGCTCTTTCTTTAATCCTCAAAGAAACTCTAAGGACAAGCTGAGCTTTAGTCTGCTCACCGACGGTGCAAAATGCTATCCCTAACCGAAACCGTTGCGCTTTTCCAGAAAGCACACCCGGCCGAAAAAACCCGGATACACCGCAGCTCGCTGGACGTTTCAGAATTTAATACTTCTAAATCGGATTGCGACGATAGGATTACGGATTTGCAACATTTTGGAGGATTAATTAAAGGCGAGGCCAAACACATTTACATAGATTTTGCACGCTACTACTGTTCAGAATTCGGTTCTGCTTCTTTTGAACTACTTTTCTAAAATGGCAAAACAAAACAAAAAAACATAAAAAGAAATTTGCGGGTTAGCCCAGAGCTTTGAACCAAATGTTGCTTTTTAATAGTGAGGATCAATCCCCCACTCCGCCCCAAACTCTTCCCTTCTTCAGCTGGGCAATCCCAGCGACCGAGATGCGGCTCTTGCCAGAGCTGCTCCGGAGCCTAAGGCTCGGGTGAAGGCGAGCAAGACAATTGCTCAAGTTTGCAAGAGCCGCGAAGCTGGGCGGACGAGGTGGCGCCTAGGCCCATGTCTCCCGCAGCCCGGGTCTGCAGGCCTGGCCCCCGCTGCCCGCCCGCCCCGGACCCAGCTCACTCACCACGTACGAGAAGGCGGCGGCGGCTGCAGCCGCGGGGTCGGCGCCGTACTGGAGGTGCGAGTTGTAGCCCGGAGACGGAGCGGTGAAGGCAGTGGAGCCAGCGTAGGGCGAGAATGCGGAGCCCGAAGACGAGCGGCCGAGCTCATCCGTGCGGGGCCCCGAAATGACGCTGGTGCTGTATGCGGGGCACGAGTAGAGCGCCAGCGAGGCGGACGGCTGGTACAAGTAGCCCTGCGGGTAGGACATGGCCACACACGGGCATGGGGCGCGCCGCGCCGCGGCGGCCAACGAGCCGGGCGGCGCCCTGCGAGGGCGAGGGAGCGGGCACCTGGCCTCTCGTTGCCCCGGGCCGCAGCTCTTCGAGCCCCGGCTCCCGGGCTCCGGCCCGCGGCGCCTCCTGGTTGGCTTCCCGCTCGCCTCCGGCTGCGACCGCCGCGCCCGCTCCTCTGCACGCCCCGCTTGCCCGGGCTAGGCTTTCTCTCCCCCCACCCCCCCTCGCTCTTTGCACCGGGGGGCTCTGCTTTTGGCTTTGCAAAGGTCCTGCCAAGATGCTAAGTTGGAAATTGAGGATTCTGACGCCTTGTGCGCGCGCGAAGCTCCTCCTTCCCGGGGTGTAGTCGGTGGGGGGACTGGCAGGAGCCTCTGGGCGGCCGCAGCCAACCCGGCCGCCAGGCGCGCCTCGCCCTCTCCCTGTTCCTCCCCGGCTCCTCTCCCGCTCACTGGCGCTCCCCTCGCCCCTCCCTAGCGCCCGCCTCTCCTCCGCCGCCCCCTCTCCTCCTCTGCCCGGCCTCCCCCTCCTCCCTCCCCTACTCTTCCTCTCTTCTCTTTCTCAGACTCTCGAGCGCCGGCCCCAGGATGACAATCACATCCCAAGCGCGCCGATCGCTTCCAACTTTCCTCTCTTCTGCTAACTCTGGGCGGAGCGGCAATCTCGACGCACCACTATCCCTGGGCGTGTGTCGGGCCGCTCGGGAACACAAAGGGAAAGAGGCAGCGGGCTGTGCTTGGGTGAACGCTCAGCGTCCTCCTCGCCAGTGCAAACAGCGAAGTTGGCGGATGTCTTGTTCTCCGGAAAGCTGGCCTCGGAGGTGGTTCGTCACTCGCTCAACAGCGGCTTCTCCCTCCTGCCGGAGGTCTCTAGGTTGAGCTGGAGACCTGGAATTTAGGTCCCAGGGAGAGCCAATGGATGCCTGCGCCCAGGGCACAGGGAGGCCAGGATGACTGCCTCTCTGTGCCAGCCGCAGCAGCAGGTGGGCAAGAGCCAGGCCTAGGCTGAAGGACCCCGACTGGGCCTTCATTCCACCAGCCCTTGCCAGGTGGCTAGAGGAGGCGAAAGAGGAGGCTCGGGGGCTCCGGATGGGGGTGTGGATTTTCTCTGGACCAAGGGAGACAGTGGGCAAGACGTGCCAGGCGGAGAAGCAGTTACACCCGAGTAGGTCCCCCAGTCGCCTCCGACCCCATTGCCATCCCACGCAGCGCTGCCTGCTTCTCATGGCTAGCTACAGGCAGCTCGCCCTGCCAGGTCTGTTGTGACGAAGGGTGTGGGATCTCTTCCCTTTTGTTCCACTAAGTCGCCTTCCCCATCGCTCGCACCCGCCCCCGTTCCACTGCAAACACTAGGCAGAACAGTGTCCAACCCAACCGCTGTTTGTTCAGCGAGGCGCTGGCCAGGCAAACACATAACACTGAGTCACAGGCAGGCCTCTTGTATCCCCCCCCCCCCCCCCCCCCCACGGCAACACAGTAAGAAGGCAAAACAGACCCTCACCCCTGGTCGCCACCTCCCGCCGCCGCAAATTGCAAACGCACTGGAGCTCAGGGACAGACAGGGGCGCTGGTGAACCAGGACCGCGGCCGGCAGAGCGCACAACCCAAGCATTTTGTGGCCTTTCACAGCCCGGCAATGCGCAGGCTGGAGCATAACTACACACAAAGTTTCGCGCAATGATTTTGATCCGCGGGACACACAATTTGCTGAGCTGGGGGCCACAGCACACACAAACCCCACCCTGACCACACGGGGACCAGCTCCGCGGCGCAACTTCACGCACGCGCGCAGGCTGCCCCTTGCCCAGCACTCGGGCTACAGGTTCCGCCCCCAAGAGGTTGGACCCCTGCGGACTACATTCTCCGAGAACCTCTCGGCTCTCCCAGCCCTTCCCTTACACAGCCTTCGCCTCTGATTGGGCGCCGGTCCCCATTAGACCCACCTCTGGATGACGCAGGCGCTTCCTTCGGAGTCCCAGCGCCGAGGGGGCGTGGTTGGGCGTGGCTTCGGCTGCGTATTGTCATGGAGACCAGAAGCTGTCCGCGGCTGAGGCGGAAGGCTGTGAGCCAGACGGTGCGGCGCGCGGGGCCGGAGCCCCGGGGAGCGCGCGACGGCCTGAGACTGCTTCTCAGGCTGACCGTTCCGGGTTCCGGGTAGGCTCGAGTGTCTGCAGGGAGTGTCCCCGCCCCGACGCGAGGGTCCCCGCCTCCCGCGACCGCACCGCCCCCGGCTCCGCCCGCTCAGCCCGGCTAACGGTCGGCGAGGCCTGCCACGAGGGAGCGTCCGCGGCCCGCGCAGAGCCGCGCACCGAGCCGATGGCGTGGACGCGGCCCGGCCCCGCGCGTGGGCGGCCCGAGCCTGAGACATGCCAAGCGGGTTCTTCAGTCCGCGTGCAGGCAGGCGCGCGGGGGCGTGTCCCTCGGGCCCACGCGTGTCCCCCTGAATCTGTCTCGGCTCTCGTCCAGGACGACGACTTCTGAAAGCGAGCCAAGGAGGTTTGTGCCACCGAGAGCCCGAGTCTGTCACGCAGACATCCTCATTACATAATCCTGCCACTTGGGCGTCTTGGCTGTTTCTGTACCCCCTCCCCATCTTGTTCTCCACCCTATTTTTTTTTTTTTTTTCTACTACTGTCTTCTTTTTGGTGTGAAGGACTAGAAAGAATCCTGCAAGATATTGAAACATTTAGAATTTATGGTTCTGTTTCTGGTTGTCACCTCCGTTCTACATCAAATTTAAGGCTCATTTCTTAAGGATGTCTCTATTTTCTGCTTTATTTGCACATTGATGGCTCTGCTGCTCTGCTGGCCTCAGCCTCCTGCGTCAGATACAGAATTGTGTTAATTTAAGTGAGGGAAGGCTAAGGCTGATCATTACCTGGCAGACGGAATGCGCATAGCATCTGGCAGCCTTTCTCCGTTTTTAAGAAAGTATTTGTATTCTCACTTGGTAAACATAAGGTTTTAACTTTTTAATCTTAATACTGGGGAAGGATGGACACCACCCCCCAACACACACACACACACACACACACACACACACACACACACCTTTTCCTTCCAGTTCATCAGCTTTTCCATTTGGGGACTTACTCACTTGTTAGCTGTAGTTCGGCTCTCTTGTTGCTGAAGCTCATTTTCCATGAGCAGAGGTAGGACCTGTCTTTCCTCATATCAAGTCACCAAGACTTTTTACTTCCCTGACTTCTGCATTCGTATATTTCTAAACATGTTGTACTCAGAGTAGGCTTCTCTGGTTGTTTTTAATGTAGCCTTGTTAAGCTTCATTTTAAAACTTGCCAAGGGTTTATTGGTTTGTCATGTCTGCACCGATCCAGTTATGCCTAGCTCTTAAAACATAGAGCTTTACAGTAAGACCTACAATTGCAGTGCCAAGATGTGGCACGGAGCTTGCTCTTCAAGTTTTGGACAAGTAGAGTTGTCATTGTTTCTATCAAGTACAAAGGAGGTGATGCCTGTTTATTTAGTGTAATAGCTGTTTACAGTTAAAACTTTAAAGACTTAGAACAGTAGATCTGCTGGATTTTGAAGATCTCATCTTTCTTGTGGCAGAGATACAACACCGGCATCAGGAAAGGCAACAGATTGCCCCTGTCATATCGCTTTGCTGTTTTCGAGTGTACTTAAAGGATTATGATTGATAAGGCTGTCTTGCGGGAGAATGTTGACACAGGTGTGCATCGTTATCTTAATTAAGATCCAGAGAAAATGTTGTCTGTAAATGGAGGCATACGAAGAGGGCATAATTTTGTACAGTTTTGCTTCTGGAGAATTTAATTGCCCTGGAAACCTGTCTTTGAGCCTCCAGGTTTTGTGAGCAGTTTGGCAACAGAAGTTTTAGAGAGGAATGATAGTTGAATGTTAAGTGTTCTGGCATGTTCTAATACTACTTGTGGCTTTTTGGCAATACCTTGTGTCGGCTGTCTTTGTACTCTGTCTTTGTGGAATAATGGCTTCTAATTTCGAAAGCAAAGCATAAACTAGAGGGCTGTATTGTTAGGCAGACATTCATTAGTGGTCAAAACCAGTCTGTTGAGGAAGACACGTTCAGTGTGGAAGGAGAAGGGATCTAAGGGAAAGGTAATAGATGAGAAATATATGCCTTTTAAGGCTTGGGGAAGGAAACAGCCTCCCCAAGTGCCTTCATGATCTAAAACAATTCCGTTTTCATATCATCAAGAGCATATGTACAATGTTTATGGAACGGCTCGTTTCCATTTGTAGACATAAAGGGAGACTTTTTACTCCTTCCAAAATACTATATTAGACATTTTAACTGGTGAGCAAATGATGATACAGTATTGGTTTAGAATCCAATTTATGACCTGGGTAATGGTTAAAATAGTATCACCATCCTTACCTAGGAATCTCTCAGTGTGAAGACAATGACATGGGGGATGCTGGTGGCCACTTGCCCTTGGCTTACCCTGCACCTCGTACCCTTTAACATAAGTGCTACTTTAAAATTCCCCTCCTCTTTGTAGCTCGACATTTCCTGGAAGCTGGCTGTCAATCAGCATTTGTGTAAGATGTGGCCGTGCTTTCCTTCAATATTAAACCTCAGGGTAGAAAGAGGAAATGAAAGTGGAGGGGACCGTGGGCATATGATGGGAAAGGCCAGGTGTAGAGTCATGGCTCATTCTTGACTTCAAGGATAATTAGCTGGTTAGAATTACATGGGGAACTAGAATCAAAGGAAGACTTACTTAGATTTGTTTGCCGAAACTGAAACAAGAGCGTTAATTTTGAGATAATTGCTTTATTATTCCCCCAGACCCTCCATCGCATGTTTTCTCTGGCAGCTCCAGTCCCTGTCTTTTATGCTGTTATGCATGTGTTATTTTTAAATTAAATATATTATGTTGAAAGATATGGAATATTAATACAAATGAATTATCCATTTTAATTAATAATACAATTATGAATGTTTATGTGTTCTAGAAATCTTAGGAAAGATTAAAATGTTCTTTAGTTGATGAGCTGGAAATGAATGAAATCATGTAATCCTTTGTGAATTGAATGGGTTGTTTAAAATAGATTATGAGCACAGTGCCATAGTTGGAACAACATTTTAATTCTGGAATAGCACCACCTGCTTTGAGTGGTAGCATGTCTGTCTTCATCTATTCCTCTTCAGTTTCTATATTGCATTAGCCTCTCTTTTTAACATCATTTTGGTAGAGAATAGTTTTTCTTAACAGAACAGCAGCTGACACATCTCTATGAACATGTAAACCTAGGGGTGATTTTTTCCCTTGTTCTGTAATGACTAGTTTCCTTTCACAGCTCTCCTCAGAAGTGCAGTACTGATGACTTATTTCTGTATAAATTGGCTGTGTTTTCATAGCTCTAGTACACCTCAGCAACAATTTAGCTTGCAAATCAACTTAGATGCTTCAAAATTGAAACCCAGTATATTGTAACATAGTTTGAGTGTAAGTCTTTATTAGTGAGGATGCACTTAACGTTTGTTCAGGAAAGGAGAATATCATTTTCTCCTGCAGTTGTCATTTGTATAATCCGTTTTCCAGCCTCTTCTCAGGCTAATGATATTCCACACCTTGATACAGCTCTTATTTGTTTATTTACCATAATATGTTGTGATACCTTGGAGAAAATTGGATTAGATGTTCATATCTAATATCCCCAAAGTATTGCTAGTATTCTGTGTTCTCTTGCACAGAGTCATTTCTATGTACATTCCTGTACAGGTGACAAGTACAATGTTTCTATAATATATTTGGATATTTAAACTAAATTCATTTCCAAAATATGGAGTTATTTCACATATGCACTGAGATGTGTTCTTGCACATACCAAGACTTATCGGCATGCTTTTGGTGTGCCTGTGTGTGATGCTCCCAAATAGCACCAAGGTGGCTTCAGCAAAGTATAGGTTAGTAATAGGTGCTAAGTGTGGATGGTGGGCGAACGCCACCTGAGACCTTGGAGTATTAGAATTCTAGTAGTGCATTCATTAAACAGGAATTTGGTAAATTTAAAAATGTTGATTTGTGGTATGTCTGAATAATTTATCATTTGTTTTGGAATTGCATTGAATAATTTATTTGAATTATATCATTGGATAGTAAGATTTATAAACAGGTTTTTACAAATAAAATCAAGACCAAGGTTGTGATATTTAATAGAATTAAAATTACTATTTAAAGGAGATAATAGTTACAACAAATCACATTTTGGAATTATTTTTATGATCTGGTTCTTTTAAGAATAAATTTATCACTATCTTCAGCTCTTAATTATGGAAAGTATACAGGTGTATATATGCAAAACTTGTGATTGTTATTAAAAACAGGGCTCTGGGTATAGATGGGGAAGAAAGGCTTTGAGAAAGAATTACTTTGCAGAATATTTGTGCTATCTAAGGAATAGATCAAGGAACTGGACTTAGTAAATTACATTTATTATCAATAAAGTTAGTGGCTGACCTCACACCCGTAAGATAATTTTACTGAAGGCAGTCTAGTTAGTCTAGCCTTTGCTAGAACGAATGCTTCTCTATGAATTGTTATAGGCACTAACATGCTCTTGCTGTAATGTGAAATACTATTTAATTGTTTGTAAATAATAGACTGGTGTTCCCCATACTGATCGGAAACTATCCCCATACTATCGGAAACCTATGGAAACTCAGGGCTAAAATGTTACAGCAGGCTAGAAGCTCAGCACAAATGTCAAGAAAATGGAAGGCAGGCACAACAAATAGGACTCCTCTTTGTTTACCTTTAAGCTTAGGGGTCTGTTCTGATTTAAGCCATGATAAAGTTGTTGAATTTAAACATAAGAGGATTGAGGTTTGGTTTTTTTTTTTTTTTCCCAAGCATAAATATTGGGAGAGATACCTATGAATGAAATATTTAAGGATTCGGGTTTATCAGTTTCATATCGAGCTGGATTTACTATCAGGACTCAAGTTTCATTAAAGGTATTCAAATGCATTAGAACTCCTTGTCGTATATGAAGTATTTGCAGTGGAGGGCACTCCTGAAAATATCAAGAGCCATCCTTTTTGAAGTAATGGGTTAGGGCTGATTAATTGAGAAGGTTGTACTAAATGTTCTTTAGTGGAGATGGCTAAGGAGTGTGCTGTTTAAGAAATGCATCATCCACGAATAAAATCAATTGAGGTATCGGTAATTAAATTGTAATTCCGTGAAGGAAGGAAGTAGTAGGAGAGATGAAGCTAACTGTGGCCGTTTTCTCTTTAAGAATCGCAGTTGGTAATGGAGCCCCTGACTGCCTGTGGAAGAAGGTGATTCGGAAGACAGGGAGGTAATGCTATCTATTGTTAAGAGCACTTTTCTCTGCAACCCTGAACCTTTATCATGCATGACAACTCTGTCCAATAGACCACAGTTTCTTTCATTTTGAGCTATGGGAACCATCCTGTTTTTCTCTGCTAACTTTCTGAGCCTGCTTCTCCCAAGGCCACAGGCTGTGTTTAGAGAGCTGAGACATAGCATTTCGGCCTACTCAGCACCCTTAAAATAGCCTCTTTCTGCGAATTAGCTCTGCGATGGCGTCCTCCACAGCCCTAGCAGATGACATTTCAGTTTGGGGTTGACATGAGCTCAGCCTGTTGTCCAACTGTCCTCATTTACCTCCTATTCCTTTGGTGCATTTACCTAGGGGTGTGTTCTCCATGGTGGTTGACCACCAGCAACCCCACCACCACCAGCCAAGCACAGGGGAAGATTAGTAGGTTGTCTCTGGGATGCAGAGACCCCAGCGAGAGGATGACAAGAGATAGCGGCCATGGTTTCTTTGCCTGGTTCCAGCCTGAGTTCTGTTGGCTTTCAGAAACCCTGGCCAGGCTTCTCCCTTTCCACTCCACTAGGCTGGCTACTGTGTGCTCTGCAGCTGTTGCAGAGACTCACACAGAATAGAAGGCTCGCTCCATTCTGGATGGCATCTCTGATTATTGACCCATGTGCATTTTTGTCTTCAAACCTGCTGCTGGCATTGAAATCTAAGATTCCTAAAAAACAACCTTGGGCTCCAATTATATCTTCTGGAGAGGCTCCGTCATCTGGCCCTGTGTTAGTTACCACATTGACCAAGAAGGTTCAGTTATAAATCAGGCCATTCAGAAGAGCAATTACTTTGTCTGGGAATGTTGACACAGACCTCAATCGTTTAATAGTATTTATATCTGTTTGTTTTTCTTTTTAAGAAAGGCAACATTTTCCCTGTCATCACAGATTTCTAGCCCCTGACCTATATCTAGTAAGGGACATTAATAAAACAGTAAAGGGTTTCATGGTGTCTAATTATATAATTAGGAAAATGGTAAGAAATGTGGTAGCTCAAATTGATTTCTTCCATTAAGGTACTAGAGCACATGTACAAACACAAACCTTCAGAAAAGACTCTGGGTAGTCTGGAAGTTCAGTGATGTTGGGGGAGCCCTGGAGCAGAGAGAGGAATATTAGTTTCAAGTGCCTGTCCCCATGTCTTCTGGCAGAGTGTCAGCAGCTGGGGAACCATTACAACGTAGTCAGAAAATGCCAATAGCAGAGTGCTCACTTGGAGAGCAGTTTGCGTTGGCACAGCGATTCAGCATTGTGACCACGACCGACTGCCCACCTGGCATGGTTGGGTTATGACTCTTGCTTTTAATACAGCAGTTGATGGTACAGCTTTTGTTTAGAGTACGGCATGTTTTCAAGCTGACTAGGTCTCACTGGTCATTTAGAACACTACAACATTACAAAGTCGAAATATGTTTGTTAGTAGAAGGAAAACGTAAAATTCAATATTTGGGCATCCGAGACCTTTCTGCCAATTTTTTTAGGTCATGAAATTATGATCTTGACCTATATAATTCTATTTTTTGTTATTGTTATAGGGATAGAATTATAGAATATTCTGGAATCCATGTGTCTCATTTGTTAATTCCAAATTTTGTTTTCTATAATTTTTTTTTTAAGTAATAAGCGCAAGTGTTGTAAAGAGTACAGTCTGAGTCATAGGCTAACTTTCTATCCGTCAGGACATGGGAAAGCAGCCTTGATTAATTTTGAGCTATGAAAGGGGCAGGTAAAACTGTTCACAGCGGAAATTTACTAATGCACCAACCATTTCAATTAAATGTTTGTTAACATAATAGTGATGGCATTTTCTCCTCCTCCTCCTCCTGGTGGTTCTGTCCAACTCAATGTTACAGCGGCCGTTGGCCTGACTGTTAAGTGTTTAAATGATGACACCATTATGTGAAGTGATTTGAGATGAGAGACTCCAGCCAGGAATTACATCTGCTCCCATCTCCTTCAAATCATACTCGATGGCAGGACAGATTATGATTGATTTGTTTGTGACAGATTGCAGGAAGCAGTCATTGATTTTTCAATATTTTACCTTAAAATTATTTACAGTTGTAACCATGGGGAGGTATTTCCATGGGCTGTCAGCCCCTGAAAGACTAAGATAATATTCCCTGCTCTCTGACAAGACAAATTACCTGTAATGAGTGCAGTAGCTGAAGGGTATACTTTTATTTTAAAATATGTCAATAACCCCAGTGACTAAACGAATATTGATTTAGCATAATGAAGCCTGAGTAATGTGAAAATGAGCTTTTTCAAGGGGCACGGAAGAGACTTTCTTTTTAGCTGGTTGTAAGAAGCTTTTCATTCCTCCCAGCTAGCTAGGGAAATGCAGTTTTCATAAGCAGCCCACCAAAATGACAGTGTCACTGTGATAACTGGGGTCTCAAGGCCGGATCCTTGGTTTTAAGGGTTCTTCTCATCTTACCTTGAGCCTTCATATTAGTAATAGACTAGCTGCTGATTTATCTGATGCTATCTTTAACTGGCTTACTATTTGGACAGTTTCCACATTAAAATAAAGGTGTACACACAGCCATCTATAGATGACATGGGGTGTATTAAGACATTCCATATGGGTTGTTGTAGTATTTAATGTGCAGTATTTCATGGCAGGCCACCTCTGTCTTGACATTGTGACGATTAATCCCTTGAGTGCTGGTTTTTAGACACTAGTGCAGGCCTTCATTTTTGTCAGATTTTGTTCCCTTTTCTGTCATCTTGGCCTTTTTATGGACTAAGATGTCAATATAGAAAATCCTTCGAAGAAGAAATAAATACCCATGTATTTATACATCAGAATGTGTGAAAATTTTAGGTCTAACTCCTGTTCGCATGGCTCCCATGGTAGGAGAAAGTAGTGTGAATTAAGCTGGTGACATTTACCTGGGAAAGATACATTCAAAGATGATGATAACACAATGATATTTCATGGAAACAGCCCATTTTATGGCAACTAAGTCATAAAATCAATATGTACAATCTTTTTAGAAATTAAAAACGAGTTGATTTGAGGGAAGTTTGGCCAACTGTGCTTACTCCCTTATGACCTGGCCCTGGACATGTGGAGAAGAAATTGACAATGCAACTAATATCTAAGTGGAGAAAAAACAACAGAGAATTGTTGTTCCACATTGTCCCCAAGAATTGCCGAAGGTGTGGTGTAGGTGGCCTCTGTTACTTGTTTTGTTGTGCCCTGCAGTAAATGGGGTACATTATGAAAAGCTACATCTTTGACATCCTGTGCCCAAGGGTTCATCTCTACAACCGCCGCCCCAGGTTCTTCCTCTCTTCCTCTAAGTGGACTTTTGAAGTAAATGTGAGGGATGTGCCGTTGAAACCAGTATCCTAAATCTTCAACCATTTATATTGCATTTATAGTTTTTAAGTTAGTGAAATAGCCATAGAATTTTATCTTTTTAGGACAGAAGTATAGTTTTCCCTCAATAGATTTTGAAATAAGGTATCTTTTCCTCAGACCACACTATGTTAAGCAGAAATACCTCTATTGTTGTTTACTTTATTGGGGGTAAAATAAGGCATTATACTAGTAACTTATGAGCCCATCACTTAATGCGTATCTCTTCATTCGACAGTGCAGGGAGAATTATCTTGGTAAATTAATTTAAATAGTTAAAGTTTGTTTTGTTTTTTTGAAGAAAATTATTCCCTTAAATATTAGACTGTTCTCTGTTTCTTTTCTCTCTTTAAAAAAAAAAATCCTGCCCAGTTCTTTAGGGATGAACTATTTGTAGAAAACACTTTTGTTGTTAAATTACACATGTGATTATCTAGGTCTAGTTAGAAATAATAAAGGAAGAAAGACCCTGCTTTCAAAAGCTTTCTTGTTTGTATTAAGACGAAGTTTACTCTGACATGGTTCATAACAATCTGCTTCATTTTTTTTTTCCAGAATTCACTTTACTGTGTTTCACCTGACCTTCTATGATAACTTAATATAGGAACAAATTAGCATATAATTCTATTTTCCATATGACCTCTACCACTTGCAGAATTGTACTGCCCCTTCCAGGGGAGGTTTGCTCACTTATTTAGACTAGCTTTTCGTGTTTGCAAAGGCTGCATGCACCCTGGCTGACATTTTTGTTATTGAAACCATTTTAAAGTATCAGTTAGAGGGAACACTTCACCCCATTACTAAGTTATTAAAATGCCTCTACAAGGTAGCATTTTCAATTAGTGTCCACAATTGATTAGTGGCTTGTCTTCTCCCAAGCATGAAGCAGCATGGCCAAGTTAAGTTGTAATCAGTGGTGTACAAGATATTAAGGACTGACAATGATCATGACAAATAATTATTATTTTTAGATTCAGCCAATGTTCTTGGGTTTTGTGAGATCTGTTTCCATCTAGATGCAAAGGACATGGAGCATGTGGGCACTCAGTGATGCTTGCGTGCTTGTGGGTAGCTGTTTCTAGACTACAGTATTCTAGCACCAATCCTCAGTCCTGTGTGGGAAGTGAACGCTTCTATATCACTAGTTTTATTCAAAATGCTTAATATTACAGAGGATTGTTGAATATTTGCTCCTTTAATCAAAGAATAGGGAAAAGTCAAATACATTTTTATGTTGCTTTTTTCCTAAAATGTCTTTATTTGATTGAATGAATATTGATGATTGAAAAAGTTTTCTAAATTGTTTTGCTGTTGTGATTTTTCTAGCAACCAGGTATCATTAGATTCCAAATCACTTTCTCACCTGCCTTTATTATACTTATGGGAGAAAAAAGATGACAGGCATCCACATATACTGTTTAGTTGTCTGTACTAGTCACCTCCACCCCCAGTAGAACATTTCCTCCTAAACAAATATATCAGTGCTGTTCAGATTCTGGAAGAAAGTTACCTCACCTGGCAGAGGCTTCATTGTGTGTGGGAAGATCAGATTTGTATAAAGAAAACTACCATCCCTTCGACCTTTGGGAAGCCGTGACCTACTTCTTTGCTGTCTGGGAATCCATCTCAGGAGCCTTTGTAGCATCAGTAGAAAAGGGAAGGATTAGTCTACAGAGGATGCCTCCCACCCTAGTGGCAGGAACCAGGAAAGTGTGTGTTTACCTAGAGATCACCCCCAGGCAAGGAACCAGGGAGACTGAAAGATGCCAGCAGGGGCAGAAATAGCTCTGGGTTTTTTGTGAGTGGCCCAGTCTGTACTTCATCCACCTCCATGGTCGTTACAAAGACTCCAAGCTCCTGGGTGATTTCTGAAGCTTATATCTCAGCATAGCAAAGCAAATTCAGTAGCTAGAATGTTTGCCTTCATGTTTTTGTTTTTGTTTTTTTTGTTTTTTGTTTTTGTTTTTTGTGTGTGTGCTTTGTTGTTGTTTGTTTTTGGTTTTGGGGGGGTTTGTTTGTTTGTTTTGACATAGTGTTTCCATATAGCCCTGGCTGCTCTGGAACTCTCTATATAGAACAGGCCAGCCTCAAACTCACAGACATCTGCCTGCCTCTGTCTCTTGAATGCTATCACACATGGTTCTCCTTAATTTTATTTTTAATTAAATGTTATATTTTGAGATAATTTTAGATTCAAAGGCAGTTGTACAAAATGTTAGATGTGTCCTGGAAACCTTTCCCCAGTTTTCCCAGCAGTACTTTGCAGTATATTTAATGTCACAGCTGGATATTGATGTTGAATAATCAAGACAGGAAGATTTCCATCACCACAGAGACTTCCTCTTTCCCCTTTGTGGGCACACACACACACACACACACACACATGCTTCAACCGTTAGTCTTGTGTAAGGACAGCAGGTAATTGTTGGGATTGGCTTGTTTTAGGACGGTTCACGTTGTGTCTGTCTATTTTAACTACCTCCCCTTTGGTAGCAACTCAAAGCATAGGAGTCTGTAGTTGAACCCTACATGGTTGGGGCATCATAGTTCTTTCTGGGCTTTGACTGTGACAGGTAAAGCTGC